>NC_057354.1:9320000-9620000 GCF_016509475.1 Prionailurus bengalensis | reverse complement strand
TATAAAGCTCAGACACAAGCAAGACTGAGTCTGTATCATTTAGAGATGCCTCCGTGCGTGATGCAACAAAATACAAAAAAGATAGGAGAGTGACAAACGCAACATTCAGAATAACGTGTACCTGAGAGGGAGAGATAAAATAATGAGCATATTCAAGGTCATGTTCTGTTTTAAATTTAGGTGGCAGATTCATGGATGCTGGTTTTGTTATGCTTCCTAAATTATATATGCGTTGAATGTATTTTAACATATCCAACACCGTCTACTACAGCACATGTTAAGAACAAAGAGGGGGGCTGGGGCGCTTAACTGAGCCTGGGTGGCTCAGTCAGTTAAGTGACTGACTTGGGCTCCGGTCATGAGCTCACAGTTGTGAGTTGGGTCCCGCTCTGTGCTGACAGCGCGGAGCCTGGAACCTGCTTCGGATTCTGTGGCTCCCTCTCTCTCCGCCCCTCCCCCACTACGTTCTGTCTCTCTCCAAAATACAATAAAAAACGTTAAAAAAATTAAAAATGAGTAAATAAAAAGAGGAGGGGCACTTAAATCAGTCGTCTGCGGATTCCCATCAGACAGGTGTAAAGTGACGAGTAGCCTCAGGGCATGACCTCGTGCTTTGTGGGTTCGAGCCCCGTGTCAGGCTCTGTGCCTTGACCCTGCTTCAGATCCTGTGTCTCGCTCTGTCTCTGTCTCTCTCTCTGCCCCTCCCCGGCTAGCGCGCGCTCTCTCTCTCAGAATAAATGAACATTAAACAAACAAACAAAAAACCTTAAAATGAAGAGTGGGTCCGCCCTTCTGCGGTGAACTGCCACATGCTTTCCCTGCCGACAGGAGGCGCCTCCACCCAGCCCCAGCTCATCACGGTTGCCCTGCAGACTTGCCGGCCTAAGGCACCCGGAACTGCCTATTTTTCTTGAGAAGTCTGACACCTGCATTTTTACAAGCAATATCGCAGTTTTTCAATGTTGGCAAGACCCCACATTTTTAAAACCTCTGTGGACAGACACTGCCTTTCGGGGGGCGGGGAGGGCGGGTTACTGAGCCTCTGAAATAGGGTGCCCGGAGGTGAGCACCGATTTAGTGTCCCCTTGCGAAGAAAAGTGCCTCCATTTGTTGCCACCATGCCCCCACCCAAGGCAGGCAGGGAGGAAACGCATCCTCTCTGCCTCCCCTGAGCGTGCTGTTTCCAACCTGTCGCGCCACTCGCCTGTCTCACCTGCGAGCTTTCACCTCTAAGTTTGGAACGTGTGAAGTTGGCGTGAGCGCAGTGGAGACGTGAGCTCGGGGAGAAGGGCCTCGCCTCCAGCAGTGTCCACTGCCGCCTTCCGGCCCCGCTTTGCCGGGAGTGTGCGGAACCCGCAGCTCTCCCGAAAGGCGGGTGGTTGGAAAGGGCTCCGCCGAGCTC
The DNA here is from genome assembly GCF_016509475.1 of Prionailurus bengalensis. Taxonomy (NCBI): domain Eukaryota; kingdom Metazoa; phylum Chordata; class Mammalia; order Carnivora; family Felidae; genus Prionailurus; species Prionailurus bengalensis. The sequence goes on along the minus strand of NC_057354.1, from coordinate 9,618,598 downwards.
GGATCACTGCAGAAGGAGATCTGTTTTATGTCGCACACGGTTGGGACCCAGTGCTTTCTTCCGGGGATGAATATATTCGTGTTTTTCTTTAGGAAAGGAGGGTTTCACCTGTGAGGCATGAATTCTCCTAACGCCCACGCACGACACTGTTCGCGAATTGTTTTCTCGTTGACATGGGGGGGGGGTCCCTCAAAGGGTGGGCAGTTTTGCCCCCCCACCCCCACCCCGGGGACAGTTGGCAGTGTCTGGAGATGTTTTTGGTTGTCACAACTGGAGTCGGGGGCTTCTTTCACCTGCTGGGTGGAGGTCACGGAGGCTGGTGAACATCCTACAATGAACAGGGCAGTCTTCCCATCCCCAGCACCCCAACAAAGAATTATCCAGCCCCAAACGTCACCTGTCAGTAGTGCTGAGGCTGAGAAACGTTGCTCCCTTTTATATAGCCCCCTCCCAAAACCAAAGGTGAATAAAGCCACAGGCTGGGCCGCTCCCTGTGAATTATGAAAGGTGTATGTTTTGGGGGGCGGGGCGTGGTGAGGGGTGTAACCAACATGAATTTACAAGGCATGCCCTTTAGCTAGAGCTGGGATTTGTGGCCACTATTTTGGTTTTTATTAAAGCGTAATGCTCACAAGCAGAAGAGGGGATTTGTTATTCTAAAGACAGCTGCACACCAAAGCATGCTATTGTATAATCTGGCATTTTCCCCACCAGGGAGCTATGGTGCATTACTCACGAGTGACAGAACCAACGAGCTTCATCTCCCAAGGGGCTCGTGCATCCGTTTAAAGGGAGCAAGCGCCGTGCAGATCCGCCCCCGCCCCGCCCCCACACAGAGAGCAGGGTGGAGGTGAGCGTCTTTGCCGTCCGGGCAAGGATGATCCGGCCCCTGATTCCATGCCCACCCACAGCCCCAGAATAAAAGATTGGAGTCCACTTATGCTCTAGAAGCAGGACCACAGGATGGGAGGCAGGGGCTTGGACTTAATTCTAGGCTCCATCGTGATAAATTTCATTAGGGATGTCCCAGCTCTCTCTGTGCCTCTGAGGCTAAGATCTTGGGCTTGGGGGCGGTCAGGTGTTGGGTCAAACGCGGGTCCAGCACCGATGGCTTTTCTTCCTGGGTCCTGACTTCTCTCAGCGCCTTGGTTTTCTCACCTACGAAGTGGGGAGAGTCATGCTCGTCTCAGAGGGTCACCCTGAGGGTAAAGGAGAAGGATTATAAAGCATTTAGCACTTGCCAGGCACGTGGCAAGGGTACAATAAATGTTGGCTACCCACATACCATTCTAGTGGCCAAATATCACACGAAGTCAACATGTCTTCCACGTACCTCACAAAACAGTGGTGAAGTGGATGGAGATCATGGTTGGAAAAGCACGAGGAAAAGTTTCTGATGCTGTTTCAATGAAATTGATATCAGTACAAGGTAATGAAATCAATGTGAGCATCAATGGCAATAGTTACAGTGTTCATTGCACTGATCCCGAGAAAACAGCAGTTCTTACCACCATGATTCGTAACTGGTTAGATGTGGAAGGAAGTTAGCGTTGCTTTAACTTAAATGTTCCATTTTATGAACAAGGAAGAAGCTGTCGTTAGTGGCACAATTTCCATTCACTGCAGCCTGGTGCTCTTTTCCTGTCAACCCCAAGGTTGACACTGGAATGTGGCGACCCCGTTAGAGCATGTCTGTATCTAATAGAACATCCCTAACATAAGCCTCAGTTTCTTCATCTCTAAAATGGGCGTGATTATAAAACCTAACCTCCAGGCCATAGTGAGGAATGAGATCATGTAGGTAAAGTGTCTCGCACCTGAAAAGTCCTCCAGAAACGGTATTCGTCATTGTCCCTTTTAGCGATAATAATTGAGATGCTGCATGTATGAGCACTTCTCCCAGGACCTGCCTTAAGTGGGGGGCCGATATATGTTCACTGATATGTTGCTAAAAAGAGTATCTTAGTGACCTGAGAAGCATTGAGAAGGGGACTCTGGATGCTCCCGAAGAACTCACCAGCATTCTGTCTGGTTTCTGCACATCACCGGGAAGCTACTGGAGAGGCTAGTGGCATTCTTATAGTAGCCTCGGAAACAAGGAAGGGGGTGTGGCTGATCTAGAATTCTGATGGGGTAGCATTCGACAAACCAAAGGCCTTGATGTTCATTGTGGTTTGGTTTTCAGGTTTTGTAAGCTTTTAGGGTGAGCAGCGGAGCTCAGTCCACATGTTCAGATGGCCCTAAAATAGGGGTTTTCTTCGACTTTGGTCTACATCAGAATCGCCTGGAGAGCTCGAGAAAACACAAGTGGCTGCTGCTAACCCACTCACTGGATCTGGGGGTGGAGCCCTATATTTTGCATTTCTAGCAAGATCCCAGGCGATGCTCGTACTGATGGTCCAGGGGCCACACTTCAGAATCACTGTCTTAGAGCAACGTTTCCCAGAACTGTTGAGATACGGGGCTGGATGATTCTCCATCACATTATAGGATGTTCAGCAGCCTTTGTTTGCAACGTGCAGTTGCAACGACCAGGCGTTGCCTGATGTCCTCTGGGGCGTGTGTGTGTGTGTGTGTGTGTGTGTGTGTGTGAAATGACCCCTGTTGGGGACTTCTCCTCTAGAGTAGATGGCCTAGAATCTAATCTAGTGTACTGGTGCTAGGATCACAGTCCTATTGCCGTGTTCTCCAAGCCTTAGCTTCTTCGTCTGCATAGTGGGTACAAGAACACAGACTTCAGAAGCTCCAACGAAGCGTTAGAAGAATGCCGTAGGGCTACAGCCTTTAGCACCGTGCCTGGGACACAGCAAACAGTTCATACATGTTAGTTAGCCCTCCAGGGCTTATCGACTAAGTGAAATGTTTTTTGCCCATCAAAAAATTCTCACCTAGGAAGTATCTTCTTGGGGAGAGTTTGAAGACTCCTATCTAGGGCCAAGTGACTTTGAGAAAACTATCTGAAAAAAATGTACATTCAGGTAAAGGACTCCAAACAACTAGGTCCCATTTAGAGTTCTGAACCAACGTCCAGAACGCTTGTCTGGAACCAATGTCCAGAACAGTTACCTGGGCGAGGGCCCCCAGTCCTCAGCTCAGAAGTGACTGGCCTCCAAAGCCTATGCCGGCTTTAGAAGCCCACTTCCAATTTGTTTAGCTAAGATTGGTACAAGAAGGGTCTCTCTCCTTTTTTTTTTTTTTTTTTTTTTTTTTTACCATTTAAAACAATGATCTCATCACTCACATTTTTTTTTTCCAACTTTGTTCTGGAAGTGAACTTTGGAATCAGGAAGACTACTGCATTATGAGTTCCCAAACAGCTGCTGTTAAAGAGTGATATATGCTGGTACACACAGGGGATCATGGATTTTTCTTTGGCTGTCAGCTCTTGAAATTACCCAGCAATCCCAAAATGAATTTCCACTAATCTGACAGTTTTGCCTCTCTTGAACATGATGTACTATATATTCAGTGGTCAGCAGGGACTATTTAATTGCAGTTAAGCCTGTATAGTTCATTGTGGCATTTAAAATAGAGCAGTATGTAATGTGGTTCAACTTTCTGACTCTCCCGGCCCAGATGGGTGGGTGGGGCTCAATGGTTTTTGGAAACTTTCTACCTGGGAGCATTTATACTGAATTGAGTTTTACTGGCTAGCAGCTTTAATTCATTCCCTTTCAAGATTTAGAAGTATTTGCATTAAAATGGAAATAAAATTCTCATAGAAGGTAGAAGGGACTGGAATATCCAATAAAAGTGACATTGTGTTAAAGATGGGAAAAAAGGGAAAATACAATGCTATAATACATATCACTTTTTGGATACTTACGGTATGCCTGGTGGTTTTCAGGTACTATCTCATTTTATTCTTTTTTTTTTAAGTTTGTTTATTTATTTTGAGAGAGAGAGAGAGAGTGAGGGATTGGGGAAGGGGCAGAGAGAGAGGGAGAGGGAGAATCCCAAGCAGGCTGTTAACGTTAACAGCGCGGAGCCTGACATGGGGCTAGATCTCAGGAACTGTGAGTCAAACTCAAGAGTCGGATGCTTAACCAACTGAGTCACCCAGGAGCCCCTCTCATTTTATTCTTAATGGTTTCCAAAGAGGCAGGGACATTTTTTTTCGCCCCCATTTTACAGATGTAGAGAGTGAGGCTGAGAGAAGTTAAGTGACTTCCCAAGATCTGTGGGGGGTTTTGGGCATGGCCAAGACTTGAGCCCAGGTCCGTCTGGTAACCATCTATATTCTCTGGCACTAAGCTGAACTGCCCTAAAGATTCTAGACATTGTTGAGTTTAAACTGCTATTTTACAGGTGGGTGAAGTGAGGTCCAGACACGTAGGAGTGACTTGCTCAGAATTAAGTCACCCCAGACTCAGAAAAGTCACATAAGTCTTGTTATTAATAATGATGTAGTGTAGTTCTGGGGTACCTGGCTGGCTCCGTCAGCATGGCTCCGTCATGACCTCCGTCATGATCTCGAGGTCACGAGTTTGAGGCCCACACTGGACGTAGAGATCACTTAAAACAATAATGTAGTGATTTGCGGCTTATAAAATGCTGTTGCGTCTATTCTCACATATTTACTCTGGGGTTTCGAATGTTGTGTGAACTGGTAACTCAAAAAGAATTTCGGTCGGTGACTTTTTTTCATAGTGGAGTCTCAGAATATATACCTGCCGGGGAGGTACAAAAGTGCCAGTGTAAGGTGCCTGTGAGCCCCTGAAAGGTAAAGACCTAACTGGATCAATATTCGGCAAATACTATTGAGCTTCTAATACCTGCTGGGCATCATTCCAGGCACTGGAAATAGAGCCCTGAATAAAAACAGTCAACAGTTCCCGGCTCCCAGAGAGCTTACATTCTGAGGGCAGAGGCCGGTGTTTAAGTAGATAAAGACACAAAATAGATAGTATGCCAGATACTAAGTGGGGAGCAGGAAGATACAGCTGGGGATAGGAAAAGGGAGCTCTGGGGGAAGAGACGGAGTAAGCTCATATGTAGAGATTGTGACATTTGAGCAAAGACAGACAAGGTATTGAGAAACAAGCTTTTTGAATCTCTGGGGGAAAGCATTACAGGCAGAGGGAACAGTGAATGTGAAATCTCTGGGCAGTAGATACGTGGTACGTTGTGTTTAAAAAACAGCCATGGGGCGCCTGGGTGGCTCAGTGGGTTAAGCGTCCAACTGGCTTGCGTCATGATCTCGTGGTTCCCAAGTTCGAGCCCCGCGTCGGGCTCTGTGCTGACAGCTCGGAGCCTGGAGCCTGCTTCAGATTCTGTGTCTCCCTCTCTCTGGCCCTCCCCTGCTCATGCTCTGTCTGTCTGTCTGTCTCTCTCCAAAATAAGTAAGCATTAAAAAATTGAAAAAAAAAGGAAAAGAATATTTGTTGTTATTTTTCTCTTAGCATATATATTTTTTAAAAATTGAGGTATAATTGATATTCAGTTATTTTGTATTCCCACCAGCCGTGTAGTGTGAGTCCATTAACAACACTTAGTTTGGCCAGCTTGGTAATTTTAGATATTTAAACAGTTGTGTACTTCTTTGAAATTTTTTTTTTTTTCAACGTTTCTTTATTTTTGGGACAGAGAGAGACAGAGCATGAACGGGGGAGGGGCAGAGAGAGAGGGAGACACAGAATCGGAAACAGGCTCCAGGCTCCGAGCCGTCAGCCCAGAGCCGACGGGGGGCTCGAACTCACGCGAGATCACTCGAGATCTCGCGAGATCGTGAACTCCCGGACCGCGAGGTCGTGACCTGGCCGAAGTCGGACGCTTAACCGACTGCGCCACCCAGGCGCCCCTGAAATTTTAATTTCTGGTCCCTAATGACCAGCACAACTTTTCACATGTTGATTTACAATCCTTCCACATGTCTTCTTGGTGAAGCAGTTCTTGAAATCGTTTGCCCACTTTTTGTGTTAGTCTGCCTTCTGATGATTGCATTTTGGGTATTCTTCATGGACTCTGGATACAAGCCTTTCATCGGATCCATGATTTCCAAGTATTTCTTTTCTGTCAAAAGCTTGTCTTTTTATTCTCCCCGTAGCATCTTGCTTAATTTTGCTCAAGGCCAATTTATCATTCCGCCCCCCCCCCCCCGACCCCCTGTATGGATTTGGTGTGGAACCTAGGAAATCTTTGCCTTTGATTATTTTAAAAATTGACTTTCTCATCAAGTAAAAGAAAATACCCTCTCAAGTTCCTTTAAGGATATCTGTGTTACTTAGGCCACCAGGTTATTGATCAACAAGCAACCATTTGTAATGATCTGTTGGTTAAGGAATAACCATGGTGCTTTCACAATCCTTTAACCTTCTTCCAGGACCTTGTCACTTTTCTACAAGCGGACCCAGAAGCTGCGGCCAGCGGGGGAGAGGGGCCGCTGGGCGTGGTAGGAAGTGGCCCCAATGACAGGACCCCTGGGTTTTCTCCTCTGCCATGGATCAGACGCTCAACTCGGGGCCATTTGCATCCCCGGGGTATTAGGTTTTTTCAGCATTAGGTTTTCCAATTACAAAAATATGGAGTTGTGCTAGATGTTTCCGTGTCGCCTTCTGTTCCTAGCACTATGGAAATAGGCCATTGACAGTTAAGTTAAAGGCCCTCTACGGGGCCAGGACTGGAGTCAGGCAAGAGATGTGTCTAAGGCACACAACTGAAGGCGATGTGCACTCTCAGGGTGTGTGAGCTAATGTTGCGTTTGGACACCGTGAGGTGGGGCATTGGCCTGAGCCTGAGAACGAGGCCTTCTTACATTTCATGCCCTCCGTCCCTCCTCTTGCCCCACCACTCCCTTGGTCATGACCGTCAGTGAGGGGAGTGGGTGAGGCCCAAATGCGGACAGTACAGTGCTTCCCACACTCGAGTGCGCCTTCAACTACCCTGGAGATGTTGTTCGTGCTGATCCAGAATGGGGGCCCGAGATTGTGCCTTTCTAGCGAGTTCCCGTGGGTCACGCTTTGAGCAGCAAGACATTAGAATATACCGACTTTGTCCGAAGGAGCAACTCGACTCCATCCGTGTCCGTGTGGGAATTCAGTCCCAAAGTGCACAAGTGTCTAAATTTGTCAAGGGAGGAACCAGAAATTTGTGATTAATTTGAAGTCTCTTTATCCTTTTGTAAAAATTTATTTTGAGAGAGACAGGGAGAGAGGTGCGGGAGGGAGGGAGACAGAGAGAGAAAGACAAAGAGAAGAGAGAGAGAGAATCCCAAGCAGGGTCCACACTGACGGCGTGGGGCTCAATCTCATGAACTGTGAGATCACGACCTGAGCCAAAGCAAGAGTCAAACACACGCTTGACCAACTGAGCCACCCAGGTGCCCCAGAAGTCTCTTTATTCTTAAACACTGGACAACTTACTTTCGCTTTGACAAAATTTGTGGGGTGAAATGAGGCCATCTGCGAGTCAATTTTGTCCCATGTAAAAATCAGTTTGTCACATTAGCTATAAAATCAAGTTTCAAGACTTCCCCCCGAAAGTTTGGACAGAGAAAATGGGCAAAATAATAGCTAGCTCTCCGAAAGAAACGTAACCACAAAGTCAACACCCTAGCACCTTCCGCCAAAATGTTGCCTCCAAAACAACGACGTCAGAGGAAACGTTAAACTTGGTTTTGTTTCCCAGGGCATCTGTCCTTGTACTGACATGAAGTGTATTTTCACCGGTAACTTCTGGCATGTCACCTCTCCCCCCCCCCCCCCATGTCTCAGTCCCCTACGTGTCCAACGCCCTCTGGAACGAATAGCTCTTTTGCCTGTCAGCTTAGCATCCCCCTGTTCTAGGGGAATCCATTTCCCCTCATTTGCAATTTGTGGGATTCTACAGGACTCATTCATCTTCCTACATCCATGGCTGCAGTGTGGACCATGACCCGGGCCTGGCCAGTGGGAGTGTCCTACCACCTCAGCTCCAGTGGCTCAGGAACAAGCCCACAACCCCGGGCAGGAAGAATTCCGTTTCCTGCCTAGTATGAGTTACTGAGAAAGGAGAAGCTCTTCCCACTGGAACCGATAAACCGTCAATAGTAATAGATGCCTGAGTACTTACCGCCTGCCAGGCACTGCTTGAAGAACGCACTATTACGTGAATAGTTTCACATACAACAACCTTCAGTCTTTACGACAACCCTGTCTTGTATGTACTCATATTTGTCCCCCTTTCACGGATGGAAACACTGAGGCCCCGGGAGGTAAAGGAATATGCGTGAGGTCACACGGCTTGCAAATGATAGAGCTGGGATCTGAAATTTGTCAGCTGCCGAGCTGAACTCTTGGAGACTATGTTACATTGCCTGGTGGTCAGGAACTGCCAGGGGTCATTTTTGTAAACTTCCAGGGTGAGCTTCGGTGAGAGTGAAACCATCAGAGAAGGAAACAGAACTGAGAGATGTGTGGAGAGTCAGGGTCCCAACAATATAATCTGAAGCCCTGGATTTTACCTGAAACCCAGATTTAGCCATTGGACATGCCAGCTGGAGGAGCCAAATTACTCTCCTTTTGGTTTAAATGAGTTCAATTGGAGTATTTCCATCTGTTTTGGTTTTTTGTGTCAGAAAGATTTCTGGTTCCTACGCGGTAACCGTGGGCAAAGCACTTTTGTCTTGGGCTCAGTTTTCTTATTTGTAAGATGAGGGGTTCATCAGCATTTTTTGGCTTGATGTTGTCTGTAACATTCTCCCAGCCTTCATCAACCTCAGCTAAGCTTTTGTTTCCATATCATTTAAGGAAGGAAGCCAGAATATAATGGGCTCTTTCCATCCAAGTTCAAAACCTAGGTGGTTATACTTACCTTGTGCTTTTTCTGTCTCTCACTACTACGTAAACCCCACGAGGGGAGGCAATTTTGTCTGGTTTTCTTACCGCTCTACCCTCAGTATCTTGAACTCTGTCTGATTCAGAGTGTGAGCTCAACCCGCACACGCACATATTCCAATGTATAGACAAGTGCATACATGTATGTAGTTAAATGAATAAGTAAATTCTTGTTCATTGGTTTGGGCACAATTTCCAGTCCCTAGTCCTTACTCTAGTGGGCAAGTGGTTAGGGAGAGAGAGCATCTGTTTCTATCCGCATCATGATTTTCTCCTCGGTTTTTGGCTTCGTGAACAGAAGGAATGGATGAAGTATGTTGAATATTCTTTGAATAAAGCACAAGCTTTTAATGCTTCCTAAAGCCTGTGACATTTTATTACTTCTAAACTCACAGTAAACAGTTAAGTTCTTATGATGGATGGATTTCCAGTTTGAAATGATATAAGATATGAGAGGGCTATTAACTCCCTTCCTATTTTACTTATGTTTCAATATCTTAGTAGAGCTATTATATGAAATTGATCCCCTGGCTTTAGAAAATGGGGGTGCTGCTGACAGTGTCACATGCTATTATAGAATATGTTCTAGAATGACATCTAGCCCAAGCTTCTCTCTTGTTAATAAACCCAGGTTTCATTTGAGCGGCAACGTGCTCAGACCCAGGGAATAATAATGTTTACAACAGCTGTCACTGAGGTAGCTCTTACTGTGTCCCAGGCATGTTCTAAGCCAGTGACATGGATGTACTCATTTACTATATGAAGGCAAGGGATTGGGATTAGAATCAGCCAGATGTGCTATTGCTGTCCCCTGCCTTCATGCAGCTACGAGTGACCACAGGGTTCCCCTCTAACCAGCAACGGGCAGTAGAGTGGAGAGTGGATTCTGTGACCTTGGGTAATTTCCTTAAAGTTGCAGTGGCAAAGTTGGTTTTGTTTTGTTCTGTTTTACTCTCTGAAATGGGGATGATGATGATACCTACCTCATGGGGTCGTTAGGAGTCGATGAGCTAATACATGTGATATACTCGGAAAAATGCCAAGACTGGTGGTTCCCCACCGAGGCAAGTCTGCCCTCCGGGAGACATGTGGCAAATATCTGCAGACATTCTTGATGGTCACCTGGGGTGGGGGTGAAGGGCAGGTGCTACGGGCATCTAGTGGGTAGAGATCAGAGATGCTGCTAAGCGTTATACAATGTACAGGACAGATTCCCCCCATCCCCCAACAAAGTATGATGGGGCCCAAATAGCACAAAACTGAGGAGTATAGGAAAAGCATTTCTTACTGATAACCAGGAAAGACAGCATCCTCTCTTAAGATCATGGCATGGCTTTGGTGTTTCAACCCCATTAAAGGAAACCAACCCATTGGTTAATTCACTTTAAAGGGCTCTGCTTATCCTCAAAATAGACCAAAATCAAAGTTTTGTATGTGGCAAATGTGTTCCAATATTTAAGTGCTTATGCTCAATGATCTAACTAAAGTAGAAATCTCATACTGTTTTTTTTGGAAATGCTTGGCAACTGTCGAACTTATCCTGGTGTGAACTTTAGGAGGTTATGCTACTAAAAAATGACTCATTTGTTTCGCACATGTTTGTTGAATGCCTATATGGACCCGAATAAGGCTAGGGTAAAACAGAGGGGAAGAAAGGAGCCGAGTCTAAGTCCCTATCTTCCTGGAACCTACAGCCTGGAAGGAAATAGGGCCGTGAAATGTCAATTACCAGGATGTCCTGTAGAAGCACAGAGGTGTACGTGATGTTTAGCAGGAGTCTAAGCTGTTTGGGGAACAGGAAGAGACTTTCCCTGAGGAAGGGAGGTCAGCATGGAGATATGAAGAGGCAGTGGCGTACCATGACCACATGCAGCCTCGAGAGTCCAACAGCTAAGTTTCGAGCCCTTGTATTATGCGCTCCCAGCTGCACGATCTTGAGTAATTAATTGCCAAAGGGTTCAGATGTGAACTCATAATAAGCTTCACATACCCTAAGGCTTGAATAAGTGTCAGCTCTTGCAATGATTAAACATTAGCTAAGGGGCAGAGGGAAAACAGGGGGTGTGCAGAAAATTATTTATGATTTGGCAAAACTTGTTCCTAATTTACCTCTGGCATGTCGCACGGCTCTGGAAACTGGGAAGCGTCACTATGGCTAAAGTTAGAAACAACCCAGATGTCTAGCAACTGGTGAATGGAGACAATGTGGTATATCCACACAGTGGAATATTATTTGGCAGTAAAAAGGAAGTAAATCCTGATGCATGCTAGGACTTGGTTGAATCTCAAAAACATCATGCAAAGCGAAAGAAGTCAGCCACGAGGGGCTACATGTTGTATGATTTCATTTATATGCAATATCCAAAAAAGCAAATTAAAAAAAGGCGGAAAGTAGGTTAGCAATTGCCTAGGATAGGGGGAGGGAGTAGAGATGAACTGTACGTGTGCATTTTGGGGTGATGAGCGTTCTGTCACTGGATTATGGTGATAGTTGCACAGTTTGGTAAATTTACTAAAAATCATTGAAGTGGGTAGATTTTATGTAATAAACATCGTCAGTAAACTTATTTTTAAAAAGATGCTTTGTGTCTGAGTTAAATGATCTTTCAAGCTCCTAAATTCTTCCTGCAGGAAGTTTAATCATGCCTTTGAAATATTTGCTTCCTAAAGACACTGAGTCTCTGGCAAAGTCAACTGGAATGTTAGCGCTTTTGCTAAACTGGGAAGTAGCCTTGATGAATTTACCAGGTACCCCTGGTGTTTGAAGGGAGGATTCAACATTTTGTAAGATCTACTCCAAGATCAGTGACATCTCCCCATTATATAAACTTTGGATAGCATTACCTCATCTACCTACAGAAATCCCCTCTTTCTGTGAGATATTCTTACAAGGATTGTCCAAACAGAAATCCATGTTGCTGTATTTTGTCTTTCGTGCAGCCGAATTTGAAGACATTGGCTGTTAGGTTGCTTGAGGCCCCCAAAATATAGATCCATGTGAAAATTTCCTTTGGGCGTGAGAACATTTTACTTGTGATGCATTTGTATGGTTTTTCCTATGATGAAGTATGAGACATAGAGTAAAGTATGTTTTCTTTTTGTCTTTGCCATGAGGATAGACAAAGTCGAAATTGATGGTCAGTGGAGCAATAGCTCTGATGTATGGTGATGTCTGTCTTAATGCTATTTTACCTGGTTTTCTCCCCTCATGATTCTATATATAATCGTCCCATTTATATTAAGCCTAGTTTAGTAAGATTGCTTACATGTCAGGCAGAGAATGGATTACAGATGAAAATAATGAATACATAATTATGTACATTAAACATTATTCTTTTGTGCTTTCGAAACTAACCAACGCGGGCAGTACCATTTATCGTTGATGTGTGCACGCACACACGTGCATGCGTGTATGTGCTTGATGTATAAATACACTGATATAGATGAGACCGTGAATTCCCAGCTGAAAAATGTGAGCATATAGCGAAAATGTGTGGCTGGATTTAAATCTTTAGAAACCGGTCTTTAGAAAGGAAACGTTAATGCTAGGTAAATTTTGCCAGGAAGACCCAGGCGGGTATTTCTTCTGTTATAAACCTTAAGCATTGTAAGAGACTCAAATTCAGATTACTTTAAGATACTTGTAGTTGGGGTTATAGGATTCAGAAACAATTGTTTCATTTAGAATTATTTCTCATGACCTCGACATAACTTCAAGGGCATCTAATACCTAAGGAATCAGATCAAAGATGCCACTCGAAATTTCAAAATACAATCCTAAGATATTCCTCTGCAGCCTTCTGGCAGCAGGTGAACAAGTTGCGGTTCTGTCTTTGAAAATCAGTCTTGCCATCCCACAAAGAACAGTGTGAAATTGAACTTGCAATTAAAAAATAAGCTTTCGTTACTCCCCCCCCCCCCCATAAACCACCCTCCGCAACCAAACCGAGGGTCATCAAGAAACAGAAGGAAGAGAATGCTGTAAGATTTCAAAGATGCCTGGTAGGAATATTTCTTAATTGAGCCGTGCTTTCGAGCCGCATGGAAGTGTTCTTATTAAAAATTAAATAAGAACAGCAGAGAAGAACACGGATGGGCTCCGCGAGATTAGAGCTCCGTGAGATTTACTTAAAAGGCTTTCATTAGGCGCTGGGGGCTCTGTGGCACATTCAAACTGCACCTATACAGTGTATGTGTGCTCTGGCTTTTTGCCCCCTTTCCTGAGAAATACGAAACATCGGTGCTCAAAACGAGAAGAGGAAAAGGATATTTCCACAGTGTTTTCTGAAGTACGGTCTATATTTTCCAGATTGCTAGGTGATTAGTCCTTTCATTCTTTTCTTCCCTCCCTCTGTTTCTTCCCTCCCTCCTTCTTCCCGCCCTTGTCCGTGGAGGTTCGTACCCGTCCCGTCTGTGATTTTATTCTTGATTTTGTTATTATTTTTTTTTAAGTCAATTTCCTGTCTTGGATGAATGAATGGAGGAAAGGTTTCAGCAGTGCTTCTCAGACTTGAACGTGCACATGGACCACCTGGGAGCTCTGTGAAATGCGGATTTTGATTCAGCAGGTCTGGCGTGGGGCCTGAGATACCGCATGTCTAATAAGCTCCCAGGTGACACCACTGTTGCTGGTCTGTGGCCCACGGGAGAGTAGCAAAGGGCTGCAGTGGTCCATCAAGTAGATGAATCACGTTCCTTTACATCCTTTACTGTAAGACAGACTAGGTAATTAGAGAACTGACTTTTGGATTCAAGTTGGCGTGGCTGAGTGATTTGGGGCAAGTTACTAAACGACTCTGGTCATATATGTCCTCAAATGTACAATGTGCCGACCGCTTCATGGTTTTATCATTTGGGGAGATTGAAGGAAGTGTGCAAAGCACTTTGCTCTCCATAAAGCACCAAGAACGTTCTAGATCCTTTTGGTCGCTCTACACATCACTGTATGATTGCACTCAGTGCTCACCAGGGCTCACCTGCCCACTGCTTCTCTTTGCCCTTTAACCCCTTCCCGGACACCTTTCAGGTCTCCAGTGGCATCCCCTAAAAACATCAGGAAGCCTGGCGTCACCCAGTTTTACGTTGTCCTCTAAGCGTCATGTGCTCTTCCTCCCAGGGGCATTCGCCCTTGCATCTTACCTTGCAATATCTGTCAAAGGATCTTGTGACTTTGTCCCCAAATGAAAGGCATCTCGGCACCAGCAGACACACCAGGAGAAATTCCAGCAGGATTCTCTCTGGGTCCCCAGAGTTACATAAGACAGCGTTTCCCACTCATGAGTCCCTGAAAGTCAGGCTGCCCATCCACGTGCCCCCTGTGTTATCTTTTACTTCACCTTGGTCTCTAACCCTGTCTTGAATCACGGAAATCTATTGTAAAAGGAAATAGAAATGGCAACAGGTATAAAAGGTACGCACCGATACAAAATATATCTAGCTAATGAAATTTTCAACGTTTATTTATTTTTGAGACAGAGAGAGACAGAGCATGAACAGGGGAGGAGCAGAGAGAGAGGGAGACACAGAATCGGAAGCAGGCTCCAGGCTCTGAGCTGTCAGCCCAGAGCCCGACGCGGGGCTTGAACTCACGGACCGTGAGATCATGACCTGAGCCGAAGTCGGACGCTTAACCGACTGCGCCACCCAGGCGCCCCTATTTATTTTTGAAAAAGAGAGAGACAGAGCATGACCAGGGGAGGGGCAGAGAGAGAGAGGGAGACACAGAATCGGAAGCAGGCTCCAGGCTCTGAGCTGTCAGCCCAGAGCCCGACGCGGGGCTCGAACTCACGGACCGCGAGATCATGACCTGAGCCGAAGTCGGACACCTAACCGACCAAGCCACCCAGGCACCCCTAGCTAATGAAATTTTTGAAATGTGCACCTGCGTCTCATCTAAAATAATGCTGTGTACAAGAGGGGACCATATTAGCATTTGGACAACAAAGGCAAAACATACCTCACTCCAAGAAATTCCTCTTAGCATTTTTCAGTGAACGGGAGGCCAAAACATGTGAAACACTTCAGGGGCTGTGGAAGTGACCAGCCCAGAAGATTGGGGTGGGGTCGTCTCTTCTCAGAAGGGTAGCCAGCATGCCCCACACCGTCCCGTGTCCCCAGTGCTTAGTGCTTGGCGCAAAATAGCTGCTCATTTAACACAGGATAAAGGAATGGAAACATAGAAGAGATACGTGAATAATGCCATCTTCCCCATTCAATGAGGTGTTTTGAAAACAGATTTCCTTCGTGTTTCTTTTTAGAACAAAAACAGTTTTCAGTTGTCATATATCAAATTCTTTTGTCCATTTTGAAACACCACATTTTTGAAAGAGCTGCATCTAATCTCCCCGTGATCACAGAGCTTGAGTCTGCACAAAGGACAAGAGAAGTGAGGCTCTGCTTAGGCTGTGAGTGGAATTTATACAGGCGGAGACAATTAAGCGTACATCCTATATATATTTGCCGTAATGTCAGTACTAGGTACCTTTTGTTCGTATTTAATTGTTGTAGAGCCTGCTTGGCTAAAGTACTGCGCGGAAGGTGTCAGTTACATAAAATCAAAGGACTTGAATCCTGGCATCCTAAGAGCTGTCTAATTTAAGACCATTGAAACTCACATGATATTGTTAATTCCTATCAGATCTCAGAAATGGATTTTTCTAGATCCAACTGGATCACAGGCGAAGGCCATATGCATATATGTACATAAATGTGCACACACAAACACATACACACATATACACATTGCTGTTTATCATACCAGAATATTCCGGTTTGCAACAAATATGCAGAATACCAAGCTGTGAGTTACTGAGTATTCCAAATTCTAAGTATTGTAATCCTTTTCTTGGTATAACTGACATAATTATTGTTTTCAATGAAATCAGAGATTTTCTTTATGCAATCTATTTTTAAGAAAGATAGATATGAGCAAGCTTACAGCACACACACCTATCATATAATTATATTCTTTCTGAATCTTTATACTCTGTGCTATGATTTCCTTTCTGTCTTATTGGGGGTTTCATCCAGCAATTGAATGACTGGAGGAAAAGAAATAGAAAATTTTTGTCATAAACATCGGTGTGGTTGGATCATATCTACCTTAGATACAAGTAGGATTTTTTTTTTTTATGCTTTACATCCTGCTTTTTCAGGCCCTCCCTCTCTCCCCAGATCTATAGGTTCTAGATATTCAGCTTGTGGTTCCTATAAGTTGTTTTGTTTAGAAACATGAGATGTTTAGAGAGGACACCTATGAGTGTGTGTGTGTGTGTGTGTGTGTGTGTGTGTGTGTTTTCTGCCCTGTCACCTGCTTTCAGTAAGACAGCCCCAGAATCTCATTGAATGAATCACAGCTCCCAGTTCAAGTATTTAGACGTGATGGGCCTCAATTAGGGACACCCGAAAATACGGGATACCCGGTGAAATCTGCATTTCAGATAAACGGCACATCATTTTTTAGTACAGCTGTCTCCCAAATACTGCGTGGGACATATTATATTAAAAACAATTCATTGTGTACGAGAAATTCACATTTCACTGGGCAGCCTGTGTTTTTATTTGCTAAATCAGGCAACCCTAACCCCAACCATCAGCATCAGGCCTGGGCGCTAACTGGTCTAAGCTAGAGCAGCATTTCCTATGCCGATTGAGGACCAAGACTGAGACTTTTGTCGGCTGCCTGTGGGAGAGACATGCTTTCGTTCCTCTAGAGTTGAGGCTGAGATGATTATCTGGAGGAATGGCTGCAGCGTCATTGAGCCCCGATAGGATGTCCAACATGGAGGGACGGCCCAGAATGGTAATGATGACTAGGCATTCGCTCTAAATACAACGCGCTAGCTCATTATTGTGTCTGTTGTTTCCTGCTTGACTACAAAGGTGAAGGGTAGGGTTGGCTGTGTTAAGTTGAACCATTGTGGTTTTCTGGCTCAACCTAGCGGTTTTGTCTCACAACCAGGTGTGATGGGTAAGTGGTGACATCAGAGTCCCGGGCTCCTTTCCTTTTGCTGGTCTGCAATGCCTCAGCATGTGGCTTTCATCTTCATGGTCGAGGTGGCTGCTACCCCTCCCGGCATCCCTTTATTATGTCAGGACGGGGTCGGGGGGGGGAGTATCGATTGGCTTCCTCCCACGTGGGGCAAGAAACTACCTTTTACAGTTTGGTATTTGTTACAGTTATTGTCCTACGTTAGCAATGAAGCATCCAGAGCACAGAGGAGGTAGGAAACTCATTCAGGGTTACCCAGTTCGGTGTGTTAGTCCTGGCTTTCCAGAGAAACAGAACCAACAGGAAGTGTATTTTTAAGGAATTAGCCCAAGAGATTGTGGGGCTGAGTCTGAAACAGATAGAGCAGGCTGGCGGGCTGCAGGCCCAGGGAAGAGGTGATGCTGTAGCTGGAGTCCGATGGCCACCTGAAGGAAGAATTCCCTCTGCCTCGGGTGACTTCAGTCTTCGTTCTTAAGGTCTTCAACTGATTGGGTGAGGCCCATCCACAAATGGAGAGTAATCAGCTTTACTCAGTCTGCTGCTTTAAATGTTAAGCATACCTAAAAGATACCTTCACAGGGACCTTAAAATTTTTTTTTAGTGTTTATTATTTTAGAGACAGAGAGAGAGAGAGAGAGAGAGAGAGAGAGAGAGAGAGAGAATGGATGGGGGAGGGGCAGAGAGAGAGGAAGACACGGAATCCAAAGCAGGCTCCAGGCTCTCAGCTGCCAGCACAGAGCCCGACGTAGGGCTTGAACTCACAAACCGCGAGACCATAACCCGAGCTGAAGTTGGATGCTTAAACGACTGAGCCACCCAGGAGCCCCACAGTGACATTTATTTAAACTGGCATTTGACCAGATACCTGGGTATTGTGGCCTCGTCAAGGTGACACCTACGTAACCATCACAGTCAGTCCTAGTGAAACTGGGATCGAATCCTAGCGATGTCACTGCAGCCCAGACACTTTACCTCGACTACCATTAGCTCACTCGGCCTTTTTGAAGAGAAAATATTACGCGGAGGGCAAGTAATTGTCATCTTTCATTGGAAACCTGAATAGCAGATTTTTAGTCACTGTCTACATGAGTCACTTGATTTTACTTTTAAAATAAAACACGTACTCAAAACCACACGTAAGAATTATATAGCATAATGCAATAATGTAAGCTAAACACATTTATAATAAACAACCACTCAGCTCATGAAATAAAACTCTGCTGGTCACCCCAGAAGCCCATACATGTATTGTATCCCAGTTCAAATTCCCTCTCTCTGACCCACAGTAACTATGATCTTGAACAGGGATTGGCCTGCACCTGTTTTGTAAATAAAGTTTTATTAGAACACAATCATGCCCACTCATTTCCTTTCTATCTTTGGCTGCTTTTGCGTCGTCATAAAGGCACTGTTGAGGGGTGGCAACAGAGGCTGTCCGGCCCTCAATGCCTAAAAAATATTTATTGCAGGAAAACTTGCTGATTCCTAATCTTGGCTTTCACAGGGGTAATCTCCTTTTGTTTTTATATTATTTTTATCACTCAAGTGTTTATCCCTAGGCCTTGCCTCTTTTTGTGTTGGTGCCATAATGTCTTTTAAGTTTCTTTGAATCTATGGGTTCCGTCTCTATTTCTTTATTTTCACTGCAGTTTACTCGTGGAGGACCCAGGGCATTTAACCTGTAGTTTCCCACAGTCTGGATTTTGTGATTGCATCTTCTTGGTGCAGCTGAGAATGTTCCTATGTCCACTGTATTTCCTGCAAATGGACATTTAAATCTAGAGACTTGGTCAGATTTGGGTCCGGCGTCTCTGGCAAGGCTTTTGGTGGGTGGTGTGTCCATTCATCAGGAGGCATGAAATGTGTGATCATCATCTTTCCTTTAGTGTCACAGCTGTTGACACAGCCTAAAGAATGATGCTTACATCGGATTTTTCACTGTGGCTTATAAAATGCTGATTTGTTTACATACATACATACATATATAATGTATGTATACATATATGTAACTTATTTTATTTATATGTATATATATGTATGTATGTGTATATATATAATTTTATTTATATGTATATATTTTAATATATATATTAAATATAAATATATATATATAAAACTTGAAAAACTTTAAAAAAAAATTTTTTTTTTTTAACGTTTTTATTTATTTTTGGGACAGAGAGAGACAGAGCATGAACGGGGGAGGGGCAGAGAGAGAGGGAGACACAGAATCGGAAACAGGCTCCAGGCTCTGAGCCATCAGCCCAGAGCCTGATGCGGGGCTCGAACTCACGGACCGCGAGATCGTGACCTGGCTGAAGTCGGATGCTTAACCGACTGCGCCACCCAGGCGCCCCTTTTTTTTTTTTAAATTTTTTTTTAACGTTTTTATTTATTTTTGGGACAGAGAGAGACAGAGCATGAACGGGGGAGGGGCAGAGAGAGAAAACTTGAAAAACTTTTAAAAAGAGATACTTTGTCTCATCTTCCACTTGAGTTCCTAGAAGCTACTGCAAGTTTATATAGAAAAGGCAGATGAATGTGCCGTTCTTCTTTATCAGTTTCTGGCATAATAAATAGGTTCTCCATCATCCTCCCTTTAGTTAGGAGACCACTTAGTTTTATTATTAGTATTACTATTATATTATTACTAATGTCATTATGTCACAATGAGGGATATGATGGGTTTCAATCCTTTGCAATTATCTTTTTTTTTTTTTTTTTTTTTAATTTTTTTTTTTCAACGTTTATTTATTTTTGGGACAGAGAGAGACAGAGCATGAACGGGGGAGGGGCAGAGAGAGAGGGAGACACAGAATCGGAAACAGGCTCCAGGCTCTCAGCCATTAGCCCAGAGCCTGACGCGGGGCTCGAACTCCCGGACCGCGAGATCGTGACCCGGCCGAAGTCGGACGCTTAACCGACTGCGCCACCCAGGCGCCCCAGCAATTATCTTAATGGAGCTCAAATTATTCCTTTTTTGCCAGTGGGAGACTTTTCCAGTCGGGTCCTGAGTCCTTCTGATGTGACCCTGATAGGTCCTTCACTTTCTGGCGTAAGAGGTTCTCAACTCACCTACATTTTCTGCTCCAGATCTGGAAGAAGCCTTCCTTCTTTCCTCCATACCCCCTACTCCGCGCCCCAGCTCTCTAAAAGTGGTATTTCAAGACCACAACCTGTGTGCTAGGGATGCCCCTTCTATTTGGCTGGTCGTTGGTCTTAGGTGTTCACAGAATAAAGAACCAAGAAGAAGATAAAATAACCATATGAGTTTCTACTGATACTTCCAATTCAGATTCAGCACTACAGGATTTTGCTGAACCTCTTCTATGTTATATCTGCGTTTCCTCTTCCTTGTGGAGAATTTTGGTTCTCAAAGATGTAGGGGGTGATGAAATGATAATATCTCATAATTACTCATTTCCTTATGTCCGATTACACAACAATCTTGGAATAACGGTACTAAACCACTATAACCAATATGATTCCTTAAAACTGTTAAAATTATTTTTCACGTTTTCCCCACTTAATATCCCCACCCATTTTGTATTATTATTATATTGTATCCCTAGGGTCTGAGCACAGGTTCTCTGCGTACTACATTCCACCCTTAACCCTCCTTTATCTTCAAACCTACAGGGAATTGTATGTTTCATATCCCCATCCAGTCCTCTTGTGGATGCCTCTAGTCATTTTGATTGTCTGAAGCTCATTTTCTGCTAGATTTTTCAAGTAGCACTAAGGGTTTCTTCTATTCTCACATCCATCAGACACCCCATTTCTCTCCTCTGCCTCTTCCCTACAGAGTCCGATCCACTCAGGACTGTGGCTCTTGTCCCCACACAGGGAAGCACTGGAACTCTGTGGTTTGTAGAGGTTCTGATTTTTGCCGCGAGTTCCTGCATGATGATAGTTTGTGCCCTTCCTATGTGGAAGTCAGTTTTGCTAGATATAAAATCCTTAGCTTACATTTTCTTTCCTTAAAGTATCTTAAATATGGTACTTCATTTTCTTCTGGCATTAAGTGTTACTGTCAAAAAATCTGATGACAGTGATTTTCTGTCCTTTGTAAATAACTTTCCTTTTTTGCTTAAAATGTTCTAACGATATTCCTTTTGCTTGAAAGCCCGACAGATTTTATTTGGATATATCTTGGAGATTTTCAGTTCGCTATTTCTCAGGTACATGGTGCACCTCTTCAATAATTAGTTTCAAATATCTATGGTGTTTAAATTTAGGAAGCTTTTCTTAAATTATATATTTTGGCATTTGTTTTGTTTATTGCATTGTTTTTCTCCTTCAGGGATCCCCTTTCCCATTCCTTTTTTTTTAAATCTTCTCTGCTTGTCTTTAATATTTGTCCTCTCTTTTAAACGTTTTATCTCCTTTTGTTTCTTTTTAATTTTTAAAAATTTCTTTTTCAGCCTTTTGTTTGTCTTAAGGCATTATATATTGTGCTAAATTTTGTGCTCATTGTTCTAATCTTACATATTTTTATATCTTGGTTTTCATTTTCTAAAATGATATTTTTTATTTATAAGTATTGTTTGTGTTCTTTTACCTCATTTCTGACTTATCTAATTCGGATTTGTGCTGTGTTGGGTTTTTTCCCCCTCAGATACTGTATAATTTTATTGTATAGTGTAGCAGGCTGCGGTTTGATCTGTTTTGTGGGCATTTCTTTCTGGTATTCTCACATCTCTGTAAGAACGTTACTGGTTCTTGGTTCTCTTTTTTTTTCCCTCTTGTAATGTTGCAAGGGATCTGACCTCCATACTTTTCTGTTGTCACGTTTATGTGAAATTAATTGTCCTGAACTTTGAGAAGGAAATGTGGTTTGGGATAGTTTTTCCAATCCCACAGAGCCTCCCCATCTGTGTTTTTAGGTACATTGTAAGTAGGGTGGCTTCCTTTCTGAGATTTTTCTGGCTCTTCTTCCAACCTCCCTCCTTCCCCCACACTCACTTTTACCTGAACCTTCAGTTTTGAACCTCTTCCCAGTAGACTCTCCTTGAGGTGGGGCCCAATCCTGGAAGGGGATTTTGGCTGGTTGCCATTGAGGGTTCATGTGGCCTGGGTAACCTCCCTCTCTGAGCTCACACTGGCCTCTGGCACTCACTGGCTCTCAGAGGGATCATGGCATTCCCGGTTTTGCCTGCTGCCCCACACTGGCCCACTGTGCTTTCCAGGGAGCTCCTGTTGGCTCTCTAGAGTTTCTCCTGTTCTGAGGTCTGCAGACACCACATTTCTTTCCTCTGCTTCTTCTCTGCAGAGTCTGACCCGCCAAAGACTCAGGGCTCTTGAAATTTGGGGTTTCTAAAATGCCTTGTTACCTGCTTTTGTTGTATATGTTGTTCATGGTTTTGCTATTTGGGTGATTTCTTTTCTTTTTTCTTTTCTTTCCTTTTCTTTCTTTCTTTCTTTCTTTCTTTCTTTCTTTCTTTCTTTCTTTCTTTCAATCTTTCTTTCTTTCCCAGTTGACCAACTCTGATACGTGATTTCTATAGTCTGATTCATTTTTATTTTTAATTAAAAATTTTTTAAGTTTATTTATTTTTGAGAGAGAGAGAGAGAGAGAGAGAGAGAGAGAGAGAGAGAGAGAGTATGAGTTGGGGAGGGGCAGAGAGAGAGGGAGACACAGAATCCGAAACAGGCTCCAGGCTCTGAGATGTCAGCACAGAGCCCGACACGGGGCTGGAACCCATGAACTGCGAGGTCATGACCTGAGCCGAAGTCAGACACTTAACTGACTGAGCCACCCAGGTGCCCCTCTATTTATTTTTATGTAAAGCTTTCAAGAGATCAAAATACTATGTTGTTATACTAGCATTATTTTCCCCCAATTTCTCCAGTAGTAGAGATCTGTGGTGTGTAACAAGTTACCACAAATGTGGCTTAAAAGAACACCTGTGCATTATCTCACAGGTCTGTAAGTCAAAAGTCTGGATGGGCTCAACTGGGTTCTTCGATTAGGGTTTTACAAGAGTGGAATCAAGGTGTGCCCTGGGCTGGGGTCTTATTCTGGAGCCCTGGGTGGGGTGGGGGTGGGGGGGGGAAGAATCCTCTTAAGAGCTGATTCAGGTAGGTGACAGAATTCAGTTTCTTGGGGGTTTTAGGACTGGTTGTAGTGCCTTCTTGCTGGCTCTCAGCCAGAGGTCACCTTGAGTCCCAGGTTCTCTCTCTGGTCCTCTCTTTGCTTCCTCCATCAGTGTACAGATATAGTAGAATAGTATTCAGCCATGAAAAGAAGGAAATCTTGTCATTTGCAGCATGGATGAACGTGGAGGATATTACGTAAATGAAAGAAGCCAGTCCCCGGACAGATACGGCATTATTGCACTTACATGAGGTATCTAAAGTAGTCAAAGTCACGACAAAGTGGAGGTTACAATAGTGATTGCCAGAAGCTGGGGGCTGGGGGGAGTGAGGAGTTGTTATTTCATGGACATAAAGTTCCAGTTCTGCTGGATGAGGAAGTTCTGGAGATCTGCTGTACAAGGCTGTGCCTGGAAATAACAGCACAGTATTGTTAAAAGGGTAGATCTCCCGTTAAGTGTTTTATAAATAGGAAAAAAAACAACAGAGGGACACAGGGAATTCTAGGAGGTATTGGATATGTCTATCATTGATGATTGATTGTGGTGATGGAATTGTGGGTGTTTGCTTATGTTCAAACATATCAAATTGTACACATGAATTTGTGCAGTTCTTTGTATATTGATTATAACTCAGTATAGTTGTTTTTTTTTTTTAAACTCAGTAAGTATGCTTTGAAATACTGACTTCCCATTCCATTCTCAGCCATAGAAAACTCTCATGTAATTAGATTAAGTCTCCTTCTTAAGACTGACTGAGGATTAGCCTTAATGACACCTGCAAAATTCTTTAAAATTTTTTTTTTCAACGTTTATTTATTTTTTGGGACAGAGAGAGACAGAGCATGAACGGGGGAGGGGCAGAGAGAGAGGGAGACACAGAATCGGAAACAGGCTCCAGGCTCTGAGCCATCAGCCCAGAGCCCGACGCGGGGCTCGAACTCACGGACCGCGAGATCGTGACCTGGCTGAAGTCGGACGCTTAACCGACTGCGCCACCCAGGCGCCCCGACACCTGCAAAATTCTTTTGCCACGTAAGTGGACATTACCACAGGAGCAACACCAGGTCATGGGGACTTAGAATTCTGCCAACCACATCCTCAGTCACTTATTTGCAAGCCTAACAGTCTATTGAGCTCCCACTGTGTTCTAGCCCTCGGGACACAGAAGTGAACAAGACAGGCATGATCCTGGCCCCAAGAGTAGAAAATTAATACCTAATGTGGAATGAAGGGATGGGTGGGTAGATAGATGTATAAGGTCTAAATGCACATCCAGAGAAAAGCAATGGAATACTGAGACTCAATATTATTGAGTACATTTTAAAGGTCCATGTATCATCTTGAACGGAAATGTTGCTCAACTTCTGATGAGGAGCCTAATACATCAATATCTCTGTTATCGTTGACTGATGACCTCGCATAATAAAAGATCTTGACTTGCGTGTATGTTAACAATTAATGGAATGTGTAATGCTTCTCACGAAGTATATGGAAGGTAATAAAGAGGTGTAAATGAGAATTACACGGGTTAGTTGGTGGCATTAATGGTTCTTTTGTTCTGCTAGAGCAGCAGTATCTTATTCGGGAGACAGGGTTGCAGTCCTCGTTGCCAAAATGACTTAAACATGCCAATTCAACTGTGATTGGTTCTTTAAGGGCATTCACCACTGCAGAGACCCCCCACTCAAGTGTCCTGAGCACACTTTCTACTCCTGACCCCCTCCTTTTCTGACCCTTTCAGGGCTTTCGCGCTGGGGAGACCCATGTCCATTGTCAGAGTGTGGTTCCACTCCCACAATTATTTGTATGCTTTCGTGATGGCTCTTTATTTCCCAGAAGGTTTCTAATCCTGTATCCAGCCCCTAATGAAATAGAATCAAAGTGATCAGTTTTACAATAGACGCCGCTACACATGGGACCCTATTTATTTATTCAGAAATATCTGTCATAATGATTGAATGAGAAGCTAATATTCAGAGCTGGGAAAAGCAATACTGTATATTAGGAAGAATCAGCATTTGTTAGCATAAGTAAGACTCTGAGTCTTGATTGTAAGTGTCAGTGTGTTAAAAAACATTGACTAAGCCCAGTGTGAAATTACAAGTTGTAATGCAAATATATTTGGGGAAATGCAAACACAGTTATCTGTGCATTGATTCATTCACTCAACAGCAATTTATTGAGTGCCTAGCGCGTGTCAACTGCCTCCCTAGGTTCAGGGGATGTAGTAGGGAAACATGCGGAAAATCACATTGCCCTTTGAGAGCTTATATTCTAGCAGAGGGAATCAGAAAATGCACAAAATAAATAAAGACATCATTCCATGATCATTTATTGATGGACAGGAATGACTTTCATGTTAACAAGGAAATCTGGTTGAAACAAACTTAGAGGGTGGTAACAGAGATATAAAGAGATTTGCACTGTTGGCACATGTATTCGTTCTTCTGTGGAGGTTGATAAGAATTGTTTCATGTTGGTTGCAGCCATCGGGTGGCTGAATCTATTCACACTGGTGCACGGTGAATGCTTATTGAATGCGTAAATATTACTGAGCTGAATTTTAATTCAGAATGATATCATGGAGGTTTACAAATTCAGAATAATATCATTGAGGTTTACAAATATTTTTGAATCAGGGGCCTATGATTTTACCCTTGGTTTAGTGAACAATGGTGTCAGCAGTACTAATAATAACTGCTACAATTTGAATCTTCAGATCTTGGCTTCATTTCACCTGTTTCGAGGAGTTTCCTTGACCATTCGAACTCAAGCATATCGACTGTTACCTAATCCTGCCTCCTTTTGGTCGCCTTAATATTTACTTTTTTCAATGCATACGCACCCTGTTATTTTGATGTATAATTGCTGATGATCTCTTTTTCCTCGCTAGACTGTAGACCCCAGGGAGGGAGGGATTAAGTCTATGTTATCGATGTATAGCTTTCATGACGACTAGCACATTGTAGTCCTTCAAGAATGTTTATTGAATGAATGAACCCTATTCACTTTCTTTCCTGTTCCCTGTTCTCCCTTCTTGGCACCCTCCCTTCCTTCCTTGTATTTTCTTCTATCTGTTTACTAATTGGTTTCTCTAAATGCAAACATTTATAGAACTAACAGTAACTCACGGAACACCTGGTTCATTGACTGAGAGTTTATAGCATACAAGACACCATGGAAGTAGAATGATGGTAATGCTAAGACATGAAGAAAACTAATTTTTATCGACTACCTTATCAGTGTCTCTGCCGCACCCCTGCTCATGCAGGGACCTTATCAGGCCCCTTGCCAGGCTCTTTGCACACATTATTCTAAATCCTTATTGTATCCATGCACGATAGACATTCTTCTGTCCACTCGACAGGGAAGGCTCTGAGATTTTGATAGAGTGCCCAAGATCATATAGGTAAAGCCCAGTAAAGGTAGAATTAAGATGTAGAAAAATCTCTCTGAATCACAGCCTGTGTTTCTCAACTACTCTTTGTGGGTTTTTTAATGTGTATTTATGTTTGAGAGAGAGAGGTAGAGAGGGAGACAGAGAATCCCAGGCATGGGATTACCGATGTGGGGCTTGAATTCGCAAACCTTGCGATCATGACCTGAGCCGAAATCAAGAGTCAGACGCTTAACCGACTGAGCCACCCCAGCACCCCCTTCAACTACCCGTTCCTAGCAGTTTTAAAGAACTGAGGATGTGAGTATCAGCTGGCATGCTTGGATAAACAGGAGTGTTGAGGTATACAATAGCATTGCTCCTGTGAGTCATGCTGTGCACATTTTTAATTTAAAAAAGTGTTAAATTTATTCTTTTGAAAGAGAGAGAGAAAGCATGAGCAGGAGTGGGGCAGAGAGAGGGAGAGAGAGAATCCCAAGCAGGCTCCACATTGTAAGTGCCTGATGAGGGGGCTCGACCTCATGAACCGTGAGATCGGGACCTGAGCCGAAATCAAGAGTTGGACACTTAACCGGCTGAGCCACCCAGGCATCCGATACTGTGGGACATTTTTAATATAACCTTAAAAATAACATCATCTAGCTACTGGAATCCCCCAATCTTCAAATTTAGAGAGCTAAATGTTCTCACGGGGGTTAGAGAATGGCACTTTTGGGCTCCCTCTGAATACAAAAGTCGTGACAACTACCTCCCTCTTCAGGTCACTGGAGACTGCATTTTTACACCCCATATCTCCTTCCCTTTTCTCCTGGCAACAGGGGTGTTACATTTGGGGAAACTCTCCCCTCCTGGTACAGGCTATTCCCTCATTCCAGGAGCAGAGCATATGCACCAGGCCTAAGCTGACTGTGACATTGCATTCTTATAGCCACAAGGATGAGTTCAAGTCCAGGGCTAGCTGAGCTGGCCCAATCACAGTAAATCCTGAGGTCATTGTGGGTTATCACAAGAAAAGAGACTCTTTACTCTTCTAGATTTTTCCATGGGGAGATTGGATCTGAAGGTGCCGGGGAGAGCCAAAGGCTTCTGACCCCAAAACGTGAGCCGAGAGTTGGGGCGAATGTGATTCTTATTTACATTGTTTAAGCTCTGGGTCAGGTGTGCCTGAATTCTTTTTTGACTCAAGCCATTCTGAGTTGGGCTTTCTGTCATCATCTACATCTGGGTCCCAATCGATTAGTCAAAGTGGGATGACATCAGGGCCATGCCTGCCAATGCTAAGGTGACAAGTAACCTTGAAAATTCAGTGGCTTAATAACAAAAAAGGTACCTTTCTCGTGTCACAGTCTGTTGGGGGTTGAGTGAGTCGCCTACATGGCTGTTGCCCAAATATCGATTCAAGGTCTGGGCTGCTTCCACGTTTCAGCTATGCATCTGGAACACACATCCTCTGAGGGCACCATTGCAAGGAAAGAGAGAGCAGTAGAGGGCAGATGGTTCATTTTAAAGTGCCAGACCTCAACGCAGGTTCCATCCTTTTCAGGAGAATCCACTGGCCTTAGCGCAGTCCCATGGCCCCAAGCTAACTGCAGAAGAGGCTGGGGTGTGTCAAGGATCATGCCGGTACCCGGTGAACAATCTCACCCTCCACCACAGACACTTTCTTGAGAACTTCAGTGGTTTCTGGGTTTCACAGTCTCGAGTCAGAATAAAGGCTATGTATAAAAACTCACTTAAAAAAAAAAAAAGGCGGGGGGTCCCTGGGTGGCTCAGTCGGTTAAGCGTCCGACTTCAGCTCAGGTCATGATCTCGCGGATCGTGGGGTCGAGCCCTGCGTCGGGCTCTGTGCTGACAGCTCAGAGCCTGGAGCCTGCTTCGGATTCTGCGTCTCCCTCTCTCGCTGCCCCTCCCCTGCTCACGCTCTGTCTCTCTCTCAAAAATAAATAAGCATTAAAAAAAAAGAAAAGAAAAAAAAAACCAAACTCACAGATCCACCTAGAGATGCTCCTGAGAGAAAATCTGGGAATCTCCTATCTTCTCTGACGGTCAGGAGGCTCCGTGATGTCACCTAGAGGGTTTCCCTTCTGATGTAGCAGGTGTGTGACCTGCTCATCACTCATTGTCCCATTTCTGCCACACACAGAGGTGCTGTCTGGGTCTCCTACTGGAGGGTGAATTTAGCCCTGCACCCAACTACTTCCTTTTATGGACAGGGGCCCGGAGACTTCCGGTATTCTTCCATATTAATTAGGTTCACTTTTTCTCCGTTTATGTTCTGATTTCATGGGCTGCTCATCTGCTGGTCTCTGTTTTCTTTCCTCCCTCCTTCCCTCTTTCCTGTCTTTCTCTGCCTTCCTTCCTTCCTTCTTTCCTTCCTTCCCTCTTTCCTCTTTCTCTGCCTTCCTTCTTTCTTTCCTCCTTTCCTTCCTTCCTTCCTTCCTTCCTTCCTTCCTTCCTTCCTTCCTTCCCATACACTGTTTTAAATTGTCAACTATTTCCACATATATAGCTCATTCCAAGATGATGGCATTTTCCCCCTTTCTTGCCCCCCTACTCTCTTGACCCGTACCAGTAACCGACATACACTGGGGCTATGAACTGTATTCTAGGCCTGTATCCTGGGGGAAATTGCAAATTCCCTCCTGTGCCCCCAGCTCTTTGTCCACAACACTCTCTTGAAGTCCTTCCCTCTGACTTTCTGTTTGAGCTGGATGCCTGCAACCCTATAACCCTGTAACCCTTATCTCCTCCCTGCATTCTATTTAGAGGTATCTAACAGCAATTGACGGGGGTCTTATTAGTTCTTTGGGTACATTTTCCATTTCTCAAGGATCTCTCATCAGGGGTTCTTTGCCAGTAATTACCTTAGCTCTGAAGACTTGAAGGAGCTTCCTCTCAGTGTTGAGTGATGGGATTTCTTAACATGACTGCTTTTTATTTTTGGAGGGGAAAACTTAAATTAAATGTGCTGTTCCATACTAGGCTTATTTAGTCTGCAAAGACATTGGAATAATTCTGTTAAAATGAGCAGCCTTCTCGATCATTCTGTCCAGTCACACAAAAATGAAAAGGCTGCCGTGTATTTATCATTTCCCTGAGGGTATTTGCACAGAGAGGGTCATAAATGCACTGAAGGGACAGATATAATAACAAAGGCCAGTGGCATTGGGGTTGGCCATTCTCTGGAGCTTTACCTTCAGCAGGGGTCAGCAAACAAGGGCCTGTGGGCCACATGCAGCCTGCTGCCTGTTTCTGTAAATAAAGTTTTATTGGAACACAACCTCACTTTACATATTTTATATACATTTTTGTATACAATGGTTTACATATTTTTTTATAGCTGCTTTTGTGCTGTAATAGCAGAATTTGGCAGTTGCAACAGAGACTGTATATGCCCCCAACATCTAAAATATTTACTGTCTGGTCCTTTGCAGAACAAGTCTACCAATCCAATGAACAGCGTTGATGAGCAGATACATTATTTTTGGTAAGCATTGTAGAATTTCCGTACATCTAGTTGTTTTCCATGGAAACACAGCTTACCTGCATCATTTTACCATTTGTTCTCCGGCTTAACTGTGAAGGTCACATACAAGAGAAAGCTTTGTTTACAAAGTTAGAGACCCTTTCCTACTCTTCTACTCATATCTCTTCTCAGTTTAAAAACAAAACAAAACACAATCAATCCCGGGAGAACTAAAGAACAAATGATTCTTCTCTGTACCACATCTCGTCCCCCATTTCTGGTCCTCCACGAGACCACAAATTCTCACACCCAAGTGGGACGTTACTAGGGCCGACATAGAGGACGTAGCTTATTTTAATTTACTGAAAGTGATTCTCCCTCAACCGAAAGATGCTAGAGTAATTCTTCAGGCTAAAACCTCTTTAGCCTCTGATATCTGGCACTCAGCAATCAGCCTAACAATCATGCTGAAAACTTACCACTTCACGACTATTTATGTCAAAAACAGGGATGCTTTAAGTGAAGATCAGTTTCACAATTAGGTAATTGGTGTGCGTGACTTTCGTCTACTGTTTCATTTTGGAAATTGACTTGAATGAGAAAAAAAAAATGAACCCTTTCTTTCTTTCCTTGATGGCAAATACTGGAAGATTTCCTTGATGCCCAAGTTATTTGTAGTGTGAGATTAAGAGAATTCAGGGGCCTTGAGCTCACCTGTGAGAAATTACATGGCGAGATATATATGATTCTTCATTAGCAGGCATGAGAAGTAATATCACATGAAAAACAATTCCCTTTTCTTTCCATCGCTTAAAGGAGCCAAAACTAACGTTAAGAGTGTGGAATTCTCTTCCTGGGCCATGACCAATAAATAATAGTAACACGAATAGCGATGGCTGATATTTGTCGAGCACTTACTACGTGCCTGACTGTGCTCATGGTTTACATACCTCATCCATTAACTATTCCCCACAGCTTTTTAAGGCGGCTGATATTTATTCCCATCTTACAGATGAGGAAATGGCAAATTTGAAACTGAAACCCAAGTCTGTCTGACGGTAGCTCAGGGATTTTTAACTGGAGGTGATTTTGCACCTCCCTCCCCTCCAGGGCGCACTTTGCAATGTCTGGAGAGATTTTTGGTCACAGCTGGTTGGGGATGGGCTCCAAGCCTCTAGTGAGTGGAGACCAGGGATGCCTACATCCTATGTTGCACAAGATAGCCCCCCCGATGTAGGATAACCCAGCCCCCAATGTTGATAGTGTCAAGATCAAGTGAATTGTTCTGGAGTTTGCACAATTAATAGAGTCTTCTAAGTCTCTAGATTTAGAGGATGTCACCAGGGTTTCTAGCTTTCTTAATCCCAGGGGAGCGGTTTGTGACTACCTCCTTCCATCCACGTTTCCTGAGTTACCTTCTTCTTTCTCTTAGAAAAAGTCTTGGGGGGCACCTGGGTGGCTCAGTCGGTTAAGCATCCAACGTCAGCTCAGGTCATGATCTCACAGTTTGTGGGTTTGAGCCCCGCATCGGGCTCTGTGCTGCCAGCTCAGAGCCTGGAGCCTGCTTTGGATGCTGTGTCCCCCACTCTCTCTGCCTCTCCCCACTCACGCTCTCTCTCAAAAATAAACGTTAAAAAATAAAAAAGAAAAAAAAAGAAAAAAGTCTTGGAAACTAAGTGAGATTTTCCCAGTAGCCACCAGTTCCTTGTTCTGCATACAGTTGATTAGATCTCTCTCATCCTTCCTCCCCATGAGTTTCCAGGGTCCCATTTACAGACTTTCAGCATGGCAAACGCAGGCAACTACCTTTGGAGAACAGAAATACCACTGCTGTGATTCAGTCAGCCATGCTCCTTTGTCCTTCTGTTATTTTGTGTTAAATGTCTTAACCTGTCAGTGAAATGCCCGCTTGAGTAGGTGAAGACACATGGCAAGAAATGAGAAGCCAGAGGCCAGTTCTCCCCAAACCTAATTCACGGTTCTGACATGCAGCACAGCCGGGCTATGTTGATGGCTCTCTTTTCACCAGGGTTTACCTTCCTCTGGCCTCAGTTCTGTTCTCCACAGTCCACCCTCAAATCTCACATCGTGTGAGCACCGAATTTATCCAGGGCCATGGCAACCTTTCCTTAGTGGGCTTCTCTGAGCTGCTCCTTCCGTGGGGCTTAGTTCCAAATCTCTGATCTCAAGCCAGATTAGAATTTCAGAGCTAATGATCAACAGCGCATCAAGCTTCTTTCATATTCCATATCCGATTTTCTACTCAAAGCTGGCGGTTTTTATAGGAAAGAGGCTTCCAGGAAAGAAGCTGTTAAAAAGCAGAGTTGTTGTTGTTGTTGTGGAAGCGTATCTCTGCAACTTCCAGCTCCTTTACTTACCTAGTCATGAGGCAACTTGATGTTTCCCTCAGTTCTTACAAGTGCATTTAGCGCTGCCTCCACAGCAGATCAGCAGAGAGCGCCATGTTGTGGGTATGGCGCCATGGCAGCCATTGTGGGGAGGTTTCTGCAGAAACATAAGGAAAGTCTTTGCCCTTGGGGGTTTTGCACTGTGCTTGAGGAAATGGGATCTAGGCACCCACAGGGAAGGTGAGATAACTAAACAAGAGGTAAACCATACTGGAAAGCAATAATCCAAGAAGTGGCAAGCAGTATATATACATTTTTTTTTTTTTTTTGAGATATGGCCCATTGTTCAGGAAGAAGAAAATTTGCTCTGGTCTTCAAGAGTGTTTTGATGTCTCCAGGTAGAAGATGAGGTTTGAGGGAGAAAACACATGCTATGGGGAAATTAGAAAAAGAAAAGTCGGTATATGTCAAATGCTAAAGGGAAAATGTGAAGGGGGGGTTCAAGGTGCCGTGTGCTGACCAGCGACAGTGCAGGGGCCACCAAGGAGTGGGTAGAGGTAAGCCTACAGGGGTAGCAGGGGCCAGGCCTCAGGGAACCTAAAATCTCATTCCATCGTGATGGAATTGGAGCTTTATCCCATAGACAATGGGAAGTCTTGAAGCTTACATCCAAATTAAAACCATTTCTTGACTACCTTCGCTTTCACTCATGGCCCCCATCTAATCCCCATTCCAAAAAGCGGAAACAGACTTATTCTTCTGAAACAAGAATCCAACCCTGTCATTCCTTCCTTCTGCCAGATGGTTTCCTGTGACACTTAAATAAAATCCACATTCCACACCGCAGCTTCCATGGTCTTGTGTGATCTGGCCCCACCTCATTTTAGGCATCTGTGCCCCCAGATTACAATGTCCCAGCCACACTGTCCTGCTTGATCCCATAAATCTTATTTCTACCAAGGAACCCTCTACTTGCTAAGCCTCTGGCTTGGACCTTCCCTCCTCTGGATTTATCTGTGGCCAATTCCTTCTCCACATTTCCCCTCCTTGAAGTGTTGTGGTTTGATTCTGGTATATTTTTCAGGGCTCTCAATACTGTCTAAAATTACCATATATATTATATATATTTATATATATTGTTTATGTAATATGTATACTATGTAATTTAATTAGTCAATTAATTGCTTCTCCACTAGGAACTCTGTCTTGATTATCCTAGTATGTTATGCGCTCATCCTAATGCTCATCCTAAAGCTCATACCATGCTTAGTATGGTGCATAAGTAAGCATGTGCATACTTATGCATAAGCATAAGTAAGTTACAATAAATATTTGTTGAGGGGATGAATGGACGGGGTAGAGATCGACATAGAAAGATGAATTATGGAATAACATTAATTCATCCATCCCATATTTATCAAGGTATTCTTTGCTAGTGGCTGAGGATACAGTGCTAAAGAAAAGAGGGGCGCCTGGGTGGCGCAGTCGGTTAAGCGTCCGACTTCAGCCAGGTCACGATCTCGCGGTCCTTGAGTTCGAGCCCCGCGTCGGGCTCTGGGCTGATGGCTCGGAGCCTGGAGCCTGTTTCCGATTCTGTGTCTCCCGTTCTCTCTGCCCCTCGCCCGTTCATGCTCTGTCTCTCTCTGTCCCAAAAATAAATAAACGTTGAAAAAAAAAATTAAAAAAAAAAAAAAAAGAAAAGAGATATTCCCTGCCACCATGGCGCCTCCAGGTAAGGGGGCCATTGTTTAGCAAATGACGTCAAATGCGGTGAATGCTATAGGAGAAAAGACGCAGGTGGCTAAGACAATGTACAACAAGGGAAGCTCTTCTAGACCATGGAGTGTGGAAGACTTCTCTGAGGACCACATTCTGAGCAGTTTGGTGAGGAAGGAGGTGGGCTAAGAGAAGGCTACTCCAGGCAAAAGGAATAGCATGTGTGGGGCAGCAGGATAAGACGTCATGGATGTACCCCAAGAACCAAAAAGTGGCCAGGATTCCAGCTTCTGGCAGGGTTCCAGGGTGGAGAAAGCAATGTCATGAAGTCATAGAGGCCATCGGTCACCAAGTTCTGAAGGAAGCCATGAAAAGAACTTTAGATTTTACCCAGAGTATTAAAAAGCCATTGAAGAGGCTTGTGATCAGATCTGAGTTTTCCGCAGACCTCTTTCGCCTTTGCGTGGCTTGTGGACACCAAAGGGAGTGACGTGCAGGGTGATGAGTTGGCGGGTAGCTGCAGTTGCCCAGGTGAGAAATTAGTAAGGTAGTGGTGGTAGAAGAAAATCCTCATATTTGGGAGATATTTGGAGGTAGGCATTTTCTCCATAATTATCTGGATGCGTGAGGTGAGAGATAGAAGACCAGAGGTCTTGTCTTTCGGCCTCAGTTTATGGTTCCTAGGAAACAGATGGACAGGTAGTGTCATTGGCTAAGATTGGCACTTTCCTGGAAAGAAGGTTAGTTCAATTTGGGATATGTTGAATCAAGGTACCTCGAGAGGGGCACCTGGGTGGCTCAGTCGGTTAAGTGTCTGACTTTGGCTCAGGTCAGGATCTCGCGGTTCGTGGGTTCGAGCCCCGCGTCGGGCTCTGTGCTGACAGCTCGGAGCCTGGAGCCTGCTTCGGATTCTGCGTCTCCCTGTCTCTCTGCTCCTCCCCCGCTCACACTCTGTCTCTCTCTCTCTCTCTCTCTCTCAAAAATAAATAAACATAAAAAAAAATTTAAAAAAAAAGATACCTCGAGACGCTTGATTTCCCATTTACGGAGATGTTGAATTGGAAATAATAATCAAGGAATGGCATAATGGTGGTCAGCTCCAAGGGGCAGCAACAAGAATGGCAAAGAAAAGATGTAAGGTTTTTTTTCTTCCCCGTGTGCTTGTGAATAACCCTCTCTCTCCATCCCCACCCCCCTCAAAGGCTTAGCTGCAATTCTAGATATTAAACATGTGAATAAAATCCCAATCTTGAGTAGGCAACGGGAGGAAAGCAGGAATTTCTGAAAAAAGCCTGATTCACTGTTCATGTTTGCGCCAAATTACTGTATTTAAAGGGAGAAAATATGATTTTCCAAATTATGAAAAACACCTTAAGTGTCCTTTTAAAACCGTAATAGATCCTCTCCTGCAAAGAACATTTTTGCACTGCAGAAATTAGTATAAATGTTGCTCTATTTTATGGCATAGGGAGACGAGGAAATGTGGCTACCAGCTTTTTATTAAACTCTGGACAAATTGGGGAGGATGTTTCCTGCTATTTGAAAGAAATGACTGATCTTGTTTTGATTTGGAAACGTTGAGGAGGTCGCGGAAGGAAAGCTGCAGAAACGGCTTAACACAGCTCTGGGGTGCATTTGGCAGGAAGTTTAGTGTGGGTTTTTTTCATGGGGAAATTAGGGGAAAAGGTGACTTTTATTGCTGAAATTAATTTTATTGCCGCACTAACTAACCCTCTTCCTCCTTCCTCCTTGCTATCACACAGAGATAAAAAGGTGACGAGAAATGCCTTTTCAGACACCATGGCTTCTCGTAGTGGTTGGAGATGCTGGCGGCCAAATGTTAGGTTTGTAAATATAGCCCAGAAAACTGCAAAGCTCCAAACAGATACATAAAGAATGAGGAATCTGATTAAGAAACGAGCATTTATATTTTTACTGGGTTTTACTTTTAACATAAAACATCTTGAAAAAAGTTTTATGATTTAGCATTTATGAATGACTAGATTTTAAGAGAATTGTAATATTTTTTTAGGGTATTTCAGCTCTATGAGTTATTTCTTGTAGATTCAGATAATGACATTATAAATCTTTCTGTGGAGGCAATTACTAAGGCAGAAATAGCCTATTCCCCATTGGCTCTTAGGTTCAGCTTACTGACATATTACAAGCAGGCTTACCGTGGTCATTAAAAACTGATCTGGGATTTATTGTACCTCTTTAAACTCTCAGTACTTTGAAAAGTATTGAACAGAAAGGAATACAAAGTGAAGTTACAAAGAAGGCCAGCAAGGCCATCGGGAGAAAAGCAAGTATCATGAAAATGGAGCATGAGGTTTTTAACAGAGGCAAGGACACGCTTGCCGAGTACGGATTTTCACCTGAAACAGTTTCCACTATAATGTGAGAATTGAGACTCAAAGAGACGTTGGTGTAAGATACCACACAAAAGGTAAAGCGGGTTTTTTTTAACCTTACGGAGAAGGGCCCCACCTGGAGACGTGGAGCATCACGGAAGGAGAACAGTCATCTCTGGCCAGCAAGGCGTCCGATGCTCCCACGACAAGGGCCACTTACGTGTGGGTGGAAATAAACAAGAGCTTTCGCGTAGACGTCTGGATTCCCTCATTATCTTACTCGCTCCGAGTCACTGGTCTCGACTCTCTGCTTCTCCCCAGATGATATCGGAATACCTTTTCTGGGAAGAGCTATGCCCAGCAATGTTCTAAGCAGATGTGTCCTATCAGCACAAAGACGTGGAGGTGAGGGAAATCACAGTTGGAGACAAGGCCGAGCAAGGAGAAAGACTTTGTGAAGAAATGCGTTTAGGCTCGACCCTTCATCCACAGAAAGCAAGGCGAGGCAGTTATGGCGAGGGCACCAATGAGTTCCTTCTTCCCAGAGGTGCTTGTTGAACCCTGTGGACCCCTTCCCTCTTTTGAATGCAAATCCAGAGACAACTTGAAAATGCTTTTATCACCTTGCACAAGGCACCAGTGGAAAGTGTTGGGTTTGTTTATTTTACCATTTGAGGTTTTCTTAATGCTACCGTCCGGTGACATGTTCATCACCTTTAAGGCAAAATACTTCACTAAAAATAAAACAAGAACACCCACCACACCTCCATACTGTTCTGTTTGCCTAAAACCCTGTTTTCTTCCCATTCCTCAGCTCTCGACTCAGATGCCACTGCCTCGGTGAGTCCTTTCCAGACCTTATGCTCGCGTTCCATCACAGTCACCTTACAGGGCACCCTTTCTGTTTCTTTACAGAGCTGGCCAACTTTTTCTGCAACAGGTCACACAGCAAATATTTTAGGCTTTGTGGAGCACACAGTGTATGTCTTAACTAGTCAGCACTCCACGGTGGCACAAAAGCAGCACAGATGATGCATAAACCGTGTTCTAATAAAACTTTACTTACCGGAACAGTCTGCGGGCCATTGTTTGCCAACCCCTGCTTTCAGAGAAACTAAAGTCTGAAGTTTTTGTGTGCGTTTATTTATTTTCCAGATTTTTATGTTTCCCTCCGTTAGAATTTGGGATTCCTGAGGCCAGCGGTGTAATCTACTGAGGTCGTCACTATCTCCTGAGCACAGAAAGGCTAGTACATATTAGGTGTTCAATAAATACCTGCTGAATAAATCAACCAAATGTCTCTGTTAAGTGGTGGTTGTGCTACTGTACTCTCTTGTTGTGAATTACAAAGCGAATCCATACTTTCTTTGAAAGTAACTTAATTTTTAAAAATTGAGACCTTTGGTTTATTTGTAAAACAAAATGTTAGCATTAACATACCCTGAATTAATTTGGGGTTTGCCTTACGGTTTGGTTCAAACCTTTAATTCAGATTTCCCTCAGATCAGATTGAATCAGATTTGAAAGCTTCAATCCATAACACATTGTTTCATGGATTTCATGCAAATATTATAGCCCATGGAAATTTAAAGCTCCATAGCTCATGGAACGTTATTCATATAAAGGGTGTGAGTTCTGGTTGGCTCACTTACTAAAGAGTTCCATTTCTTTTAATTTTTTTTAATGTTTGTTTATTTTTGAGAGACAGAGAGAGAGAGTGGGCACGAGCAGGGGAAGGGCAGAGAGAGAAGGGGAGAGAATCTGAAGCAGACTTTGCACTGAGAGCCCGATGCAGGGCTCAAACTCACAAACCCTGGGATCATGACCTGAGCCAAAGTCAGACGCTTAACCAACCGAGCCACTGCCCCTAAAGAGTTCCATTTCATTGTTGTCTGCATACCAGGTCAGCCTTCTGTCCTTCTGTCCTTATGTTCAACCGTAGGTCCTAACATAGCCTATCAGATGAAATGGTTCTGTTTTCTGACAGTTTGAGATATTAAAATTCTTCCCACAGTTTCAGACATATTCTTTTTTTTTTTTTTTTTAATGTATTTTTGAGAGAGAGAAAAACAGAGACAGGGACAGAGTGTGAGCCGGGAAGGGGGAGAGAGGGAGAGACCAGAATCTGAAGCAGGCTCCAGGCTCTGAGCGGTCAGCACAGAGCCCGATGCAAGGCTCAAACTCACAAACTGTGAGATCACGACCTGAGCCGAAGTCAGACACTTAACCGACCGGGCCACCCAGGTGCCCCTCAGACGTATTCTTTATTCCTAATCCTGGTACATCCGGAACTCTTATTGTGTGGTTTTCCAGTTAGACTTCCCGTGTATGTGTAGTGATTATGGAAGACAGGTGGAGTTGTTTGAAGGGGTATCATTCCAGTGGAATTAATTTGCGAAGCTCCTTGACTGGAAATCTTCATGGAAATGTAGCTATTTGTACTAATTATGTTATTGCCATGTGTGAGCTGGTTTAGAAACCAGCATTTGACATTTTTTTCAGAGCAGGTTTACCGGACTCTTCTTCTATGTGTCACTGAAGAGTTTTGGATTTGGCAGAAATCACTTGAGATATAGTGAGATGCCTCCCTTTTCTTTGATTCGGTTCACCATTAAGAAAAGTAGCTTCACTAGAATGGAAGGAGAGAATTTTGCTGCCCTCTAAGACTCACTTCCTTTTTAAAAAATATTTTTTCCTGGGGTGCCTGGGTGGCTGAGTCGGTTAAGCGTCCAACTTCGGCTCAAGTCATGATCTTGCGGTTCGTGAGTTCGAGCCCCGCGTCGGGCTCTGTGCTGACAGCTCGGAGCCTGGAGCCTGTTTCAGATTCTGTGTCTCCCTCTCTCTCTCTGACCCTCCCCTGTTCATGCTCTGTCTCTCTCTGTCTCAAAAATAAATAAACGTTAAAAAAAATAAAAATAATTTTTCTAATGTTTATTTACTTATTTTGATAGAGTGTGCATGAGTAGGGGAGGCAGAGCGAGAG
Organism: Prionailurus bengalensis; assembly: GCF_016509475.1. Taxonomy (NCBI): domain Eukaryota; kingdom Metazoa; phylum Chordata; class Mammalia; order Carnivora; family Felidae; genus Prionailurus; species Prionailurus bengalensis. The sequence goes on along the minus strand of NC_057354.1, from coordinate 9,579,436 downwards.
AGAGAGGGAGAGAGAGAGAGAGACAGGGAGGGAGAGAGAGAATCCCGAGCAGGTTCTGGACTGTCAGCACAGAGCCTGATGGGGGCTCGAACTCATGAACTGAGGTCATGACCTGAGCCCAAATCAAGAGTTAGACGTTTAAGTGACTGAGCCACCCAGATGCTCCAAGACTCGCTTCTAATTGAGGAAGGGTTCTTGTGGATCTGAGCTCTCCTAGACAGCCCTCTAAGCCAGTAGCATGCTCGTTGATTTGCACTTGAACAATAGGAAGATTTTGTTATTGTTGCTAAGTATTGTATTCATTTATTTTTTATTGACTTCAGACATTTGGAAAGTCATTGGTAGGTCATAATGAAGAATGAGGGGATGTCAACAATGTGAGCTCAGTCTAGGAATGAGTGTGGCAGTCATGTGTTGACTTTCATTTTCCTGCCATCCCATTGCATGGTTAGGCTGGGAGTAGGGTTGGCCTCTCTTTCCTCATGCTAGGTATTCCTCTAAGCCTTTAATTATGATTGTCCACTCTGTGACATGGGACCCAGATTGGGCCTCTCATAATAGGGGATTCATTATCTGCATCACTCTGCTTGTCCAGGCATCGTGTTAACTAGTTGAGCCGCTGAGAGTCTTTTCTGGAAATGGCAAGTAGACACTGAAGAGAAGAAGTCTGCTTTCCATGGGGGTCTCTGAGCTTCAAGCCAGGGATCCTGGGGAGGAAGGGGTGGGGGGTCATCTCCTCTACCATCCAAGCAAAACTAAGTAGGGCTAAAGTGGAGAAAAAGAGGGAGCCCAGATACCATCATTTGAACTTCTGGACCAGCTGTACCCAAAATTAACTCTGCCCCTGGCCTTCCCAACTATATGAGCCAATCAGTCCTCCCCTTTTTAACTCAGTCCTTTGATTTGGGTTTTCTGCCATTTACAACCAAAAGAATCCTGGCTAATATGGCTATTTCCTACATTCTCTTTTTTTTTAACGTTTTTTATTTATTACTGACAGACAGAGCGTGAACAGGGGAGGAGCAGAGAGAGAGGGAGACACAGAATCGGAAGCAGGCTCCAGGCTCTGAGCTGTCAGCACAGAGCTTGACATGGGACCCGAACTCAAACTGCGAGCTCATGACCTGAGCCTAAGTCAGACACTAAGCCACCCAGGCGCCCCAATAGTGTATTCTAAATAACACTTACTCTTGTACAAACCCCTTTGGATATTACACACTTGAGTTTGAGTAGACAGCTGTTTTGTTTTACCTGCTCAATATTCTTTCCCTTTTGACAATAGAATCCCTCTGTCCAGTGGAGAACCCATCCCATCTGGTTTGGGTAGAGTTTATACCATTCATCCAACCTTGACCCCTGCACCAAAACCTCCAGAAGTGAATATCCTGCACAAACTGGTCAGAATATTCCATTCTCTGGCCACAGTGATTGTTTTACAGATGGACACATGATCCAGGTTTGGCCAGTAAGAGTGCTCACTAGGATTTTTGTCAGAGCTCAAGGAAAAGATGTTCTCTCTTTCTCTCTTTTTTTCAACATTCATTTTTGAGAGAGAGGTAGACAGACAGAGTGTGAGCTGGGGAGGGGCAGAGAGAGGGAGACAGAATCCGAAGCAGGCTCCAGGCTCTGAGCTGTCAGCACAGAGCCTGACGTGGGGCTTGAACTCACAAACCGCGAGATCATGACCTGAGCCGAAGTCGGACGCTCAACCGACTGAGCCCCCCGGGTGCCCCAGTTTTTCCTGCATTCTTAACTTTAACCTGCTCCTGTAACCAACAGCTCTGTGATATAAAGTTTTACTCTAGCAAATATCTTTTAAGCAATTTAAGCTTAAATGAATATTCTGACATTTTATTCTACATATTCATTGTTGGGGATCTGTATAAAATGTAAAAACTTTCAACGTTTATTTATTTTTGGGACAGAGAGAGACAGAGCATGAACGGGGGAGGGGCAGAGAGAGAGGGAGACACAGAATCGGAAACAGGCTCCAGGCTCTGAGCCATCAGCCCAGAGCCCAACGCGGGGCTCGAACTCACGGAGCGCGAGATCGTGACCTGGCCGAAGTCGGACGCTTAACCGACTGCGCCACCCAGGCACCCCTAAAATGTAAAAACTTTAGGGGGCGCCTGGGTGGCTCAGTCGGTTAAGCGTCCGACTTCGGCCAGGTCACTATCTCGTGGTCCGTGAGTTCGAGCCCCGCGTCGGGCTCTGGGCTGATGGCTCAGAGCCTGGAGCCTGTTTCCGATTCTGTGTCTCCCTCTCTCTCTGCCCCTCCCCCGTTCATGCTCTGTCTCTCTCTGTCCCAAAAATGAATAAACGTTGAAAAAAAAAATTTAAAAAAAAACAAACAAAAAACTTTAATTGCTCACAAGAACCTAGTATTTCTATAAAACAGGTTCTTAATTAGAGAGATACATCCGACTCTTCTTGAGTTACTGATTCATTTGATTTGTTTGGAGTAGACCAGGTGTGTGCTTAAAACAACAAAAACCGCCCAGATATGCCTGGTTGAAAACCACAGCTCTATAGGTTTGATGACTTATTTATTAATAGCATTTTTATTAATTCCTGGATTTGGACCCTACAGATTATTTTGATTGAAGTCTCTTTTGCTAGCCAAAAGTCTCAAGGAGAACTCAGCTTGGGTCTTGTGCCTATTGAAAAATATTCTTTGTGGCCAGAGGGGAAGAAAATTCTATTTACTGTGACCTGGGCCACCCATCTTTGAAACAAAGAGAACCGTACCCCCCACCTCCCGCCCCGCTGCCACCATATGAATTGAGTACGATCCATTTGTAGGGTGAAGACAGCTGTCCCCAAAGAACAGGATTTTGGTGAAATAAAGTAATACAACACAGGAATAGCCAAATGGAAGCCATGCATTGGGCAGGTGTGGGGGAAGGAGGACGGAGATTCCATGCCTTCTCCGGGCCTCGACCTTCCCAGCATCTCCATGTTTCCCAACCTTCAGTTAGGGTTTTTGTGGAGGCTTCATTATGTATGTGACATTGATTAAATCATTGAGATTGAACTCAATCTCCAGCCCCTCTCCCCTCCCCTGAAGGTTGGAGGATGGGACAAAAAGTTTCAACCCTCTAAACTAGGGCTGGTTCCCCTGGCAACTGGTGCCCCCATCCTTAAGGGTTTTCCAAAAGGCACCTCATCAACATACACTCAGGTGTGGTTGAAAGGGGCTTGTTATGAATAACAAAAGATTCTCTTTCCCCTTTATAACTACTCTTATCACTTATGAAATTCCAAGGATTTAACAGCTGTGGGCCAGGAGCAAGGACAAAGACCTAGTAATGTTGGCTCAAAACCTAGACTTGGCTGATCACACTCATCTCAGACCTTTGAGCCCAAACTGTTGCAAAGAGGAACAGTGTAGACCCTTGGCTGCATTAGCCAGTGAGGTAGAGAATCTTACTTGAGATCATTTTTGGGTTCTCAGGTAAGGCAGACCTGTCTTCCACTCGTTGAAATAATTTTGGTTTTGTCATTAGTATAATCACCGACAAATTAGCAGCAATCGAATGGCTCATGGCCTCTACCTTTCAGGAATTATTCTTTAGACATAGGGAGGTAGGATACTCTGCTTCTCTATGAAGTTCATCCCTTAACTTTACGTCACTGCTGTGGAGCTGACAGATACTTTCATCTAGCTTTTGTTAGTTGTTTGTTTAATTTGGTTTCTGTTTGTTTGGTGCTACTGATTTTGCATATGTATGAACTATCATACATTCTTCCCGAATCGTTTTATTTCACGGAATGCTTCAGTATTTTGGAAAGAGTAAGTTTCATCAAAGTTGACTGAAATATACTTTTTTTTTTGGTAAAACTCATCCAATTTCTCATTCATGTGCATTATAAATTGGGAACGATATTGCATTATGGAGTGGAGGAATGCCACGCCCCCACTCATCCCGCAACCAATAGGTTTCATCATCAACTTTTTATACAGGGAGACGGCAAAGGCCACTGGTCCCATGGGGGTCCTAAGAGTGAGTGCATCGGGGAAGGATGCGGTGCATTTGCAGAACTTGTTTTGTTCTCTGTCTCACCTATGCCCCCCTTCTCTCTTCTCTCTCTCCCTACGGTGGAGATTTCTTCCTTGGACTCGCCCTTTGAGCATTCTGAATGCTTCTGTCCCGAGATGCTGCCTTTCTTGTGGCCACAAGCCAGTGGAGAAAGACCTGATAGGCATTCTGCCCCCATCCCTTGAATTTACATTCTCTCATCCCCTACACTATTCCATTGTGCATATATAACCAGGCTGCCTGAAGACACGGGGAAATTCTGCAGTGAAGGCAGACACAGCAGTGAGAGTAAATAGATTCGCAACTCGGGTCATGGTCTTTGGTCTTAATATGATTCTGGTTGATTGTTCGTTGAAGAGAAAAACAAATGGAGGGCCTCCAAGTCATTACCGCAGCTCTTAGTATGTCAGCATCCGAAATCACATTTTCGGAGTTAGCGGATGCTTCATTTGTTTCACAAATATTCATTCACGGCCACTTGCCCGGCGCATTTCGTCCGACGGCACTTTGTGCAAGAATGGCGGCCTCCTTGCCCTCGCGGAGCTTGTAATCTAGCCGAGGAGACAGAGCAAAAACTGATGAGCACAGAGCATCAGTGAAAGGCTTGTGAACCGTGCTCACAGCTGGGATGCCGAGAGAGAACATCGGCAGAGGGTGGGGCGTGCTCAGGGAAAGCCTGTTAGGGGATGTGACCTTGACACTGACACCCCTCCATGGGGTAGGGAAGAGCAAAGTATCGTGGGCAACAGAAGAACGCGTCCAAGGCAACCGTCCAAATGACAGCCAGAATAAAGCGAAAATTCCCCGAGCATATCCTTCAGCGGCAATTGCAATCATATGCTGCTGATTGGCTCAAAAGAAAGTGGCAAGAGGTCTGGAAACTCGTCCTGACCATGCCTTCCCGGTGCCAGGATGCGTGCGTGTGCGTTTGCTCAAGTGGCGCTGTTTTTCCACTTCCTCATTTTCCTAATGCCATCACGCAGCTGCCTCACCTGATGCCAGTCTCTAAATGAGGCAGCAGCTCTGGATCCAGGGAAACAAAGGGGAAGGTTGCCATAGTAACAGAGGCCAAGGAGAACCGCTCCTCCTCCCGCTCACCAGAGTCCCCCTCTCCAGGGAAGGCCGTGGAGACGCCCCTCGGCCACCACGGTCTTCCCAGCGGTGGGGCCGGCAGGGTCTTGCCCCAGCACTCAGCTTGTTTGCCAACGACATGCCTTACAGCAGCTCAGGAAGGTTACCCAGTCCTCAGTTGCCGAGCAGTTGCCAGTTCGATGTTTCTAGAGTGGATCTATTCCTTTGGAATCATTTCCTCATTGCTGCTGCCCCTCTCTCTCCCCGTCAGTCTCCGTGCACATAAAAGATGCAGCACCCTGTGTCTGAGACACAGTACCCCGCCTCCATGTACCAGGCAAAATCATAGTGCCCCCTTCCCGTACGGTGGTATGAGTCGTTGGCCAAAGTTCTATGATATATCGCTGTTCCCACCGCGGGGAAGAGTGATTTCTTGAAATATTCATCATGTTCTGATCAATTTGAACAGATCATGGTATCTGTAAAAAGATAATACTTGACAGCAAATGAATTGAAGCTGTTTTAATTGGACTGAAGTTCCCTTGTGAGAGTTTAATGTTTTTTTAATTGACATTTCCAGGAGTCTATCCCAGCGAAGTGGGGGTCTCCTGATGAAACGCCAGCCTCACCCACTTTTGCCTGCTCAGGAATGACTCCTATTTCCAAGTGAAACCAAAGTCTGACTTCACACAGTTTTTCCATTCTAGTGCTTGGTCCTCTTGGATGCTTCTCTGAACTTTTAGAGACTACTTCCTGGTCCATCATTGCTTATGTTTTCAGTTGTCTTTGGGGATGCAGGAAAGAGACATGCGTTAAGAGCATAGAGTTTGGAGTCTTGGAACTGGGTTCTGAGGCGAGTTCTATCGCTGTCTGGGGTCAGAGGTTGGCCAGGTTCCTTACCTTCTTTTTATTTTTAATTTTTTTAATGTTAATTTGTTTTTGACAGAGAGAGAGAGAGAGAGAGAGAGGGAGAGGGCATGCACAAGCAGGAGAGGGGCAGAGAGAGAGGGAGACACAGAATCCAAAGCAGGCTCCAGGCTCTGAGCTGTCAGCATAGAGCCTGACGTGGAGCTCAAACTCACGAACTGTGAGATCATGACCTGGGCCGAAGTCGGCCGCTTAACCGACAGGGCCACCCAGGTGCCCCAAGCTATTTATTTTCTGAGCAGCCTCAGTTGTGCATCTGTAGAATGGGTGTACTAATGGGATCTATTTCCCAGGGTTATTTATGGAGAGGGTTAAATGGGTCAGCGTGTCTCAAGGGCTTAGTGCAAGGCCAAGCATAAGTAAATAGTATTTCATGTAATAATAAATAAATAATATTTATCACCAAGATGGTGACAGACGGGACAATGGTGGTGAGAGTGCCCACCTCATCTGTGCACGGCACTGTGGGCTCCCCGAGGACAGCAGTCAGCCCCTCTTTCTTCAAATCGCACGTGGCGATGTTAAAAGATGATTAGTATTAAAAAAAATAAAAAATAAATAAAAGATGATTAGTATTTATCATAACAAATGCTTAAACATTATTTAATTAAACTACATTAATGAAGGAGTTTATTTCTTCTTCATCCCAATTGTTAACAGTAGCCCACCCCCCTCCCCCCACCAAGTTCAACTTTGGTTCTGATAGGAATTTTAAGAAGTGCAATAATTTATTTTGTGGGCCCACGCTCCAGTGTCCTCTTACGCTTCATCTGGCAAAGTGCTTTTTTATTTCTCGCTGCCACCAATACCAGAGCTTCTGCTGCTGGAAACAGATGAGGACTCTCCACTCCACATGGAACTTGCTTTGTGACAGTCGCTAATCCTGCTTGGCTCAGCAGTTTGGAATGGCGGATCCCATAGAGAGCGTTCTTCAGCAAGGAGCGAAAAGCGACGTGTGAATGTATAGAAGATACTCTCAAGGTAGTGTCTTAGCCTTTGGAAATGCTTCAAATTGTTACCTGGGAGATCTTAACTACAGGGAATTCTTCAGAAGCGTTCTGTCCTCAGCCGTGACACTGGTAAGGACTCTAACTGGGTAGGAAGCTGTCCTGTGGAAGGAGAGGTGGTTCTCAAGTAGGCATCAGGTGGGACAGACAGTTTGGTCCATGACAGATGCCCGTTTCCCTGACAAGGGTTCAAAGACCCCTTAGAGATGCGAGACCATATCCTCTGCATGGGAATGTTCCTAGGCTTAAGGTACTGCCCTTATAAATAAAATTCTCTTTGTAGGAAGGGGATAGATCCGTGTGTCTAGGCAGTTGAGGGAATCACAACGGATGCCTTAAATATATTGCTCGAATTGATTTTACAGAGTGGAAGAACGATGTTTTCTTGTTCTAATTAAAAACAAGTAAGTGTATCGTTTAACGTGAAGCTGAAATAATATTAGCCAATGTGTGAATGTTAGCTCAACTTCTGGACACTGCTCTCTGTTTTACTGAATACATATAGGAAAACACATAGGTCTTAACTGTACCGCTCAGTGAGCCTGACAGATGTGTACGTCCGCGTAACAAACACCCCGAATAGACCAGAATTTAGCAAACTGCAATCCCGCGGCCAAATCTAGCCGGTGGAGTGTTTTTGTGTGGCCTCTCAGTTAAGAAGGGATTTTTACATGTTTTTTTAAATTTTTTTTTCAATGTTTATTTATTTATTCGGGACAGAGAGAGACAGAGCATGAACGGGGGAGGGGCAGAGAGAGAGGGAGACACAGAATCGGAAACAGGCTCCAGGCTCCGAGCCATCAGCCCAGAGCCTGACGCGGGGCTCGAACTCACGGAGCGCGAGATCGTGACCTGGCTGAAGTCGGACGCTTAACCGACTGCGCCACCCGGGCGCCCCAGGATTTTTACATTTTTAAAGGATTATTTTAAAAAGAAGAAGAATATGCAATAAAGACTGTATGTAGACCTCAAAGGCTAAAACATTTACTCTCTGGCCCTTTACAGAAAACATTTTCTACCTCCTACCACATACTACCATCACCCTAGAAAATTCCCTCATGTTCTGCCGTGCAGTGGCAAAGACTACTCTGATTTCTATCCCCATAGACTAGTTTGGCTGTCTCTTTTTGCTTTTATTTATTTCTGAGAGAGAGAGAGAGAGAGAGAGAGGGAGAGAGAGAATCCCAAGCAGGCTCCTATTAGTACAGAGCCCGATGCGGGGCTTGAACTCACGAACTGTGAGATTATGACCTAAGCTGAAATCAAGAGTCAGATGCTTAACTGACTGAGACACCCGGGGGGCCCCGTGACTGTTTTTTTGAAGTTCACAAAAATGGAATCAGGTAGCATATGTCCTCTTCAGGACTGGATTCTTTCATTGAACATAACGGTCTGGAAATACGCTGTGTTCCTTGGTGTATCGCTAGCTCATTCCTTTTTAGTGCTAAGTATTATTCCATTATACGACCACAGACCCTGTGTGTCCAGTCTTCTGCTGATGGACACTTGAGTTGTCTCTGTGTTGTTTTTCTTTTTTCAGTATGAATAAGCTGCAGTGAGCATTCTTGTACAAATCTTTTTATAAACATGGGTTTTCATTTCTTTTGGGCGAAGACCTAGGAGTGGAATTGCCGAATCATAGAGTAGGTGGATTTAGTTCCTAAGAAAGCGCTAAATGGTTTTCCACAGCGGTGACAGAGTGCGTGTGACACAGCCGTCAGGAATGCGTGAAAATCCTGGTTGTGTAACCTCACCGGGATTTAGTAGCGCCGGTTGGTAATTTTCACCATTCTGGCTGAGTGCCAGGCACTGTTTGGAACGCTTTAACCTGATTCGGCTCCCCCACCCCCACCCTTACCAGCTCTGGGAGGTAGATGTTCTTATCTCCCCCTGTTTTACAAATAAGAGAACTGAGGTCACAGGGGTTCAGGAATTGCCTGAGGTCACACAGCTGATATGAGGGACCCGATGAGTCTGGCTCTCGAAGCATGTGTATTGAGTTACTATGTTATGCTGTTTTCTAAGCCCCTTGAGATTTATCCTGTCCCCACGATTACTTGAGATTCATTACAGTCCCAGTACCATACAGCACGTGGCCTGTCATAGGCAAAAGGTGCTGTGTGTGACAGTGACGAAAGGCACTGCAGGTAGGTGTCCTGCCCGGGTGGTGAGCAGGGCTCAGCTCAGTAAGCAGGCCCAGAATGGAGCACCTGTTTTGTTTTAAGTTTATTTATTTATTTATTTATTTTTAAATTTTTTTTTTCAACATTTATTTATTTTTGGGATAGAGAGAGACACAGCATGAACGGGGAAGGGGCAGAGAGAGAGGGAGACACAGAATCGGAAACAGGCTCCAGGCTCCAAGCCGTCAGCCCAGAGCCCGACGCGGGGCTCGAACTCACGGACCGCGAGATCGTGACCTGGCTGAAGTCGGACGCTTAACCGACTGCGCCACCCAGGCGCCCCAAGTTTATTTATTTATTTTGAGAGAGAGAGAGAGAGAGTACAAGGGTCAGAGAGAGAGGGAGAGAGAGAATCCGAAGCAGGCTCTGCACCATCAGCACAAAGCCCGACCGCAGGGCTCAAACTCACGAACCGTGAGATGATGCACAGAGCTGAAATCAAGAGTTGGACGTCTGACTGAGTCACCCAGGTGCTCCTACCAGTAACCCTTTTACGAGGGGCTCAATTCATATTAGTTTAGTTAATACCTTGTGTGGAAATGTCTTCCATGTAATAAGTTTTATGGAAAATGAGAAGGTTTTTGTTTTTTGTTTTGTAGCTGGTAAGAAGTTCAAAAGGCAGAAATAGAAAATCCCATTTTCTTGTTAGTCAATGATTTTTTGATTAGTTGTTTCTTTTCATCGAGACGGCATTCCTGTAATATAAAACCAAGCATTTTATTTTTTATGTTTTAAAAATGTTTAAATTTTCATTAAATCCGAGTTAGTTAACATCCAGTGCGATATCGGTTTCAGGAGTAGAATTTAGTGATTCATCACTTCCATCCAACACCCGGTGCTCATCCCAACAAGTGCCCTCCTCCGTGCCCACCCCCCATTTGGCCCATCCTCCCACTCGACACCCCTCCGACAACCCTCAGTTTGTTCAATTTAGTGGCATTGAATACAGTGACAGTGTTGTCGAACCAGCACATTTAATCCTAAAACATTTTTATCACCCTGAAAGGAAACCTGTGCCCCAGGTTAGCAGTACCCCGTGCCCCTTCTCCCTGTCCCCCATACCTCCTTCCCGGCTCTTGGCGACAACTAGTCTGCCTGTGTTTCCACAGGGTTACCTGTTCTGGATGTTTCATATAAATCCTACGATATGTGTGACCTTTGATGTCTGGCTTAACACCTAGCATAATGTTTTCAGTGCTCAGCCAACGTTATAACATGTATCAGCACTTCATTCCTTTTAATGGTTGGATGCTATTCAGTTGTAAGTAAAGACCACAATTTAGTTGTCCATTCGTCAGCTGATGACCCCTTTGGTGGTTTCTACCTTTTGGTTGTGACGAATAGTGCGGCTGGGGACAGGAAGGTACCTATATTGTTTGACTGTATCATATACGCGTACAGCTCTCTGTACAGATATCTGAATACTTGCGTTCCATTCTTGTGGCTATGTACAAGGTCAGTGCTTTTGAAACTGTGGTCTATGGAGATAAATGAAGATACCCAGTGGTGTTGGTGGGAAGGAAGGTCCCAGGAACTCCCAGGTGTGCGAACCACTATGTATTTCCTTTATACAAAATGCAACGGTAGGAAAGTCTCTTTGAGGTTAATATGAAGGCGACATCACTTAAAGCTTGTTTATCCATGTGGGAAAAAAGTGACCAAGAGTTTATTTCAAAGCTCAGTGAAGCCTATAGTAATCTGCTAAATAAAAATGCTCCACTGAGAACCACAGACGCCAGAAGCCTGCTCCATACGTTCAGTTTTCCCAAGCTCTGCAGGGCATTCTCTCCTGACGTTCACGCAATGCCCTCGCTGGGGCAAATACACCTCCTTTCAGTTCAGACTCCCAGCTAACACGCGGGATGCGCCGTTCAAGTTGAATTGCAGAGAGGCAGCAAGCGACTTTCCATAGAAGTGCGTCCAAAATAGCGCCTTGTTTGTTGTTTACCAAACCGTCAGATTGAACTGGGCCTTCTGTGTGTCTCTTCGCTAAATCCGGCAGCCCAATTTTGGTCACACGGAGACAGGGCGTCCTCGCGGCCGTGAATCGTAGAAGATACTCTATCAGCAGAGATGCTTTGCCCACTCATTCTCCTCTGAGAGAACCATTTCCCTTTCTGTATAAATAATGTAAAAATTTGGAGATAAAGTATGTGGAGCGTCAGGAAGGTGAAATGGAGCCTTTGCCACGTAAAGTGCTTTCTCTCTCTGGCCCGAGTTCATTAGCAAAATCTAGTGATTCAAATTACTCAGCTAACCTCTTCCGCCGCTGTAGGATTATAAATCAAGTAGGTGGCTACTACCTGAAGGAGTTGTAGGGTCTTTGCGGGAGGTCCTCCTCAAGCTAAGAGGGGCCGGAAATTTCCTATTACTGTGTCACGCGTAAACGGTGATGCGTGCCCTGTCACCTACAGCATATTATGTCTGTGCGGTCCACTCTTGGAAAGAAAAGGAACAAAATAGGAATATATTCACTGCTTTGCCTCCCAGAGGAATAAATAAGATGGCGGGGATCTCTGTGCAAACGGCTGATGCTCTGTGGTCCTCCTAACACTGCCAGATAGAGGCAGACTCAGTTGGAAACAGAAAAAAATATATACATTAAAGGTATTTATCTGTCTGTCTTTCTTCCTTTATTTTTGTCTGTCTCTGTGCCTTTATTTTGTGTGAAATTTTGAGAGATGAATTCTATTTTCTATTAATTTAATGGCTGTCATATTGCATTACATCATGCAGCTTGGATCACAACAATGAGGTGTTAAGGTTTAAATTAATAATATTGCAACACATCACTTGATAAAGCAGTGTGCTTAATCCCATCTAGGCGGCTCAGGTAGCCTGACTTTTGCCCAGCGCCTTGAATCTGCGGATTGCAGTGGAATTGCCCAAGTTCAATTGCAAACAACCTATAATTGTGAGCTGAGTACTTGAGCTTCATGGTAGCAAACATTAATTTAATGTGCTGGTGAGATTTAACAAGGTTTTATATATATAAAATAGTCGGGGAGGGCAAGGAAAAGGGACGCTGAGGTTTCTGAGTGGCATTTTCAGGTCTGGAAGTACATCCAACAGATACCTGTTCTGTGTAGAGTCGCCTCGCAGGCAGAGTTAGCTAAAGCCACCGGGAAAATGGGAGCGGGGGAGTGGGTGGGTGGGAGGGGGTGCAGTTAAGAGAAGATCCTTTGAGGAGACTATAGATCTGGTGAGCTATTGAGAAAGCATACCCTTGGACATCGCCTCAAGAACCCCTCCCGCCCCCATTCCCCCCCAAAAAAAACCCCAACTGCAGCATGATGATACAACCCAAACTGGTCCACGTTTGGAAGAGAGTCAAATTGGATGCCCAAAGAGGAAGCCGAGTCTAAAGCACATCAAAAAAGTATTCCTTACCCAAAGCAGATTGTTCTCACAGGGCTTTTTTTCATGTGCAGATGCTTTCACTGTGAAAACAAAACACAACAAAAAATAACTATTCGTTCTAGGAACTAAGAGAGGCATCTTGGAAATCCAAATAATGAGGCAATGGCACTAATAGGGAGGCGCCGCAAAGAACAGGTTCTCTGTCCCCTTCCTTTCCTCTGGCCGGGCCCCCAGGGCTCCCCGGAGCCCCTGCCGCCTTCCTCAGGCCGGATGCATTTCCAGCCACTGCCCGCCCACACCCCGTAAACAAACAGGCAGAGGGTTTGTACGTGGCCTTCATTAGGGCGCGTTACCAATCGTCAAATTAGTTTCTGCCGACCTGCCGAGCGCGAATGCAAATCCGCCACCCCCATGGGTGCAGCTTCATTTACAACTATTGATTCATGTTTGACTGCGAGTTCAAAAAAAGTTGGCTTTGAAGCTTTCCCCCCTCGATGCGTGGCTTCCCGGGTCCAGGTGGCTCCAGGATCCCTGGCAGTCATTTTGATCTTTGTATTCCCGCCGCCGAGGAGGGTCATTCCAGGTAACTTAAAAGCAAGATACAATCAGGAAGGATTTGGGAATGAAGTCTTTGCCTTGTCACATTAATGCGGTCCTATCAAGTGGTAGTTTATCAAGAGCCACCTCACAAGGTTTTAATGAGCATGCTGCCTGTTCTTATACAATACTAATTAATCCCATTTTTTCACACTGCCGTGATTGCTTCATGAAACCCACATTGTTTTATACTCAGTAGCAAAGCGGCTCTCACTGATTAAATCTCCTTGCCTGCGATGGAGCCTGACAACTGAATTATACCTTGCTCAAAATAATAATGGGTATCAGCTAATAAATACGGTTTAACACACACAAAACTATGCAGCCAAAATCACACCACAAAATAGGAGTTTGACTTATAGGCTCAGCAGTGTTTCATTAAACATCTGTATTATAATTCACTGGTTTTCCAACTGATGTAATAACTTAATTGATGAGAACAAAGACAAGCTTATTTATTCACCCAATTGCTTGCTTCTTGACTAACGTTTTTCCTGGGTGTTATTGTGGAAATAAATATGCAATATTCTTTTTATAGAAGTCTAATTTAGGTCCTTTTTTTCCCCTATTGAGAAGTCAGCATCACCATCTAAATCTGACAATTTCTTGCTGCTTCGTGACGGAAGCAGTTTGATAAGATGGGTTCTGGGTGTTTGCCCTGATGTCCAGACTGGCTAGCAGAGGTGAGAGGGGAAAGGCTTTCCTGCCCTCGGGGAGGGCAAACTAGCTAGACACTGCCCTCCGTCAGAAGGGTGAGAATGGGCTCCCGCTGAACACACACACACACACACACACACACACACACACACATGCCACACATTTCATCCTGGGCCTTAAATTAACTCCACCAAGGCTGAGATGATTCAGTACAGCTCATCAGTGACATGAACACTCATCTCCAGCTTGTGTCCCCACACCCCAATTTAAGTGGCATCAGGGACAAGTAAATAGAATGACAGAATCATGGGCGGCAGTTTTTTTTAAAGGAAATTTTCAACTTAAAAACAATTTTTTTTCATGTTTGTTTATTTTTGAGCGAGAGAGTGTGTGAGCAGGGGAGGGGCAGAAGGAGAGGGAGACACAGAATCGGACGCAGGCTCCAGGCTCCGAGCTGTCAGCACAGAGCCTGACGCGGGGCTCGAACTCACGAACCGTGAGATCATGACCTGAGCCGGAGTCAGATGCTTAACCGACTGAGCCACCCAGGCGCCCCAATTTTTTTTTTTTTGTATAAGGCGTGTGTTAGCTGGAGATAGAAGTAAAAAAAAAAAAGTGGACACAACTTCATCATTGTTTTAGCTTTGGATTGTGTGTCTTTGAGTACGATCTCTAATAAACATGCAAAGAGAGTAACTCTCCTGTTTCTCTTACAGTGAGGTAGAGATCTTACAGGAGCTTTTTCTTTCAGTTGACGTATCAGGACTCCACCTCCGTGCTCTGCCGAGCCCCCTGATCTTCTCACACTGGTTGTACCATCTTGCAAACTTGCTCAATTTTCTGTCCAACTCAGGCTCTGTGAAAATGGACACTCCCAAATGCTACTTATTGAGAACCTACTGTGTCTCAAGAGCTATCCTAAGCTTGGAGGAGAGCCTGAGAAACAAGAGATGAAGTCCTTGCTTTCACGGAGCTTGTATTTTTCAGGGGAAATAGGCAAGAATCAAGCCAGGAAGCACATAGGCGGTACAGAAGGTGATATCCAGCATCCCCGAGTATCATGGGGAAGAATAAGGCAGATGGAGAGATACGTCGTGTGTGTATTTTACTTAGCGGGCAACAAATATTCTCAACAGATGTTGGTTCAGTCCGTGCAAACTTTATTACATGGATCCCACATCCTTGTGCTCTATATCTAGTGTTTCTTTGTGATAAGGTTCAAGAAGAAGGGCAACTTCCAAGAGATTTTCCCCAAACACACAATCATTCCTTTGTTTGGGCTTCATCACATGTACGCTGTCATGAACATCTAACTACTGGCTGTTTTTCTCTTTCCTCTGACCTCACTGTAAGAACTCTTCAGTGGAAGACCTTCTCTTGGTCTGTGTCTTGTGAAGTAGTCAGTACAGGACTGAACAATGTCCCAATGTCTGCATCTCCTGCCTCTTACTCAAATCCTGTTTCCATATTTCTAAGATCTACAAGATGTCAGTGCGGATACTGCATTGTTTCGTTTCCATGCCGATCTCTTGTGTCGCCATCTGACAGATGCTAATACAAAATGTAATGATATAATGACTTGGTATAAGTCACATACCTCTGCCTCTTAGGGCATTCTGTCTCCAAGTCCTGTGACCACTTCTCTTCATGGATTTCCACCCCCTGCCTTGTTTCGATTCCCTCTACCTCTAAGTTGGCCAGGATCTCGTTATTTCTGACCAGACCTAAAAATAATTTCTGATTCTAGCATCTTCTCCCTAAAATGTCGTCTCTATGCTACTCCCTGACACATTACTTTGAGCAACTCTCTCCCCTGCTTCAGGACTTGTAATGACTATGGGGAAACATGGGCCCAGCAAACTTGATTTTTCTTTTTTTTTTTTTTTTTTAAGCCCAGAAGTGTAGATTTACATGTGAAATCTTTGAAAGTTGGAAAGTCAGTCCAAAAAACTTTAAACCTTGTGCAGACCACACAAAAAGCTTGGCTGGACCACTGCTTGGGAATCTTTGATCTAGGCTTTTGGATGTCTCGTTTTCCTATCTTAGACCCGTTTTTCTCGTCCTTGTCTGCACTTAGCCACCTTCTCTAGTGCTCATCTCAAATCATCTAGGAAAATGTTCCCTTCTGTCTGTGTCTCTGCAGCCACTTGACTTGAGATCAGCTGTCTATAATGCCTCTTACGAAAAGGGATCATAATTTATTCCTATTTTTGAGTCACCTGTCCCACTAGACGCAGAAGGAAAGATGTCAGATAGGAGAGGTCAAGGACTTAGGTGTTGAGGTATGGGAGGTCTGGTGTGGGCCTGGCTCTGACATTTACCGTGCCATTATGGCTTCGGGTAGCTTTACCCCCACAAAGCTTCAGTTTCTGTGTTGGTAATTACATCACCATGGTGTCCTATGACATGTGCCACACCTCATAAAGTTCTCCAAGAAGTCAGTGAGATAACTCCATGTAAATTGACATCCATCCAGAGTGACAAAGAGTAAGTATTCATTCCCTATTAGCTGTTGTTCACGTAATTACTGGTGTTACATTTACTACTGAATTTATAACAATAGCTCTTTGTGGTTCGGGTGATCTAGCCATGGCTGAAAATATATGTTATGACCAGAGGATTCACAAACAAGAAAATCCAATCTAATAAATAACGGTTGGACACTTCTGCTATGAAAGGAAGTGCATCTAGTCTCCTGGGTAGCAAAAACAGTGTCAGAGTTTGCAATGTCGGTGAAATAGAAGAAACGTAAAAGCTGCTTTTATCATACAGGGAATTATTACTCTTTAAGTTTATTTGTATGAGTAAGAAGTGTAAACACAAAGTAGAACGGGACCATACATTTCCACGCATCTATCACCCGATTTCAACAAACTTCACTTCTTACTCTGTCTTGTTTTATCTGAATTTCCACCCATCTGATTATTTTGGAGAAAATCCCAGGCACATTTCTATTTCATCTGTAAATATTTCAGCATAAATTAATAAAAACAAAGGGGGCTCTTAAAATAGCCATATTACACTTAAAGTAATTAATAATTCCTTTATATTATCATGCATCCAGTCAGTGTTCAATTTGCTTTTAGAATTTACTTGAGTCTGGATTCAAAAATTCATATCGCAATTTCCTGACTTGTCTCTTAACTCTCTTTAAATCTGCAGCTTTCTCCTTTTCTTTTTTCTCCCCCCTAACATGCATATGGTCATTTATCTTGTGGAGTTTTCCCCGTAGAATTCCTCACAGTCTGGATTTTACTATTTTCACCAACATAGTATCATACGACACTCTCCTCTGCCCACTGCATTTTCCATAAGTTGATTGATAGATAGAGGCTTGATGTAATCTGGCCTTGCTTTCTTTGTAAAGTGCAGGACCACTCTAGAGGTAAGATCCATTACATGTATCAGGAGACACATGACGTACAGTTGGATCTATTTTTTTTTTTCCTAATAGAGCAGTCATTGATGACCATTGAAGGGATTCATTTTCTCATTCTTGTAAAATGGAATGTTTTAATCTAAATGAACCTTGAAAAATGTTAAGCTGAAGAAAACTGCTCTATTATTTTTGTATTTATATCTAGAACCCATAGATTTTCCAAGAGCAAATTCATCCCTTCTTTCAAATGTGCAAGGACTTCTGCTAGCACCTTGGCTGGGTGCGCAGAAGACCCTATTTCTGCACTGGAAGGAAACCAACCGAAGGGGGAGACAGGGGCCAGTGGGGAAGATGGATGTGAGAGCAAATAATTATGGTCAAAATTACCTGAGGATTCAGAGAAGGATGGAAGTAGGGAAGAAGAAATGAGTGCCTTTGCCTATGGGAGTCAAGGGCTTACACAGCTGGGTCAGGAAGGATAAGTCAAGGTTTGGATAAATCAGGAAGGATAAAAAGGTTTGCTAAACAAAGAGATAATAATAGCAGCCCCAACAGCACTAATGTTTAATACTTACCAAGTATTTCCCTAAGCATTTTACTACAAGTGTTCCTTACTACAGCTCCATAATTTACCAGATAAGTTAATTGAGGCCCAGAGTGGTTAAGGTTCATGCTCAAGGCCACCTAGCCGACCGGAGACAAAGATTCAGGGAAAGATTTTCTATTTCACAGTTTGGCCTAAGGGTTACTGTGAATTTTTCCCTGATAATCACAAGCCATATGATAGGGCGTCAGTGATAACCATGAAAGAAAAAGTGAGATTGGCAAAGGGATCTGGTCTATCATTGACGAATTAGACGTTGCTGCCCCAAATCGCACACTAAACAAGGATTTGGACTTAGATGCACAGCAAGGTTT
The DNA here is from genome assembly GCF_016509475.1 of Prionailurus bengalensis. NCBI lineage: Eukaryota > Metazoa > Chordata > Mammalia > Carnivora > Felidae > Prionailurus > Prionailurus bengalensis. Next base: position 9,561,297 of record NC_057354.1, on the reverse strand, counting down.
CAATAATCATGTGAACTATAATTCCTGGATCCTCCGATATCATAACTTGAATTGGTGAAACTAAAGGTGAGCTTTATTAATGTTCGTCCACTTGCTTAATTCCTAATTTGGGGTTTCCCCATCGTTAGGGGGAAATTCAGATGCACCATGATTGAGGATTTGGATTCTGAGAATGGAGACTTCAAGTTACCACATGCCACAAATACACCTAAGAAGGAGTGGGAAGTGAGTGCTTAACCGGTTAGCAAAAACTAAGTCATGAAATAAGGGACATGCAAGGTCATTCTGTCCAGTCCTCTGCCTCAAGAAAGCCCAATTTGCCTGAGATCCCTCACACTGTAGAGCTGCACTCATTAATGAGAAAAATACATATTATATTCCTGTTGCCATGAACCCTGGGAAAAAGAGTGTGTTCACCTAAATTTGCACTTAACCAAGTCAAAAATGTTAGAGAAATATGTGACAACATTTGATGAACTTCAGGGAGGCAGCAATAAGCTCATTTTTCCCTACGGATAGTCTTCTCATTTTTCAATTTAGGTATTCAAGTTATCTGTGCACTTAAAAAATCAGACTTCGAAGTCTTAAAGGCAAAAAGAGCTCCCCCCCCCCACCTCCTTAGGTAGTCGGACCTATTAAGAATATCTGCAAGATGTAAAAGAGCTACATAGAAATCATCCAAAGCACCCATTTATATTATGATAGTCTTTAATCACAGGAAGTTGCACTCATGTTAGGGAAAAAAAAATATCATTTCACTGTTCAGATCTTTTTTCCTTGAGTTTTGTGCATTGATGATAATTAGGATGTGTGAAGTAATGAGCCCAGACATGACGGACAAGACAGAAAGATGATTTATCGTTTGGGGGGCTTTATGCAGGAAAAATATACAGGCAACAGGGAATGAAGTCTCAGGAAGTAATTTATTAGACAAGAAGGGGGTCCAGGCCTTTTGCCTTGACAAGGTGCAATTGCCTCCCAAATGATATGGGTTGATTTAGGTATTTTGAGGCTAAAAGATATATAAAAGGATAGATGTTCACTCCACTCACATCGGCGCCAAGGACAACTTTAGACTTTGTGAATTAGAAAAGGCTGAATCGAGGTTTGGGGAGCTATAGGGATCACGGGGTAGATTAGGGGAAGGCTAACATGTCTCCGTTTTATTCAGAGTAGTACAGTGGCCAAGATTATTGTGCTGTGTTTGGATGGATCACGCAGTAAGTGTCCATATGAACAGTAGAATGAATTTTGTGTGATGTTCCTCTCTTGTTTTCTCATCATTAGATCTGACTACCTTTCAGTTTACAGGTGAATGCCTATGCTCCGGTCAGAGAACATAGTTAGGAATGACGGATGCAAAGTGTTCCCAGCAACCAAAGTGTGCATTTCCAACCCCCTTTTCCTCCCTTTGCACTTCACCAAAGCACTTTGTCCTTTTTACTTACCATGTCCGTATGAACTTGAAAATAATCAAAAGGACTCCCATTCATGCTTTCTGAGGACAAGAGGAAAGAAAGACATTCAGTTTCATAATTAAGTAGACTCCCCCTTGCTTCAGTGCCTGTGGCCCCAGTGGATGACACTTGCCGACATCTTCAACTCTATTTTACTTATCTTTACTTACTGTACTCTATCTTTACTTACCACCGTCCCGTAAGATAATTCATCATGAGGTCTTATAAACCCTCATACCAAAGCATATTCTAGAGCTTCCTCTTCTTTCCCTGTTCGTTGCCCCCGTCCGTGTGGAACCTTCTGACTGAGCTCTGCTTCCCCCCTTGCTGCTCTGCAATCTACACACTGTGTAGCAGCCACAACCGTGGCATCTTATCAGGTGTTGCCTAGATCAGGTGTAAACCAGATCACATCAACCCTCTGCTCCTGATGCTCCAACTGCTTCCTGTTCCAATTCAATAAAATGCAAACTCCTTTCGGGGGCCTCCAAGAGGTCAGAAGCTCTACTCCCCTTCCACCTGTCGAAACTCCTCCCAACTGTCCCCCTCTCGCTCTGTCTGTTCTAGCCGCTTTGTTTCAGTTCTGTCCTTCCGACACCCAGCTTCTTTCTGCCTTGAGAACATCACCTTCCTGAGCACTCTTTCCATGGCTGTTTTCATGTCTCCATTCTTGTTCCAGCCCTGCTATGAGAGGCCTATCCTGACTCAGCAATCTAAAATTTCCCCTCATCCCATTAATCTGATGTTGTCACATGATCTTAGCTTTTTGAAGGCAGGTTTTTGGATATCTGTGCCACCCCAGAGTTGGAAATAATGCCCGTTACATGACAGGGTATGTAATATGTGTAAGGAAAGTATAAATCTCAGTTATCCTGGAAAATCATCATTCTCAGCCTATTCCAAGACATTGCGGTATGTTAGAAGGAGTATAGAGATATTCAGACCTGAATTTGATTCCAAACTCTGCCACTTGGTTGCCACATACTATTTTGTTTGAACCCTATGACAGATTCCAAATGGCCTCAGATTATTTGCCACACCTCACATTAAGAGACAGGATAAAAATCCCTGCCCAGATTAAGTCTGGCTTTGGCCGTGTGATGTTCTCTGGTTAGTGGAACATCACCGTTCATTGTGATGGGTTGGGCAAGCTGAGGCTTGGTAAGCACCAGCCCGTTGGGACTTGCCCTGTTGGAGTTCTGCCCTGAGACCACCGTACTACAAGAAAGCCATCTGGCTTATACAAGCAAACACAAGGAGGTGAACCAAGATTCTCTAGCTGATAGTCAGAAGCACCTGCTGGACATTTGAGTAGAACCATTTTGAACAGTACAATAGACCTTCCCATCTAGTTGATTGCAGTTGTATGAATGCCAGATAAAACCACCAGAGAAACTACAGCAACGTACCAAATTGTAAAAACATCACAGTGTTGTTTTAGCCACTCCTTTTTGGGGTGGTTGGTTTTCCAGGATTCTTGGGAGACCAAATGAAATAATGAAATTAATGTCCAGTGCATTTTAAGTTCATAACAGGAATTCAATCCTTTGTAGTTCCCTGGCATTTTCCTTGCTCTGAACTTGACTGCTGTAATTTTTTTTTTTTAGTTAAGGATCTGAGTGTGCCTTCTGTGCTAATATGACCATGTAGACTACAAAATACGTCTGAGTATTGATCCTATCATACATAAGAGAAGTAGGAATTTTGATCAAATAGACTCATTTCATGACTATTTCTTAGGACGATCAGGGTAGGCTATTGAAGCAGGTTAGGAATACATGTAATATAAAATAACAGTTTTTAAGCACCCACTGCGTGTCTAGAATCATTCTACAGTAGTGTGTATATATTGCCTTGTGTATGTTTGACATCAACTGTATTTTGCAGAAGAGAAAACTGAGGTTCTTTTAAGTGAAATAATTTCTCCATGATCTCACAGCTAGTAAAGGGTAAAGCTGGGACTTCAGCCCTGGTCTGCCTGACTCCAGATACACTGTGAAAGTCAGTCTTCAGTAGGAAGTGAAAATCCCAGTGTGAGAATGGGGGCAGCCTCTGGCACAGGGGTTAAGATGTTGAGAAGACATAACCAGTGTAGATGGTATTTGTCTCAGAACCAATAACCAGCGTGGCAATTGTGAATATGATGGGAGTTCAAATAGGGTCACTTTAGGCCAGATTGTTCAGAAATATAAGACTTTCTAGAGGAAGGAGGTCTAAGCAGGGGGAGGGAGGGGGCTCCATGACCTACCATCTCTAATAACCAGCATATATTGTGAGTTTAGACTCCATGCTAAGAGTGTTATATGCACCCCTTGTCTAATCCTTACAGCAACTCTGTGAGGTAGGAATGATTGTGATCCCATTTTCAGATGAGGATATCAGGGCTTACAAAGGATAAGTTACTTAGCTGAGATTATACAACCAATTTTTGGCAGACCTGGTATGTAGATGCCGGTGATGTTGACTGTAGCATTATGGTGCAGGATCACCAAGGAGAGTGCTGCTGTCTCCAGAAGACAAAAGATGTTTAGGGGAATTGGAACAGCACTGGGCAGAAGAAAGAGTGGAGTGTGTGTGTGTGTGTGTGTGTGTGTGTGTGTGTACTGTTTGTGCATACCTACTTCTCAGTATGGGTATAAGACTAGATAGAAATCAGTAATGGATACGGTGGAGAAATAACAGTAGACCAATGCTGGGAGGGGATAATAAACCTAAGTTTAGATTCCTATAATGGGACAGCTTTGAGTATGTAAAAGACTTGAAGTGAGTTTTGTTTTTGCTTATCCAATATCCATTTCCTGTTCTTTTGGGATAGCACTCTTTTTGGCCTCTCGTGAACCATGTTTTGTCTCCTCTTTGCGTCTGCAGCCTGGTTGGGATTTAGGCGGAGATCCATGCCCCAGCCAATCAGAGCCCTGGTTGATCGGGTGATAGACATAGCTGTTGGTTGATAAACAGGCCCATCAAACCAATCAAACCAAGTCGTGTGGGGCTCTTTCTGTTGTAATTAAACAGGATGAGACATAGGATGTGACAGCATATGGAACCTGGGAGTGAAGCCAGCTTGGAGAAAAGCTGTGTTGAGGGATGGCAAGAATCATGATTTGAGGACTCCACTCCAGCCTCAGATCCAGCCAGAGCTACACGAGTGCTGGGGGCGGGCTTCCCAGTTCTGTAAGCCAGTAAGGCCCACGAATAATTAAGCCAGTTCAAGTCAAGGGTTTGTGTTACTGGCCACAGGAAATAAGTAAATCTTGATGTGAGATTCTTAAATTTTAAGTTAATTAATGTACTTTCACAGATACACCGAAACTCCCTCATAAATCCAGTTCAAAGAAGCCTCATACAACACATAGTCGAGGAGCAAAGCGAACCTAAAATCACCAGCTTTGATGTCAGCATAGCTGAGTTCTAGCCTTGGTCCTACTCCTTTATTTAAGGAGGCACTCACTGATTTAGTCATTTAAAAAACCTTGTGTATGCTTTTTGTATGCTAGGACCTCGTTCCACCTGAGCACGTGATGTGTAAACACTGAGATTGATTTGGAGGAAGCCCTTTCAATTCTCTGTGCCGTTTCTTCCTTTGTAAAGTGAAAATAATGGTTGTGATCACCTCACCACGGGTGAATGAATGAATTAATGATATTTTGAGTCATACTTTGCCCTTCAGAGAGATAGGGTCATCTGGGGAAAGGTATCTACTTTGAAGGGGATGATTAGGACACAAAGGTACGTGTGCCCAGGAGTGCAAACCCTTTCCTGCCCGCAAGGGCCTAGCTCTGAACGCTGAAGGTCATTTCCAAGTGCGCAGTCTTGGTTAGGATACAGAAAAGCCTGCCCCTAGCACAGATTCAAAATTCCAATGGCTTAATCAAAGCAGGAACTGGCCTCTCTCTCTCATGGAACATTCCAGAAGACCATGCAGGGTCTCTGTGTTGATTCAAAGGTATCAGGGATGTGGCTCTTTTTATCTCATTGCTCTGGCACATCAAGTGTAGCTTTCTTTTATGGCGGCATAGATTTCACCCTTGTGGTCAAAGATGGCTTATGATCGTTCCTATGGCCCTGCCGTCAAGAAGGGAGCAGGAAGAGGGAACCCGGCTTTCCTATTATGGGCACCACATAGAGTGTGGAGACTTTCATTCTGCTCTCGTCTCATTGACTCAAACCTAGTTATACGATTACCCTCGGGTGCAAGGGATCCTGGGCAACGCAGTCTTTACCTGGGTGGCCTTGTCAAACAAAAACTACTCTCACTCTTGAAGAAGGGTAAAGTAAGTACTGGGGACGCCCGGCTTCCTCTGCCACATCTATTATTTTGTACCGGAAGGAAGTAACCACACATGCACTAGCTTCAACTCTGTTCTGGGTTCTGGGTTCCAGCCATTCCTTGGGTAGCCAAGTGGGCACACTTCCATCTGGCCTGTGCTGTAAATCGACTTCCTTTGCAAAGAGCGTTTCATGCACGTGAAGCACAGGAAGCCAGGACCACTGGCCTCTCCTGACTGTGCGCGCGCGTGCCCAAAGTCATTCTTTGGCGGCAGGCTACCTTTTTGTGAGTAACAAACCCACTTCTACTTTATATTAGCTTCTGCCTATTTCATAATTTTTTAGAGGAAACTCTCCTCTCATGCAGGAAAATCTAATTATGCAGTGACAGCAGTTGGCTGACTCGGGCACAACACAACATGTCAATTTTCAGTTGCTTACACGGTCTCACAGAAACTGTTAGAAATTGTTTTGAAATCTGGCATACATTTCAGTCATGTTAATTCCTACAACTGTGCCAAATTTGATGAAATTTGGCTCCTCCATACTGCAGGGAAGGTGGGGGATTGGGAAAGGCGAGTTTTCTTTCTTTCTTTTTTTTCTTTCCTGGCAGTGACATCATCCCCTCATCCTCCCCTTATGATGAACAGTGTCCTCAAACAAGCCACGAAGTAATATAACTTTATATTTACAAGACTGTGTGACAATATTACTGCAAGAGACCGGAGCTGTATGAAACGATTAAAGAAATACAGATGGCATAATGTTTTTTTTTCCCCCTTCCAACAGATTTGTGCCAGATGTGTGAATATTGATAATTTCTCTGGGGCTCAACTCAAGGCACAATGTAGGTTTCTGTTTGATGGGGGGATGAGAGAGTGAAAATCCATCCCAGCGATGGTATTTACAGGAAATGTTTTGCCTCTTCTTCCAAATCTGTCAAGGCAGAACCAGAAATCCCAAACTTCCAAATGAGCCTCTGAGTCACCCTTTGTTCTGGACCCAATTTTTATCTCCCCAGTAATTGACAGACTGGAAAATTCATTTGTGAAAAACATGTGGTAGGATTCTAAAAGCAGAGCCTCTCAACTAGCTAAGCCTGTCTTTGTGCATCAATTTAGAGCATGAGTGATACCAAAATTTCAGAAAGCATCTTAGAAATGTATCTATTTTATTATATCTTCTCTTTATTAACTTAGTAATAAAAATGCTTTAACGGAATAATGATTTCCAGCATTTGCAATGGGAAAACTTGAAAAAAAACTATTTCCAAAGCTCTTCTATTGTTCTTTTTATGATTTTATAATGACTGAACCCGTTTTAAAATATGATTCTGGGACCTAGAAAGTTTCAGTAAAGTTCAATCTCTTACTCCAACTTTGACTTTTTAATATCAGAGAGAATTCTTGAAAAGATTTAAAAAGAAAAGCATATTTATCATTCCGAGAAAGATTCAGTTTGGATCAAATAATTAAGCAAGTTGATTTCAAAATCAGTGTAACATTTTTTCCAATTTATACCTTGGATCTTCTGTGAAGTATTTCCAATAACTTGAAATAGAGAAAGACATCCTAGATGGGGGAAGAAAAAGAAGTTGAGAAATAAAGAAGACAGGGGAAAGGACAGAGTAGGTCAAGAATCAGAAAATGAGAATGGAGATTGCTCGGGACTTGGGGAATACCTATTTGCTATGGTTGAAACTTAAATTTGACTTTGAACTTCTTGGAAGCCACAGCATAGACGGAGGCATGATCACTTACATAATTTTCTTTATCAGAAAAGAGGGACTGGATCACTGTCTTTGGGGATAAAAATTTATTTCTAACACTAGCTTATGCTGCTGGGTCTCAAGTGTGGGGGATACTGTTTCCCAGGGACATTTGGCAATGTGTGGTTGTCACACGAAGAGGATGCTACTGGCTTCTAGTGGACAGAGGCCAGGAATGCTGTCAACCATCCTTTAATGCACAAGCTGGCCCCCTATGACAAAGAATTATCTGGCCCCAGAGTTCAACAAGCGAAGGTTGAGAAACCCTGGGTCATAAAATCAATTTTGTATATGGACGTTCATAATGTTCTCTATGAGATTCCCACAACACAGGGATTTGGAACAAGGCAGATCTGGGTTGAAATCCACGTTCCGCCACTTACCAGCTGTGTCATTTTTGGCAAGTTAGTTAACCTCTCTAAGTCTCAGCATCCTGGAGATAATTATATAAATCCTACAGGGTTGTTAGAAGGATTAGCAGGAATAATGTTTATAGAACATGCAACACGGTGCTTGGCACATTGTAAAAGCTCAGTGAATGTTAGACTTTAAAACGGGTAAAGAGGGTAGCAATAAAGTGTTATTATCTAACGTGGTGATGGCTGGGAGGGGTTTGGGATGGAGTTCTGTTGTGAGCTGTTTAATCTAGCGATAGACTTAAGAACGCCTAGAAATGTCCATGAAATGCACACAATGACCTGCCATAAACCCCACCAGTGTGACAGTGTAAGGTTCAACTCCTTAAAGGGCTATTATTGGGAGCTATTGATTGAGAGTTGTGCTGAATTTTCTAGAAATCAAGCTGGTGGTATGACGATGTATTAAATACCTATCCGCTTGGTGCCTTTGCCAGGCGCCATGATGTTCACACAGATAGTCTTGGTAGACTCGTGATCGACTACGAACAACACAGAGCCAAGCTGGGTTCCACCTTTTGGAAACATGTCCAGGGGTCACTACTTCACAATTTAGGAGATCTCTTTTGAACACAACAAGAGCAAAGAAATCTAGAACTCCGAAGCACACACACAAAATCAATAGTTTTGCTATTTTAACTTCTAGTAGATCACTTTATTAGTTGGGATATCACTAGCTGTTAAAACCAACTTCAAAATTTCTGTGGCTTAGGGCAGAAGCGCATTACAATTTTTTTTAATGTGTATTTATTTTTAAGAGACAGAGTGCGAGCCGGGGAAGGACAGAGAGAGAGAAGGAGACACAGAATCCTAAGTAGGCTCCAGGCTCCGAGCTGTCAGCACAGAGCCCAGTGCGGGGCTTGAACTCAGGAAGTGCAGGATCATGACCTGAGCCGAAGTCGGATGCTTAACCCGCTGAGTCACCCAGGCACCCCCAGCAGTGGATTTTTATGCTTGCAGCAGACTAATGTTAGCATTCCTGGTCAGCATGCGGATTACTGTATTCCAGGAAGTAGTTTGAGATCCAGGGTTCCTTCTGGCTTACGGCTCTATCATTCACTGCCTCAGGGGCCTCAGTTTCTAGCGAGAAAAAAAAAAAAAGACAACAGAGAAGACATATGGGCCACAAAAAACCCCTCTCTGGATGTGACTCACGTCACATCTGCTCACATTTCCTTGGCTAGAGCGTGTCATCTAGCCATTCCTGGATGCCAGTGGAGGAAACAGAGCCCTGGTGGGCCAGACAGCACCGCACAGCAAGAAAGAGCAACTTTTAGTAGACGGTATGCCCTCTGCCTCCACCACCAGATACTAGCGTGGTTTTGTTAATCAGCTTCTGCTTGGCAAAGCGTTTCTATTTTGAAAGCAGGGATAAAATGCCCACGTCTAGAAACCCATCTAGAAGACGCGGTTCAGCCCTTTTCTTTTCGACAGTAGGAAAAATGTAAAAAGCGGACATGTGACAAGTTTGATAGACTGGTAAAACTCTGAGAAGACCATTATTCAAATATTTATGGCTCCTCTTAGCTAATGGATTCAAATTTATAATGCTGCACTTGTCAACAAGATAATTTTGCAAAAACATTAAAGGCTGAGCAGTTTGGTCCCTTCTAACCCTGAGGCCTCTCCTCGCCACAGCAAATGAGCAGCTGTTCTCAATGAAAATGGAACACCGTGCGCATTGTGTGCTCCTGCCTGCAGTGTAGACCCACAGCACATCTGTGGGGGCAGCGCTTCAGGGAGGAAGCTGGCATGTCGGGAGATGTCTGAGAGTAGGCTAAGTATCATTTTATCCAAAGAAGAAAGAAAGGCGACCCGGTGTTGCCACAAACACCTTGGACCAGAAGTAGATTATTAAAATCTACGTTGAACGGTAAACCACAATTCGTGACACGTGGCATTGTCATCTTATCCACCAGGGCATCCAGGTCAATAGTAAAGAGTGTACGACACAATGTTTGGTTATTAATATGTTAACAAAATATACCATATTCTAGGTAGCGATCATCGCAAAGTGACAAAGAAGAAAGTTAAATAGTGTTGTGGGGGGGGGGGGATAGACCTCGGAGAGCAAGCACATATGTTTGGGAATGCTTATATTTGGCTTAAATACAATGGACTGAATCAATAGAATTAAATGAAGTTGTGTCAGTGCGTGTCATATTTTGAAAGGCAGGACTTTATTTATTTATTTATTTTTATTTATTTAAAAACAAAAATTTTTTTTCAACGTTTATTTATTTTTGGGACAGAGAGAGACAGGGCATGAACGGGGGAGGGGCAGAGAGAGAGGTTGACACAGAATCGGAAACAGGCTCCAGGCTCTGAGCCATCAGCCCAGAGCCCGACGCGGGGCTCGAACTCACGGACCGCGAGATCGTGACCTGGCTGAAGTCGGACGCTTCACCGACTGCGCCACCCAGGCGCCCCTGAAAGGCAGGACTTTAAAGGGGAAGAGGCTATCGCTGTGGTGCTCTGATAGGAGAAGCTAAGGTGGGCTCACTAAGAAGAACCACTGAGGTGGTGTCCAGAGAACACAGAATAGAATTGTTATGTGTTTGTGTGTCTGGAGGGGCGGTGACCTCAAGGACGTTCTAGGAAAGACGCTGATGCTTGGATTTGCATCTTCCGTGTGGGAATGGAGAGCAAGGCTTTATGGTCTTGTGGTGGGCAGGAGACTGAAATGAGCCTCCTGCATTAAGTTGGAAGCCACCCATCAGTGACAAGTCAACTTAAGAAACTACCCTACCTTCCAAGGGTAGGGTTAAGGAAACTTTTTATTTACCCAGTGTCATAGGTAGATTGAGTCATCCGTGAGAAATCTGAATCCCAAGGCTGCACTGTGCATGGATATGGAGTCCCTGGTCACACAGTCTGTTGAATACGTGACACAGAAACTAGAAATTAACATCTGAATTGATTGAAGCTGTTAGGTCCCAACAGAGCCCCATGGAGATCCACTCACAGGGAGACATCCAGGAACTAAAGAGCCTTGTGCACTCACTTCCAAGTGGGTTCAGAGTCAGAAATTCCAAAGAACACAAAGACGTGAACCACCATGAGGTCAACACACAAAAAGTGACAGAATTTGTTCCCGATAGCTACAGATCATAGAACAATCTAAGTGATTTTTAAATAATACGTTAAAATATCCAAAATGATAAAGCCACATATATAATTTATAATGAGAGGTTATGAAAGAAGAATGAAGCTGGTTGGAAAGAAAAGAACTAACAGAAATTCTAGACATTATACATGGCCATATATAGCCATTGCGTAAGCGATCTAATGCTGTGTTATAAGTTGCTCCAAAATGTAGTGGCTTAAAAAAATAAACATTTATGATTACCCCATGGTCTTGTGGGTCAGGAGCTTGTAGACAGCTCAGCTGAGAGGTTTCAGCCCAGAGCCTCTCGTGAACTTACAGTCAGGGAGTAGGTGGGGGTCAGTCGTGGAAGGAGGGTCACTCCCACGGCTGGCAGGTTGGTTCTGGTTGCTCGTCAGAGACCTCAGCTCCTCCTCCATGGGCCTCTCCATAAGCTGCCTGAGCGTCCTCACCATACAGGGACCTATTTCCCCCAGGGTGACAATCCAAACGAGCCAATGCTGTGGGAGCCATGCCTTTTACGACTTAGCCGGCTTCCGAGGTCACCCACCATCACTTCCTCCACTTTGTGCTCACTGGAAACGAATCTCTACGAATCTCTCTCTGGCCCTCATTCCAGCTGAGGAGATCAGGCTCCATCTTTCGAAGCAATGAATCTCATTTTATGTGTATAGAAATAAAAAGGGCTTAGCAGTGGTTATCCCTTAGTGAAGGGTTAAATGTGATTTTTTTTTTGCTCTTCTCTGTTTTTTCCAAAATTTCTATAATAAAAATATTTTCACTTTTATAGTGAGAGATAAAATATGTATACAAAGAAGGACACTGTCTGTTAGGAGCTTGACATTTTGGGGCACTTACTCTGTACCAGGCAGTGTTCTTAGTGCTTTAAGATATTAGTTCATTTACCTGCCACCACAGTAACTCTATGAGTAGGTGCTAGTCTTATCCCTATTTTTAGAGGGGAAAATAAAGCACCATTGGTAAACATGTCTTGGAAAGACCCACGTTTCTTTCCACATCTGGAGTCCTGTGCATAAAATCTTTGTCGTGCACAAAGATTTATTAAGCGCCTCACAGAATTCAATGAAGTGTCTAGCATTTCATGATGTCACCTAATTCTGCTTTCTGTTTTTATAAGGCTTCTTCCTGTCTTCTTTGTGGAATAAAGGTGTATGATTGGGATGATATTAATTACCATTGACCCCACGTGAAGATGTCTTAGAATTGTCCAAAAGACAACTGAGAAAGCTTTCCATGTTTATAAGGGCTCCGTGAGTAGAGCCAATCTTTCAGGGATTAAATATATTGCCATTCACAAAAGGATTGGTATTTATTTCTCTAAACAGACAGAATAATTAAAAAACAACAGTACTGCATTAGATAGGAACTCCTTTTTTCTCTTGCTATGTTGACTACAAAATGGAACATCCTTGTTCTCCTGTTCTCCCAGTTTAGCACAAATGCCACTTAATTGGCATCCCATTCTCACCTGAGGAGTTGACAGGAAAAGGAGACAAATCATCTATTCATTCGACATACACTTCCTAAACTGCTACCGTATTCCTGGCACCACGCTAGGCACAGAATATTCTGGGGAAGTAAGAAAAATGTGGTCCCTTTCCTCATGGAATTTATAGTTAGGCAAAATATCGATAGAGATTGTTAATCGGAGATACTACATGTGAATGAATAATCAGGACAATCCTCAGCTATACAGGCAATCCAGAACATACCAGATATTTGTATCTGAGAGTAGGAAGAATGTTATCTGACCTGTGATTAAGCTGGAGTACACAAGATGAAGCTTTGGGAGGAGAATTCCACCCAATTCTGTTATTTTGTTTGTATTTTAATAAGTACATCTTCATTGTGCCCTTTCTTTCACGAAGAGTAGGAAGCATTTTTACTCGTATGTGGAAATCTTCTATTTTACCGCTAAGAGGGGGTATTCAAATATTACCTATTGTATAATCTAACCTGTGCAAAAGACTGCATAGACGAAGACCATCAAGAAACACACCAAAATGTTTACAATTACCATTTTGGGGTGAGGGTGTTTGTCACGATTTCAGAATGTTCTTCCTCGCAGGTTTCCGTGTTTCAAAAAAATGATTTTAAACAATTATTTGATTCACGGATGCCAGATCATATACTTGTGGTTCTATTTGGATAAAAGCCTGTCAGTCTGAGAATGTGTGCGTGTTCCACGGACGGTTTGCTGTGTCCATCCGTGATTCCAGGGCAGACGAGAGCAGAATTAATGGCAATTGAACACGGCACCAGCTCATAATATGACATAGAAGGTGGGCGAACCGAAAGGTGATGGCTAAGGGGCGAGAGAGGGTGGGGAGACCGGAGGAGCATGGTTCAGTGTTTGACATATTGAAAGACCATTATGTGAGTTCAGACAGTGGTCATGATATGGAGAGAAGTTTGGATCGGAAGCTTGATAAATAAGTAATGGCCACCGAGGGTTTAGACAGTTTCATATTTAAAGAGATATTTATGAACTATTGCAGGACTCGGAGCTGATCTCTGCTTCTCTCTTCCCTTCTCATTACAGCCAAAGGGAAGAAATGAGGTCTAAAGAAAAATGCAGACACCCTTAGAACCACGTACGACCTGTTCATTAAAAGTGAATGTAAGAGTTAGCACAAGTTGATCCGGAAAAGTTCATTTTTATCTCTGCCTCCAATAACCGCTTCAGATGAGTGTCCTGAACGGGTGCAGCTAAATGTAATGCATCCTGTCGCAGACTGCTTTTGATACAGAATTGTGTTAAGCATTTTGATGAGGATCGTACACACCCAAGCGCCAAACCCAGCTCTGTTTCGAGATTCCAAATTTCTGAAGGAGACGCGGGGGTAAATGCAGAATTCTGCCATTACCGTATTTGCGTGTTTTGTTTTGCTTTGTTTATTTTTAAATCAAGGCTTGTTGGCAGCCACCCTGAGGATTATCACAGTGTTCAACTATTCAGTCCCAGCCTTTCTGCCTTATCTGGGACCTCCCAGGGTGCGATCTGCAAACGTACATGAGGATCTGGGAGCGTGAATACAGGCATACATGTGTAGGCACCTTCGTGTGTATGCAAAATGAGATTATATCGCATAAATGTAAGCGCATAAACCTATTGCGAGTATAAAGCCAGAGAGAACGGGTCTCAGTTTCCCTACCCACAAAATGCAAATCGTCATTCCTTCCACGTTGGATTATTGGCAGGACTATGTAAGACAGGATGTGTAAATAATTTAAGATGTTGTAACCATTCGATATGTAAAATGCTTTTTCGGTTGACTTTGTAGAGATATGCATCAATCTGAATAATTGTTAATGGTTATGAAACTAGTAGTAAGATCCACGTTTTAAGTTTCTTCCATTCCACCTGCATTCAAAAACCAGCATATTGCCTACGATATTCATAGTGATTTCTCCAAACCCAGTAGATTGCCCATGACTATTTATATTGAATTCTCTCCCCACATTTTCTTAAACCCATTCTAGAGAATGAGAATTCTCTTTCCCATTTACCGGACGTAAGATTCAGATTCCGTGTTGGGGAAGGTAAGGAGAGTCCAGAAGGAAGATGACTCTCTTTTTTTGATCTGACAACCTTTCTTTATTCCTTGAGGAGGGGAGAATTTGCCTAACACAGGTGTGCGAACATCCATCTCTGCCCCAGCCTATCACAGCGCGTGCCTGTAATCCCTCTTCCCAGGCGTTCGAGACACTTGTATGTCATGATCAGTTATCTGCAGACAGGTGTCTTAGGAAAGTGCCTTGGCCTGAAATTGTCTGTTCCATCATCCTGTCCATGGAATAGTACACAAAAAGATTGTTGAAGGGGCACACACACTTTTCTTTAAGTAAATTAGGTTTTCTTTGAAAGGTGTTCTCAGTCTTCCCCATGACAGGTGTGAGTCCCAGAAAACACAAAGTCCTCCGAGATGAGTGAGTTCTTTCAATGATAAATATGGGTCAGGTCACCCTCTGCGCATCTTCTGGGCCACCTGTGCATGCGATTTCCCCGGGTTCAAGTATGACAGAAGGAGAAGAGCAGTAACCTCACGCCAGCTCAGCCACGTTGGTACCGTGGGGCCACTAAGGATTGGGTGGTCCCGCAGTGGGAAAACCGGGATGTCTTTCTCTCAATGACAGTTGAAAGGCAGATAATTTTATCTGCAGAATCGAATAATGGTAAGATATGCCCTGAGTCCCTGGAACGATTTCCAGGCCAAATCAACTTCCCGTGGTAGTTAACTACAAGCTTTCAATCTACTTCCAATACCGGTTCAGTATATGCAGTTGTGTAGGAGGCCTCACTTCCAACATGAGAAGGTCTTATTAGGGGCTCAGATGCTATTCTGGGTCCCAGATACCCACTTTAGACAGGAACTCCAACATTTATGTTAGCATCGCATGAAAAAATATACTTGCTGTGTGCGTGTGAGTGGGTAGGAGACCATGAGCTCAAGCTTATTTTCTAAAAGGAAGGAAAAAGACGTTCTTAGGAGGAAGGCTGTGGCCTAGGACAGAAGCATGCAGAGTCAGGCCAGGGTAAAATAGTGAACAAAGAAGGTTTCACTGTAAGTTAAGTGAAAGGGGTAAGAAGGGATTAATGCGTAGGCGTAGGATATGTGTACGAAGAATAAGAAGTATCGGGGTGCCTGGGTGGCTCAGTCGGTTGGGCGTCCGACTTCAACTCAGGTCATGATCTCGCGGTCCATGAGTTCGAGCCCCGCGTCGGGCTCTGTGCTGATAGCTTGGAGCCTGGAGCCTGCTTCTGATTCTGTGTCTCCCTTTCTCTCTGCTTCTCTCTCTCTCTCAAAAATAAATAAACATTAAATAATAATAATAATAATAATAATAATAAAAGAATAAGAGGTAGCATGTAGTGATCACTTACCAAGTGCTACAGATTTGGCTAAGGACTTACACACCTGATCTTGTTTGATGATCCCCAAACCCCATGACAGAAGCCGTGCAGGGCAGTAGTGGGAACACAAGATCTAAGGAAGCTTGAGTTCACATCCTAATGTCACAGCCTACTAGCTGCATCATCCTGAACAATTTGGTAACGCCCTCACTTTTTGATCATGAGAATGATGGCCGCACCTCAAAGATAGCATGAGATTATACGAAATGAGGCTTGTAGACCACCTCTCTTGTCACAGGGGACCTTCTCAGGGAAGGCTAACTGGGATGAAGTCACTATCGCAGTTGTACAGGTGAGCCCGGGTGGTCGCGTACTTGTTCAAGACCACGTAGCTAGTAAGTGGCAGAGCTGGGACTTGAACTCACATCTGGGATGTGTCAAATCCTGTATGTGCGGTCGTGCATCACTAGGGTCTGATGGTAGACAGAAGAGGTGTGGTCAGTTCTTTGCTTCCGTAATTTAGGACTGGCCAGTCTGAATGTGAATATGCTCATCCATGGAGAAGCGACCTCCCTTCCCCATGCCCTCCATGTTCACGTGCCCTGCATGTCCACAGGGCAGTGGACACGGCTGATTCTGAACTCTAAAGCCTAAGTTATCCTTATTGGTGGTCATATAACAGATCCCTTTGTCTTTGACATCAGAACCGGATTAATTGGCAGACTCTGCCAGGCACAACTGGACTCAGGAGATTCTACAATGTGAGTAATGAAAACAGCCACACTTGTTGTATTAGTTCTGGTCAATTACTCGAGGCCTCATAAACACTTGTAAGTAGAAACTTTACTGTATCCCTCATGCAGTCTTCGCTGCCCTCCTGCTCTGTCTCCCATGCCCATATGGCTTCTCCCAGAGTCCCAGGAGCTGTATTCATTCAAAAGTCAGTTGGAGAGGGAAATGGTGGGTTGGGAAGTCTGGAAACCTACCTCAGGTCCCAGCTGCTGCTGTTTCTGGTGCATCCACATGGTGTTACCGTTGAACACTGGTCCCATGCAGCCTGCGTGGTTTTGCCGACTGCAGGAAGGCCTTTTGGCTGCTTGAGATCTTAGCTTTGATCAGAATGATATCCTAACCTTAGAATCCAATGGTTTAGCCCTCTTGGGTTTCAAGTGTTTGGTCCATGATTTCTGTAAAGTATCCCCACTGTGTCAGAATGATAGGATCCAAGGCCTCTCCAGCCTTAATCCCATGGTATGCCCTGGATGTTTCTCCATCAGACTTTTAGGGACTCATGTTGACTCTGGGTCACCAGCCAGGATGACCTTCTCTCTCAGTGAGCCCCCACTTTGGGGCCAATCAAGAGATCACAAGCAAGAATGTCTCAGAGTATTTACCCAAAGAAAACTAACTTGAAAAGATATATACACCCTTGTGTTTATTGAAGAATTATTTACAATAGTCCAGAGATGGAAGTAACCTAAGTGCCCATTGATAGACAAATAGATAAGGAAGATGTGATTAATACATATAATGGAATATTATGCAACCATAAAAAGGATGGGATCTTGCCTTTTGCCACAGCCTGGGTGGACCTAGAGTGTATTGTGGTACATGAGACAAGTAGGTGGCTCAGTCGGTTAAGTGTCTGACTTTGGCTCAGGTAATGATCTCATGGCTTGTGGGTTCGAGCTTTGTTTTGGGCTCTGTGCTGACAGCTTGGAGCCTGGAGCCTGCTTCGGATTCTGTGTCTCCCTCTCTCTCTGCCCCTTCCCTGCTAGCGCTCGCTCTCTCTCTCTCTCAAAAATAAGTAAACATTAAAAAAATAAAAAAAAGAAACAAGTCATACTGAGAAAGACAAATACTCTATGATCTCCCTCAGACATGGAATGTAAAAAACAAAACAAATGAATAAACAAACAAAATCAGAATCAGACCTGGAAATGCAGAGAGCAAACTGATGGCTGCCAGAGGGAAGGGGGCTTGGGGGACAGGCAAAAAGGGGAGAGGGAGATACAGGCTTCCAGTTATGGCATAAATGAGTCACGGGAATGAAAGGTGTGGTGTAGGGAACATAGTCAATGTTATCGCAACAGCGTTGTATGGCGACAGATGGAGGCTACGCTTACAGGGAGCACAGCTTAAGTAGAGAGAAGTTGAATCGCTAGATGGTACACCTAAAACTAATGTAACATGTGCGTTAACTATACTCAAATTAAAAAAATTAATAAATTTTAATAAAAAGAAGATCTCAGTGAATCAGAGGGTCTAAAAACAGTGAGTCACCAAAGGAAAGGGGTCAGGAAATTTCTTTGCGTCAGATACCTTGTTCCTTGTGTAAATTTCCCACACGTTCTTGAGAAACCAGCGCTGACGGCAAAGGGCACTGGGAGCGGCCGCCCCACACAGTCCCATCGCATCTTTTCCCCTGGGCCAGGGACTGTCTGCTGGGCTGTAGCCTCCAGTAACTCTTCCCAGAGTAAAGAAGCTCTGCAAGTTTCCTTCTGCGTCTTCTTAGAGACCCATACCGGTAGCCTCCGGGGCGGGGAAAAATCAAGGCATCACAACACTGTCATCCCTCGACATGATTGTTCACCTTTTCCAAACTGGAAGTCAAGGTCCAGGATGTAGCAAAGGGGACTTAATTGTTCTGAGAGTGGGATAGCACAGCCCTAAGCAAGGACGCCTGCTTGTCATGCAGGTGTGACCTGCGCACTGAGAGCTTCTCCGGGAAGGAATAGTGACGTTGTGCCTTTTCTCCCAAAGCCGTCCACGAGGCTGTACTAACAACTCATTGCTGATGAGGCATAACTAACCTGACAGTGGATTGTGAAATGTTGAACCAGTTATTCCAATAACATTTATAGTAGTCTTTTTTTTTTTTTAACAAAGAACAATGTTTGTTTATTTTTGAGAGAGAGAGAGAGAGAGCACAAGTAAGACAGGGCAGAAAGAGAGGGGGACAGAGGATCCAAAGTGGGCTCTGTGCTGACAGCAGCGAGCCCAATGTGGGGCTCGAACCCACGAACTGTGAGATCATGACCTGAGCCGAAGTTGGACTCCACCGACTGAGCCACCCAGGTGCCCCTGTGGTAGTCTTTCTTCTCATGCTGCTTTTAGTCTAGACACTGAACAACAACAAAGGGAAAGTACAGCATGCCGTGTGTGAAAGGCGGAGGTATAGCTCTAGCAGAGAATGAGGGGAGTGTGGGTTAGAGTAATCTGGGCCGTCTTCACTCAGGATGGGGCCTTGAAGCTGAAGATACAGAAGGGACCAGGTAGGCCAGTGATTCTTCGCTGAGGGTGACTTTGTCTCCCTGGGGACCCTGGACAACGTCTGGAGCCATTTTGGGTTGGCACGTTGAGGAGATGGGGAGGTTACTACTAGCATTTCATGGATGGAGCCCAGGGACACTGCTGACCATCCTCCAACGAACAGCACAGACCCTGCAGTAGAGAATTCTCTGGCTCCAGATGTCAATAGTGCTGTGACTGAGTCATAGGCTCACAGCTGGGGGGTATGCTCCAGCCACGTCACAAGAGTACGATATCGGCCAAGAAATAACCGGAGGAAAACACCCTCAGAAGCAGCACCATTTGTTCAAATGGACGATCCTGGGGTTGAGCGGAGGCGGTGACGTCTGGGAAGATGGAGGTTGTGTTTGGAGAGCAGCCGAAGCCACACTGGATAAAAGGAGAGAGTCCACTGCTTGTGCCCTGAGGGGGTCAGGTGGTAAGGACAGGGAAGAATGAGACAGGTGTCAGCCTGAGGAGGCAGTGGTGGGAACGCTGGAGAGGGCCACCATAGTCACGGCCAACAGGGTCGCTAAACATCCTAAGTTTTGCAGAAAAGCCAGCGTCCTGAAATGTTACATCTTGGGCAATGATTTATTTTAATGATGTCTAACACTGTGCGATGCAAGAAAAAACGCAGGGGAGAGTTTGGTGTGTAGAGCTTCTGTTTGCGACATCTGGGTCAAAGATACGTGGGACTGAGGTGTTCGGACAATATGCTTTTGCTACATTCTGTGACGGCAAAGGGCAGATCGCCCAGCTCATCCTCGACTGTAGGTCTTGAATGTGCCACATTTTTAAGTCAGGAAGGTTCTCGCTTTCCACCTGCACCCCCTTTGCTCTGTCTTTCTCTGCACCTTCCGAACCCAACAGTCAAGATCCAATGCCCCATTGCCAAGACTCACTTAAACAAGATGGAAAGAAAAGACACAAATTCTCCTTAATCCTGGCTGATATGTGACTTTGCTTAGCACTTTGAATACTATTAAGTGTTTGAATTTCTTCCTGTGTCTTTTTCACCGAGATGACTGTCTTTCTGTTTCGCTGACAGCCTCTGCAGGACCAAATTGACAGCTCTTTAAAGGCGGCTGACGAAAAGCAGCATTAATTAAGTCATTGCCGGACTGTAATTGTGTTAAGAAGTAAAAATCTAATATGAGAAAAGGTTAGTGAGTCCTCTCTTGTGTCAGATTTTCTACTCCCTATGAATATTAATGTCCTTAATGAAGACAATCTTTGCCTCATCAAGTCCTTGTTCTGCATTCAGGTGCCAAATCCCGGTGCCATTGATTTGTTTTTAAAGAACAAATATGTCAGGAGAGAGTGACTGTCCTGTTTCTTATCAACATCATAGAGGATGCTTTTGTATTCCTGGAAAGAGTTTATAGATTTTGTGTGCATGTACAAGCTCTTGCCAAGGGGAGGGGGAGATCATGATGCGCGGGCAAGGTAAATGAGTTACAGTAATTTAATATTAGTGTTGCGTTTGATTGCATTAGCTCCTTTTCTGTGTGTGTGAGCAATATTCATATATTAGCAGGGTTACAATCAGCAGTTTTAATGATAAAATAGGAATTCTCTCCAGCAAAGGAGAGGCCTGCGATGTAAGCATTGAAATGAGCTCTGTGAGAGAGTCTGATCCTCCTTTGCTGACGCCCCCCTTCCTGATGGAGTAGATAATGATGATACTGATGAAGGATGGTTCTTAAGTAGGTTGGGGGCCCTGAGGAATGCAGCTGTACCGAGGAGTGCTGTGTGCCTTTCTCCTCTCCCTTTCTTTCTCTCCTATTTTTTACTCCCACCTCCTCTAATTAAAGATGAAATCTCTTTTCTCTTGGCCAATAAGTGGAATAAACTTCCCCCCTCCAACCCCGTCCTTTGGCATCACTTGGGTTTCTCTGCTCTAGAAAGTCCAGGGTATCCTGCTCCTGCCAATAAAGTCAGCACTGTCTATTTTTTTCTGGTGACGGTCTGATTGAGTCCGTACATTGAGTCACGTACCTCAGTGATTAGAACCTGTTAACAACATTGGGTTGGGCCGGCAGTAATCGGGAAACTCCAAAAGAGTAAACTGCCTTGTGAGAGGTGGTGCTTTCTACATGTAAGTCCAGGTCAACACGGTTGTTCTGTGAGGGGCAATGACTCCGGGGTCCCTTCGACTTCTGCTCGTCATCTCCAATATGGTTCTTGTCCTCATGGGCCAAGATGGTTGCTGGAACTCTGGCCGTCATGCTCACTTTCAGGATAGTAAACAGGCAGCCTCACATTGCCCAAGAGGGAAAGGGGCCTAAATTTACTGTGATCACATATGTGCTAGGCAGTTCTCCTATATTATTTAATTTTCATGTCATTATATGATGTATCACCGCCTATATTAGTTTTCTATTGCTACATAAAAAATTAACACAAACTCTGTAGTTTAAAACAACACACATTTATTATCTCACAGTTCCGTGGGTCAGGAGTCAGGGTTTGGACTGGCTGGGTCTTGTGCTCAGGGTCTCAGCAGGCTGAAATCGTGTGTTGGTGGAGGCTGTGACTCTCATTCAAGTCCCCGGGTCATCCAAGCCCACTGGTTGTTGGTATAGTTGATTTCCTTGTGGTTGTATGACTGATGCTCCCCTTTTCTTGCTAGCTGTCACCCGGAGACTACTGTCTCTGTCGTCTAGAAGTCACCCGGAGTTCCTTTCCACATGGCTCCCAGAGGCAGTTCACAACATGGCAGTTTGCTTACTTCTGGGCCAGTAGGAACTCATCCCTCTGAAGCTTCATCCTCTTGTGAAGGCTCCTCTGGTTAGGTCAGCGCCCCCCCACCCCCGCCAGGATAATCTCCATCTGATTAACTCCAAGTCAGCTGATTAGTGACCTAATTATAGGAGTGAAATCCCATCATGTTTACAGGTTTCATTCATAGTCCAGGAAACCGAATGATACAGGGTAGGTAACACCAGCAGGTAGGAATCTTGGGGGTCATCTTAGGGTCCTGCTGACCATACTTCACCTCTTCTACAAATATGGACATTGAGGCTTATAACGACTAAGAAACTTGTCAAAGTTTGTGAAGTGGGCTAGGATTGTATCTATGTCTCCAAATCCCATGACGATTTTTTTCAGATAACGTAATACCAACTTATTGTCAATATACATAGAGTGGTTGGCCATGCCCTTGGTTTTGCACAATGTCCTTGAATCAAGTGTCTGTCAGGTGGAACGTAGTCATTAATTCATTGAAGAAGTGTTCATTGAGAATCTTCTGTTGGCCAACCACTAACATGGAGAGACTTTGACATGAGGCAGTATAGAAATGTGGTGAAAAGGGGCTGAGCCTCTCTTAAGCTAGAAGGCCAAAGGCCAGGGTTTGAATTGTAACTCAGTCACATAGTAAGTTTATAGCCCTCTGCAATTCACTTAACCTCAGTTTACTAATCTGTAAAGTGAGGATGATAATAATAGGACTTAGTTCACAGAATTGTTGAGAAATAAAACGCTCAATCAATATTTGTCATGAAATATTTGTGTCCGTGTTGCCTGGTTTTGATGGCAGACTTTTGGAAGTAAGGAGTGAAGACAGGAATCTATTTTGCCGTACCATTATACCTCCCATCAAATACCAAGACTTATCAAAAATTAATTCTTCCTACAGATCTGATAGCACATTTCTGCCATGAGCCCGCTTTTCCCCATCTTCCCAAACACACTTGGGCATTCAGAATAGAGGGGGAAAAATGCACATTTCACTAGTTCTCTCCAAACACAGTGCAGACTGCTAAGCTGTTTCTTCAGAGGGGGAGAATCGAATTGGCTCCAGATTCCTTCTCGGCTGCCAGACCGTGGGAAGTGAGAGAGAATGTCAAAGCTGGCAGTTGACAAACAATAAGATTGTTCCAGAATGAGGAGGATTGGCCTAAGCAATATCCTTCACAAATGTTTTTCTCAGCTTTTAATGAAGAAAGAGAAGGGGGAAAAAATCCACAAACCCTACCAAGATATTCTGGAGCACGGGGGTCACAATTTGCAAACGTTTTAAGCACAGCAAGGTACCAACTTTGAGTGTATAGGAGGCAAAAACGTTTACACATGCAAGGAATACGTGTAATTAAAGAACTGTCCTTCTAAACAGAAACGAACAATGTGAATATTATCAGTCCCCTTTGATGCCATCCCCATCCTCCTTCCCTCCAAAGAAACCACCGTTAACGAGTTTGAAATATGGCCTTTGACCGTTTTTTGTTTTTAAATCAATTATGTCTATGTTATAGTCCCTGAGAAAATACATAGAATTGGTTATTTTTACACAAGACACACAGAATTGCCCGAAGTTCCTTTTACTTTTATAAAAAGTATCACAATGCACAAACCATTCTGCAACTTGCTTGTTTTGTTCAACTAACTGTCTTTCACAGATCTCCCCCCACGTCGATACATATTGATCTTGCTCATTCCTTTTAAACTGCTAAATATCCTACGTTTAATTTGTCTATTCCCCTGTTGACGGTTCAGTTTGTTTCTAACTTTCCAGAATCTATTTGGAAACACATGGCAACTGTGGCTGGCCTGTCATTCTTCACTTTGGTCATATGATTTCAGGGTATTGCCTCTTAATGGTTTTCTGTTTCTGTTTTTTTTTTTATTGTTTGTTTGTTTTTGTTTTTGTTTTTTCCAAATGATACCGGTTGATAGAAGGTTCCTTTGTTTCTTGCAATATTATATACTAACAATAGGTCAGGCAGTGTGTTAGGTTTTGTAGATATCACATCAAGTGTGAGAGTCTCCCCCTGCCCAAAAGCAACTCGAGTAATAAATTCTATGAGACATGTGTGTACAAGTTAATCTGTGGCACATAGTAGGACAGTGGAGATGACAAGTTACAGAGTGTTCCTTGGAAGAGGATTGTCAGTTTGATTTCAACTCTTAGGAACCATCCTTCAAAATATAACAGGTCCTTCCTGGGAACCTTGGTAAAGACAGTCTGTAGCAGGGAATGTGATCTTGGATGATGATTTTGACTTTCCTGTAGATATCACTAAGGGTATCCGTTGGACTATTATTTAAGACGGTGAATGGAGAGACAAGAAGAACAGGGAGAAGAGTGAGCTATGAATTATGTTGACCTAGGATGTGTCTTAGAAGTTAAAAAAAGCAATATGAATGATGTATATATGTGTGCGTGTGTTATAGGGGAAAATATGCTGTTTCTGCTTACTCTGATGACCCTAACAGCTAGGTTTCTAGTATTTGGGGATTTAAACTGCAATTTTTATGATTATGATTAATTGGGGATTTTCAGCCCCCAATTTCCTGTCTTAACCCTCGGGCCTCACTTTTTGTCTGCCACATTCTGAGGCTGCTATGTAAGTTTCTCGGCGTTATGACCTTCTAGGTCTCATATTGTGAGCTCTGTATTTTTCTCTGACAGTCAGTAGACCCTGCCCTTTCAACAGCCAGAGGAATGGTCAAGTCCAGGTCCTGGCTAGAGAGCAGGGGTGATCAAAACACCTTCAGTGTAGGGGTTCCTTCACCATGATTGTTTCTCCCCTGTGTGCTCAAATAAAATTATTTCCTACACGAGAGAGCATCACTATGGATCTGTTTGGAAAATCCCTTCCTGATTTTGAAAGGGCTTCAGTGATTTTTTACATTTGTGAACTCTCTTTTAAAGAGAAAAGGAAAGGAAAGGAAAGGAAAGGAAAGGAAAGGAAAGGAAAGGAAAAGAAAAAGAGAAAGCATGTTTTCACAGGAGAAATTAGAGAAAATATATTCCATGGGGATTTTGTTTTGTTAACTGTGGCTAAACAGAATGGAAGTCAAATCCAGACAGGTCTCTCTAACTATAGGTTTTTGACCTTTCTTTTTTTATGTTCTGGAAAGTTAGTTCAAAGTAAATTATTTGTCTCTAAGAAGGGGTACTAGGTATTGGAAAAGTAATACATCAAAATGTAAATATGTACATCTTATGCACACAAGTGAGAAAGTCAGGACGGGTAGGAATTTGTTTTTGAAAAAGAAGTTATATTATGTATTAAATTGACTATGGGGTTCCCCTGACTCACAGTTAGATTTTGATTGGAACTGCTTGTAGATGGATGAGTAGCAAAATAATGTTTGAATAAGTGCCCATTTACATAAAACCTACACCCAGTCTTTAAGAATAACAGTGAAATGTATTATAAGTCAAGGAATTTTTTTTTAATTTCCCTTTTTAAATGTAAAGTGAAGGCTTTCATTTCCAGAAGGATAGAGTATATGTAATTTTCCCTATTCCAAATAAAGATCCTGGGTATTGTATATATAACCAAATTAAGAAGACACTAAGAGTTGAAGAGAAGAAAGCAAAGAGAAGGAGGCAGAGCAGCACGGGTCTCTGGGCTCAAGGACCATGTGGTGGTGATTTCCCTGGGGTTTCGTTTTACATCCTACAACCCACACTGGGAGCCAAAGAAGCCAGAAACCCAGCAACACCAACAGGTGCACAGAAAAGTGCCCCAACAAAAACCTGTTCTCTCTAGCCCACGGATAAAAAAAAAAAAAAAAAAAAAAAAAAAAAAAAAAGGGCAGCCTAAGAAGAAAGAAAACGCTTAAATAGCCAGAGAAAGAAATATGGCTCCAACCTCACTCCCACCGGGAAAGGCTAATGGGAAGCTGATCCTTCCCTTTCAGGAGGCTGTAACGAGGTGCCCCAGGACTCCCACCTGATTGGTATCAGAGGACACACCAGGGAGAGACAGGACGACCACCACCGCCCCCCAGTATCAGTCCCTCCCCTCGCCCTGCGGTGTCATCAGAGGCCAGTGGGGAGCTAGAAATCCCCTCATCCAGAAGGAATGAAGGATCTTAGCCCTCCTGTGCTGGTGTCATCAGAGGCTGAATGGGGAATCTGGACCTCTCCCTGGAGGCAGAAAAGAAGTGGCCACATGAGGAATCCTTGGAATGTTGAGAACATGGGAACATTCTCTAGTCGAGGGCATCAATGCCAGTGTCAATGTCAATTGTGATATTGTGCCACAGTTTGGCAAGATGTGCCCATTAGGGGAGACTGGGTTAAGGGTGCACGGGAGCTCTCTGAATTACTTCTTACAACTGCATGGGAGTCCGCAATTACCTCAAAATAAAAGTGCCAAATGAAAATAAAATGGAATACGCGGTCTTCTGGTCGTCATCGGATACCTAGTTTCACATTCATCTGTTTTTCACAAAGACATTTAGTGAGGACTGAGTAGGCATCAGGCGGTGAGGATCCTAAAATGTGTGTTTCCATTCCTGCCCTCAAGGATTTATTAATCTCTTGAGGAGAAACCAATCTGTAAAACAATAAAAGGGAAAAAAAAAGTCCTTAAAAATAGAAATGGATTATTTGGAGGCTCCATGTTTTATCATCCTAATCAACTGGCTAAGGGTCCAATGGCACCAAAAAAAAAAAAAAAAAAAAAAAAAGGACTTTATAAAATACATTAGGACTTTCCTAAAGTTCCTACTTTGAGCAATTCAAGAAATGTGCTCCAGCAAGAAGTAACAACCCACCAGTCTTAGGGCGAAACCTGTGCCCACGATGGGTAACTGGGACGTATTGCTGTCTTACACAGCTACTCCTTAAAATCACCATAAGCATCATCAACTTCTTGCATCTTGAAATGGTTTAAATACCCTGTTTTCAAGGTTGTAGACTACACCGGCTCATCGCGTGAAGTACCACTTCTGTTTCTCTTTGTTCTGACCCCACCTGTTATGGTCATTCACTTGACATCCTGAGCATTGCCCCATTCCCACCAATGCCAGGCCACAAAGGGCAGCCCCTGCAGTGGAGGCGAGATTGAGAAACCTCCCCGGTGCAATTCCGACGTGAGATCAGGTCAGCAAAAGGCATCCGCGAAAGCCACTCCAAGGCCAAGTCCACCCTGCTCTCCGGCTTGTTTTCTCTGCCTCCTGCTTCAGTGTTTCCACATCCGCACAGCAAACCCTGCCTTGGAAGCTGACTCTCTCTCCTCTCATGTGTGAACTATTTTCACTGTGGCTTTCGAGATGGTGTTGTTGCCAGATTTAATGTAATGTAGACCAATGTTTCCCAAATTCAGTTTTGCACATTGGTGACAGTCGGTGACAAAGTTTTTGCAGATCTTCAATGAAATAAAGGAAATAAGAAAAACATCGCACACAGTTTGTGAGCCAAATGCATTCAGTTTAAAAAGGGTGGTCCTTTATGGAGATGCCGTTTTTCCTATTTTGGGGGTGATTAAAATGATTTCTGTGCAAAGGTGTTTGTGTTGATGATGGTTACATTTTACTTTTTCATGATCTTAGCGTGCAAGAGAAAAAGTTGCCCCTCCCCCATGATGGTCCAGACCTCCCTTCTCTGCAATTTCTCTGTGGTTGAAAACAATTAGCAAAAAATATTGGACGCCATGAATATGCAGTTTTTTAAAGACAAGCAAATATGACAATAGAGCACAGCTTTCCAGAGTCCCGTGGCAAACGAGGACTTGCTCACATACCTGCCCCACCTTGGAAACTCATAGAGCACATTTGCATTTTATAGGCTCTGAAAAGTACAGCTGCAGAGATTCTTAACATTGTATACTACTGCATTTGCTTAATTCATTCAACCATAGTATTCTTCTATTTTCTCTACACAATACAGATTGTTTCACGGTGTACATTTTGGGAAATGCTGCCGTAAGTGACATATGATACGTTTGAGTGGAGAAAATGGCTGGCCTAAGAAATTTGGGTAAGATTAGTTGGGCAGATGTTTCTGAGAGCGATGCATTTGGAGAAAATGTGTTTGAAGGTAAAAAGAAACTTGGCCTGGCTGCAGGAAGAGGCCAAAGAAAAAGATAAAATGAATCTATACTTGCAGCTGCAAAGCAAAACTGCCCACAGGTTCCAGGTAGCCAACCTGAGTGTGTGAAATAGGCAAGGATCCATACTGGGGGGTGGTGGGGAGTGTGGCAAACTGCTGAGCACACGCCATGCTGTTGACCTCCCGTGGATTGTCAGCATTCAAGGAGGTGGGTGTGGTATCTTTTATATTTTGAAGAGAAGCCAGCGATCTAAATCTTTTTTCATGAGAAGTTTCCATTTATTTATTTATTTATTTAGTTAGTTAGTTAGTTAGAGCAAGAGTGAGGGAGAGGGGCAAAGGGAGGGAGAGAGAGAATCCCAAGCAGCTTCCACACTTAGCAGGAAGCCTGATGCAGGGCTCAATCCCACGACCCTGGGATCATGACCTGAGCCGAACTCAAGAGTTGGATGCTTAACCGACCCAGCCACCCAGGTGCCCTGAGAAGCTTCTCTTTTTTAAAAAGTTGATGATTCACAGCTAAAACCAAGATATGAGTGAAATATATGCCTATGTATATGTATTTTTGTATATGTATATGCTGTATACATATATACAATATATATTTATAGGTTGCTGGGTTACAAGCTATGATTGCTTCTTCATTAGGAGATCATTGCAGAAATTATTTGATATATAATAATGAAGTGTACCATATCAAAAATTCTACTGATTTTGGGAATATACAACATCCTAAACAACCATGAATGTTTAGGCTCATTGTCCTATTAGACCAAGATGGCCCCGGTCTGAATGTTCCTTCCCCAGGAGGTCATATTAATGCTGTTTGCTTTTTTTGTTGGAAAAACAAAACAAAACAAAAGCAGAATCCACCTAGATAACCACTCTCTCTACTTCCCTGTTCCTCTCTTCCCTTCTCTCACCTCCTGGGTCGTCCCTATGCGCATCTTCTGGGCTCACCTCCTGGGTCGTCCCTGTGTGCAGCTGTCCTTGGTGTTGGAGCTTGTGGAGCACTTAGCCGCAGGCCGGCAGGTAGATTTAGTTCAGGTTTTATGAGAAGCAGAGAGAGAATTTAAGGATTTCTTATCATGCCTGATCTAGGAGCCGCGAAGGGAATCACAGCACTCCAATTGCATTTATCCACGAGAGCCTTTAAAACAACCGCCACAACACCGCCTCATCTCCAAAGAGGACATGCGACTCTCCGTCTCAGATTAAATTTAACAATTAAAAAACATTTATGCCCCTAGTAGAGAAAATTATTCTCCATAAAGTTTTTGTGAATTACCAACATTGTCATTTAAAAAGCATTTTTTTAAAGTGTATTTATTCCGAGAGAGAGAGTGTGAGTGTGTGTGTGAGCAGGGGAGGGACAGAGAGAGAGGGAGAGGGAGAACCCCAAGCAGGTTTCGCACCGACAGAGCCTGATGCAGGGCTTGAACTCAGGAACCTGCGAGATCATGACCTGAGTTGAGATCAAGATTCAGACGCTTAACTGATTGAGCCCCCCGGGCACGCCCCAACATTGTCATTTTTAACTAGCAACCACGCCCCACCTAGGTGAATGTGAAAGTACACAGGTGGCTTGAACTGAAAAGCTGAACATCGAACATCGAATATTACGGCTCTCTGCGCGTGCATTTTTGAGAAGATTTGCTATCAAAGTCTAAAAGTTCCCGTAGAAAGAGGAGGACATTTTCAGTGGATGCCAGTACTTCTCAGTTGAGGCTGATTTTACTCACTCCATCCCCCGTAACCCTCTGGGGCCATTTGGCATTGTCTGGAGACGTCACTGTCAAATCCGGAGGATGGGAGCTACCGTCATCCAGTGGGAAGAGACCAGGGGGGGATGCTGGTTTGAATTTACATCGTGCACAGGGCGCGTTACCTGCAAAGCTGGCGAAGAGGGCGACTTCCTTGCACCTCATCCTTGCCAGCTCGGCTGATATTCTACGGAACTGCTGCCGCGTCAGCCTGGAACCCGTCTCGGTGGGAGCACCTTGCAGGAAATTCATCGGGGGAAATAAAACTGTTTCTCTGGACACGTGGGAGCCAGCGATGTTCTCCCGAAGGAAAACCGTGTGCTCTGAAGCTATCATTTCAAGAGATTTCATTTAAAATAGAGTTCTGAAAAAATTCATGCGGGTACAAAAATGTCCTGCGTTTATTGCCTGTCCCGCTATTTTCTGGGATCTGCTGGTGACATACAACTAGGGGGGAAGAAAGCGGCAGGGCAGGCAGAATGTGGTGCTTACCCTCATGGGTCTTATGATCTAGACCAGGGATCGGTACACTTTGCTGTAAGTGCCTGATTGTGAATCCTTTAGATTGGGGGGCCATCTGGGTTCTGTCACAACTACTCGACTGTGCAGCTGGAGCATGTGTGTGGTGTAGATGACACATAAAAACATGGATGCGTCTGTGTCCCAATAACCCTTATTTACCGAAACAGGCCACCGTCCCACTCTCTGGTCTACATTAGTGGGATAGACATTATTCTGATAAGTACTTGATGACTCATATTTTTTCCATCTGTCTTCTATTCCCGTGTTTTTTGTTTTGTTTTGTTTTGCATGAGAATTTCTTTGTTCTATTCAGATCTCAGTGTAAAAGTCACCTTTTCAAAGAATCCTCCTTCATGATCAAAAATTGTCCGTCTATTGGTTTTCTGTCACTTCATCCTGCATTTTGAGCTTCATGGTAACTATAAATCAAATCATCTTGTTTATATATTTGTTTTCTGTTTTTTCTTGCCTTGCAGAAAAACAGGCATCTGATCTGTCTTTACATCTCTCTCCCAACCTGGTAGAACAGTGCCTGGCACCTAGCAGGTCACACACACACACACACACACACACACACACACACACTCGAGCCCGCGGGTGCGCAAAGCCAATAAAGGAAACTTACAAGAACGTACTTAGTGGTGAGATTTAGGGGCGCCTGGGTGGCGCAGTCGGTTAAGCGTCCGACTTCAGCCAGGTCACGATCTCGCGGTCCGTGAGTTCGAGCCCCGCGTCAGGCTCTGGGCTGATGGCTCAGAGCCTGGAGCCTGTTTCCGATTCTGTGTCTCCCTCTCTCTCTGCCCCTCCCCCGTTCATGCTCTGTCTCTCTCTGTCCCAAAAATAAATAAAAAACGTTGAAAAAAAAATTAAAAAAAAAAAGAACGTACTTAGTGGTGAGATTTAAACAAGTTGGCGGGTGGGGTGGGGGTGGGGGGCTGGGGATCTAATTTTAGACCTGGTTACTGTGTCACTGAAGTAACAAGTACTAGTAGGTCGCACTAATTGATGAATGTCCTGTGCCAGGCAGTATTCTAACCATTTGTGCGTATTAACAATTTTATGAAGAATTAATATTATCACCCAATTTATAGACGAGAAAAGAATTTGGGAGATTAGTAATCTGAGTGAGGTTACTAATAAAATCTGGGATGGACACCCAGGAAGTGTAATTCTTGCTCCTTAACATTGTAAGAGGATGTTTCCACTGTATTTCCCACACCAAAAAAAATATTACAAATTAAAACAATTTAAGGAGCACCTGAGTGGCTCAGTCAGTTAAGCATCGGACTTCAGCTCTGGTCATGATCTCGTAGTTTGTGAGTTCGAGTCCCACGTCAGGCTCTGCGCTGACAGCTCAGAGCCTAGATGGAGCCTGCTTCAGGTTCTGTGTCTCCCTCTCTCTCTGCCCCTCCCTTGCCCATGCTCTGTCTCTTTCAAAAATAAAATATAAAAACATTTAAAAATTTTTTAAGTTTTTAAAAAAAAATTTTAAGAATAAAACAAAAAGCAAGAAACTGACTTTACTAAAAAAATTGATTTGTTTGGTTTCATGACTCCAGTACATCTGAGAAACGAACCTAGTAAAACGAGCAAAATCTCAATATGTGAATTCCACCCCACCCCCACCCCCACCCCCACCCCCAGCTCTTAGATTGATTTGGGGAAGTTAGGACCCTGAGTCGGTACATGCCCAGGGGAAATTGGGCACCGTGGGCTTCACACTGTGGGGGAGGGAGTGCTGACACCCTTCTGCGTGGGGCTGGTTTGCAGCAGAGGCGACGGCTCCCCGCCTGGCAGGGCGGTGGGGACTCCTTCACGTGAGGATTGGACCCGGTGTGAACGCGGCTTTACCTGGCAGCATGACAAAGCATCGGATATTTGTTGCCAAGAAATCGTCATTGCCAATTACACGTACGCAAAACAAGACCTCGTCTCTGACTTAAAGAGCTCTCAAGCCTGGAAAGGGGTGAAAACAGGCTGCCTCAAGGTACAGCAAGGGGTTTGCAAGATGGGGGAGGAGATTCAGAGCTAACGGGGCTGATGCACCTATTAACAACTGTAGCAGAGAGGGGCTAGACCATGACTTTGCAAGAGGCCCATGGCATTAGGAGATGATCCTGCAGGACCAGAATGCCCCTGCTGAGGTGCCATCTGGATGAGCCTTGGGGGACCTAAAGTAGTCTTGGTGTTCATAATAACCACTGGGCGCTCATTTGGACACCATCCTAAGGATTTTACATGTATGGTGCCACTGTGTCCTCACAACCAACCTACTATTATTATCCCCATTTTCTAGATGAGGAAACTGAGGTATATAGGGGTTCAACATTTTTTTCCCAAAATCACATGGGAGAGTCGTGAATGGAACTCAGGCAGATCTGCCTCCACGTCCCAGGCTCATAACTGCCTTTGCTAGTACAGCCCCAACCTGGCTTCCTGCTCATTTTGTAGATGGAGAAAACAAGGCTTGGAGAAGGACAGTCGCTTCTCTGAGATTTTAACCTGAATCTGAGCCCTTATCTTTCTGGTAGAGAAGCCCCATGGTCCTATCATTACCCTAGGACAGTAGCTATGGACCCACTTTACAAGGTGTCTCTCTCTGTGACATCCAAATTACCTCTCTGGGGAGACGCGACGGAAACTGGTCTGGGTTGGTTGGCCTTGGGAAGGAGAGGCGGGCAGGTAGACCTTGTGGGATAAGTCCAACAAGGCTTCGAGTCTGCACCCAGATACGGACAAGGAGGCATGTAGGAAAGGCAAGGTTTTGCCCGTGGGTGGGTGCCTTGTATCTTGGAAATGATGTTTTGCAGAGATGAAGGAGACGAGTGGAATGGCTTGGAGAATGAAGGCAATTTTATCAGTATTGTTATCCATCATAAATAATTTCAAGCAGGCATTTGCCTCCCCAGAACCAGCTAGTAACTTCTGGGAGGCTGTCCTTCTTCCGGTCACAGGTCCTACACAGTATTTCAAGTCTGAGGGCATAATATTTGATCACAAACCCTGACCTCTAGTCTTGAAGACATATGCTCTGAATTTTAAAAGGCTTCTTCCGGAAATATTTAAAGCTAACCGTTTCATTAAATGAGTCCCAGATATCCAGACAGTGTGACTGGATGTAAATAATATGGAATTATTTATGAGGATGACTTGTTCTGAGACGATTATTGTACTAAAGAGATGGAAATCCCACCTTTTCTCCCCATTCACTCACTGGGATTAGAGCCGATATATTTCAGATGTAGCCAAGAGAGATAGAAGGTAAAGTAGATTTGGGGACACAGCTACCCCGTGGTCCACACGGACTGGGTGATGGAACTTGTAGTTGCTTTTCCATGGGACCCAGCCTTTGCTTAGGCAGCAGAACACTCTCCTCTCATGGCGAATTTTTGGATTTGAACTGACCGGGCTCATCTTGCGTAGCTCAGATCTCTTTTATTTGGGGCTGCTTAATTCTTGTTTCTTTTCTTTTCTTTTCTTTTCTTTTCTTTTCTTTTCTTTTCTTTTCTTTTCTTTTCTTTCACCTCTACACCCAACTTGGGACTCGAACTCACAACCCCAAGATCAAGAGTTTCATGCTCCACTGACTGAGCCAGCCAGGTGCCCCTGGGCTGCTTAATTCTTACCATTTATTTGGGTGGAATTTTTAAGCATGTAAACTTAAATAGTACTTACAGGGATTAGGATAGAATCCATTTTGTTTTCCAAACCAAGAACCCCCTTTTGTCTTACCTTGAAACTGAAAGCTTTGATCAATAATGCTTCACACTGATGTTGGAATTGACATTCTCATATGTATTTACTGGCTTTCCAGGCCTTAGAAGATCTGGCCCCAAAAGCTACCTCTCTAGCTTCATCTCCTCTTTCTCTCTTGTTCTCTCTGGGTTCCAGTCACATGACCTTCTTCCATGTCTTTGAAATTGAAATTTCTTTCTGCAGATTCTAGTTTTGGGGGCTGGAATATCCTGATCTGATCCCCAATCATCTCTCTGGCAATCGCTTAATGTTACTTCCTCCAGGAAGACCTCCCTGACATCTTCCTCTTCCCCCCAAACTGGGTCATGTTCTTCTGTTATATATTATCACTGCACTAGTTTCTTCTCTTCTATGGTAGAACTTACATCAATTAAAACTAAGTATGGGTAGTTGTGTTATTTTTTACGATCATGTAGTTTCCTAATGGGCTACAAACTCCCTATGAGCAAGTTATCTATGGTCTCTCAGGGTCTACGACAGTGCCTAGCATGTTGTAGTTGCTCAATAAATAAAAGAATGAACGAGTGAACAATGAATGAGTAGATGAGTATTAGGCTAATTGCCCACGAATTATGATTTGGGAATGTTACAGAAAGGCAACTCAAGGTCTTCAGAACCCAAACTCTGAATTCTGATTCTTCATTCTGAAGCTTACGTAAAATTTCCACATTATTTTATGCAAGCATATCTTCTATCATTTTTCTCAGTCTTAAAAAAATGAGTTGAATCAAATGATCTGAAACCTATTGAGATTCTCCTCTATTGAATAAAATCTATTCATTAAAGGCATAATATGCCATTAAAAATCAGAAAAAAATTAATTATGGCAACATTACCCAAAGTGTGATTTGTGGAGGGCTAGTTTTGTCGGAGAGTCACATGATTAAGGGCAACTGGGAAATTAACAACAAAAAAATTAAATTTTGCTTGTTTTAGTGAAGGACTTCTGGAGCCTTCAATATGCTAATGTGCATCAATGAAAGCCGATGAGGGTTTAAAATGAACTGTTTTCCAAACATGTTTGACCACTGAGAATCACCTGGTCATAGACCATGTTTCATAAATGGTGATGGGCATACAGAGAGGCAAGCCGCTGTTTCGCGTTATATGAACTGCCCTCCTCCCCTACTTCCCCCCTACTTTGGGAGAAGGAATTGCATTGATTTTTTTTTTTTTTTTGAGAAATGACTTCTCCCCCAGACCAAATTTTAGGAACACTGCTCTCTTCCTTGCATTGACAAGCAGCTCCCAGTTAAGTACCAGCTCTGTTTTACAGCTTGAACATCAATGACTCATTAGAATGGAAACTTCGAGTTCCCATTGTCCTATCCCACAGTGAACTCTCATTGGGAGCGGGGAAGGGCAGTGAGCTTAGGGATATTTAAGAAGTGAAATTAGTGCTTTAAACCACACTGTGGATGGGGAAATAGAAGCAAGGAGAAGCAATACTCCTATCTGGGAAAGTAATCAGACTTGGAAATATAGCCTCAAAAATGGACAATGGAGAAAAACTTACAGGAGTTAGCTTCCAGCAGGAGACAAATAATTCAGAAGATCAAATTGAGAGATTTTGTTAGCATAGGTTCTGATTAAAAAAAAAACAAATAACTTCAACATCATTCATGCCTGAAACCCAAAAGAACATGGGCTCCACCCATATGTGCTTGTCAACCCCCTTGTCAATAATATTTTTGTTCCATTTAATGACCGTAGGGCGTGACTCATGAATTTGATGGTAAACAGGGTAGTTTTGTAGCCTCGGGTGGTTTTCACCATCTAAGCAGAAAGGGGGGATATTGAGGGTATAAAAAGGACATGAATTTTATAATAAAAATAGCATGAGAGTTTGGTGGATGGGGCTTAAATATCTCTGTGGAATACAAAGTTAAACAGATTACCATATGTTCCCTTCAGGAGCATTTGTGAAATGAAGACCAAATGTGTTTTATAGAATGATGTTCTTCATAATGCAGATAGCCACTGATTTGAAGCTGAAGCTAGAATAAATATGATACCTTTTGAGTGCTATTCACAGACACTAGTGACCTATCAATTTCCCTATCTCGGGAAAAGGGAACCAGAGGATGACAGCTCCCTCCCAGAAGAGTGGTTGATATACGTTAAGCGGCTACATCTCTGCTTCTGATTATTAATTGTGGCTAATATAGAGCAAGCAGATGTCCCCAGACTAGGCAGACGCTTCTTGGAACGGGGAGGTCTTTAGGCATGGCGGAAAGACGCTCCCGGTCTGGGTTTTTGGCTGTACCTTGAGGCCAAACAAGCTTGAGCTTCAGAGACTCTCACATTTCAGGCCCTGGGAGGGGTCCTTCTAATGTGTTGTCATGGCGATATGGATCTATAACATCTGTGCAAGTAAAATGTTTGGGGCAGAATCGGTTAAGATGCTGCCTTTTTCCTCTCCAACTTCGCCTCAGCCATACTTAACCTTAGAGTTGAGTGGCATCAGAATGACCATTGGTGTTTTAAGGTCTAGTAATAGGAAATGTGCTTGGAGGACAGATTTCCTTGGGGGTTGGTATGATATATTTTTGTGCTCCTCCAATCAGTCAAGATCCTGCTAGTATCCTGGTTTGGAGTGGCTTCTAGAAACACCCCTACACCTACTGTGTCAATGAACCCAGTGCTGTGGTGGGAAGGCACAAAGCCAATGGCAGCCCTCGGATGTGAAGATAGCCTAAGGTGTCTGTACCGCCAATGGTCAGTAGAAGACAAACATGGTTAGGAAGGTAAGGACTTGGACGCTAGTCTGTGGAAAATTCTTCTGAGCATCAGATATGTATACTAGTAAGTGGAGAATATGATACTCGTCAATGGTCTACTTGGAAGTTCTGTTCTCTCAGGAGAATAGTCACTCTTGCAGCAGACACAATTATAAACGCACCATCCTGGGCATAGTTCCATTGTTGGCTCTTGGTTTTGGCTCAGGTCATGATCTCCGTTTGTGGGTTCAAGCCCGTGTCGGTGCGGAGGCTGTTTGGGATTCTTTCTCTCCTTCTCTCTCTGCCCCTCCCCAGCTAGTGCTCTCTCTTTCCCAAAATAAGTTTTAAAAAATAAAGAAAAAACGAATTGCACCATACATTATTTTTTTGTTTTTTAAGGGAAATTAAAAGAAACTATCATAATGCCACTGCTTAAATTCCTTACTAATATGGCACAGAATACCAGCATAAACGAGAGACAGTAAAATACGGAATACACCATAAAATAAGGACATCAGTGACAAACTGGTAACTGAGGGTTGTTCATTCAAAGAGTGTTTAGGGTTAGTCATTCCATGAAAAAGTTGGAATATCCCTGACATCCTACAGCTTACGTAGGAAAGAAACTTGACGGAGGCTTTCCCCAAGCTGAGAACTATTCTAAAAATGTATGTGACATTGCCTCTGAGATATAAAACTCCCATAAACGTTTATAAACTACCAATAATAGAAGAGGTTTTGATCAACCATGCTGGGGAAGGATGACGTTATTTTTCTATTTCCTCTATAGAAAGATATTTTATAAAATCTCTGTCAGGACAAGACAAAGAACATGACACACAAAAAAATGTAGGGAAACATCTTTTAGAGATGTCAGGCAGTTACTAAAATATTGAGTTATTTTTCCAGATTTTGGCTCTTTAACATTTACAGTTCGGCAGCCTGTATTTCCTCGTTCCAAATAAAGTTACTTTCTCTTCTAATCTTGTATCAGTAATTTGGAATTCTTTTTTTAAAGGACGATCCAAATGGAAGAAGTTTTAACATCAACAAAACCACATGATGCTGAATACTTCATCCCACATTGGCCTCAGTTTCCTCACCTGTAAATGGGCGCTAATGACACCAGGTGAGTGGCTGTAAAGGGAACATGGAGAGGCGAAGGCACTGGAAAGGGCTTACATAACAAAATTCACGGACCCAGAGTCTGCGAAAACTGGAAACAAGACCGAAGGTGCCAGGTCGCCCCCTGTCCTCCTGGCTCAACGCCAGTGAAGAACTTGCTGTGACATCCGTATGGTTCTTCTGGCATTAGCTCACCACAGGGTCCCATCCCCAGGGTCTTAGTGGCCTGTCCTCGAAGAGGCGGGGGGACAATTCTTTGCTGGTTGTCTGCAGGTTCACCTTTCCTCATCCTTGCTCCACCTTGCATTTTTCTGATAAACAGAGGGTGGGAAAGAGGCGGGTGCTACCTTCCTCCTGCCTCTGCGGTTTCTTCTGGAAGGCACGGTCAGGGAAGGTTGCCGTTTGCAGGCGCGTCTTAAAAGCAGTCCCCTTATCCAGATGCTGATTTCGCGGATGTCAGAGGCAGACGGCAGAGCATCTCCGCTGTCGCCACCGCAGACGCGGCAGGGGTGGCTGCCGAGCTGGCCGTGGTGAAGCAGCTTCTTAATCCTGAAGAAGTGGATTTGAAGCCGGTAGTTCTGGTGGCAGCTTCCTGATTCTCCATACTCCTGACGTTCGCAGGCCAGTCCCGCAGTACCTTTTCAGGACTCATTCCTAGAAGGTGACCCTCCGCTCCTCCGTCGACTGTTAAGCGCCTCAGTGCGTTAATATTTTGTGCTTCCAAATCTGGACTGATGCAGGATGATGTGCAGACAGTTCCTTATTATTATTTTTTTAATGTTTATTTTTGAGAGAGATGGAGACAGAGCGTGAGCAGGGGAGGGGCAGAGAGAAAGGGAGACACAGATTCCAAAGCGGGCTCCAGGCTCTGAGCTGTCAGCACAGAGCCGGATGCGGGGCTCGAACCCAAGAACTGCTCAACCGACTGAGCCACCCAGGGGCCCCGACGTGCAGATAGTTCTAATGCAGCCTACAGAGCTCTCCCCTCCTGCAGGGCAAAGTGGAGAGAATCAGAAAGGTACATCCATCCGAATATGGCCTGGAAGTGACAGGGAGGGGACTGCGGACGGGGCCTTGCGTTGTGCTGAGGGGAGGCAATTTTAACTCTCCTGTTCGAGACTGAATAGGGACACATTGTTGTATATCCATATAGACAGGTAACAGTGACCGGGGACCAGAAACCCGGTCTCTGGAATTTAAGTTTCAACCTCAAGGAGAGGGAGGAGGTGAGAGCCTGAATCAATTAAGTTTCTTTCACCTGGTGGAAAAAGCCCGGACAACGAAATGAAGTGTAGAGCTGCAAAAGTAAATGTTGCTCTCGCGAGCATAGGCATTGCCATCAACCCCACTATAGGACTCAAGTCGCCGTATGTTGAGTGTTAACACGTGCCAGTTACCGCGTTTTCCGTGACTTAAGTTCGATCATTCCACCTCTCACAGAGACCCGATAAGGGGGGGGGGCTGATAGCGTTTCCATTTAACACCTGGGGAAGGGAGCCATCACTCAGGTACCCGGTGATGCACAGCTAAGAAGGGGCCTCGATAGAATTCAGACTCAGGATTTGCATAAAGAGCTATAGGGGGAACATACGAGGTGCAGGAGAACTATGAGAAGAAGATTTGGAAAGCGAAGGGGAGTTGGTCGATTCTTGAAAAGTCACGGGCAATATGATCCTGGTGCATGGGGAAGGATGCTGCACTCTCTAAGAGAATCATTAAGTGAGAAGAGACACGTGTTTTTCTGAGTGGGCATGGGTGGCCCTCGGGTCCTATCCCCTGGGCCATGACGGCTGCCATGAGGATCCCTCTGTTCCCATCCCCTCCCACGCGGGTGCAAGCAGATCGTCCAGGAGCAAATGGGTCGGCCTCACATCCGCCTGTTTAGTTGGACGTCAGAGCTCAGAGGGCGGGGCCTCAGACGCCAGTGGAGACAAATGGGGCATTTTCCCCTTTCGTGAGCCACAAGTAGATGTAGTTGGAGAACTTGGCCTCCACGTGGGGGTCTGGGGCGACTATTGCACTGCTGTGGCTGCGGAAAGGCCAGAAACAGAACAAAGGTGACTCGGGGTCCCTTGCGGCATCTTTCCCGGTTCAGAGTCATGCTCAGGAAAGGCACTTGGCTCAGCGGTTAGTTATTCCCTTTCTTGTGACCCCTTAGCCCGTGCTTCACTCACTGACCCACGTGTTTGCTCATTTGCTCCTTTCTGCCTTCTCTGCCAGAGTCTGAGCAGCACTGCATGTAAGACCTCAGGCTCCACCTGGGTTTGAACCCTGGTTCAAACACTTATCGGTGATACGACCCTGGGTAAAGATTGCCCCTCTCTACAGCTCAGTTTCCTTATCCTCACCTGTAAAATGGGACAGTTTTTACTCAGAGGGCTATTATGAAGAGTCCCTGAGTTTAATACAGGTCAAATGCTGAAACCACCACCTGGAACAGGGGCTCCTGGGTGGCTCAGCCAGTTAAGCATCTGACTTCAGCTCAGGTCATGATCTTGCAGTTTGTGGGTTCAAGCCCTGCATCGGGCTCGCTGCTGTCAGTGCGGAGCCTGCTTTAGACCCTCTGTCTCCCTCTCTCTCTGCCTGCCCCCTACTCACACGTGCACACACACTCTCTCTCTCTCTCTCTCTCTTTCAAAAATAAGTCAACACTTAAACAACAACAACAATAAAACATCTACCTGGAGCATAGTAAAAGCTCATGAAATCTTAGGGGTTTTTTTCCCCATTCATTTTCAAACCATATGCTCCCAACCTCACACATTTATGTACCATTTTCATGATTTTTGCCATATCCTACACCTATAATACCACTGTATTTGCTTAATATTTTAATTTAACTTAAATCGTCCTAAGCAATAGTATCAATGATATAAGGGATTTAATGTGCAGGTTAATTTTTTTTTGGTCACATCTCTTTCTTTGTCCCTTAGCAACTACAATTGAAACGTCAGTTTACGTATCCCTAAACATTATCTTGTGTACCACCAGCGGGGTAGGCAATAACTCCACTTTAGGAAATACTTGTGTGAATAACTGTTTTTTCGTGTTGAGTTATTTTATTAACTCACCAATTTACTAATTCCTCTAGTTGTTCATTCAAGGACTCCCTGCGTCATTAATGCCCGGAATTGTTGTTTTTTTTTTTTTTTAACAGCCATGTACCTAGTATCTCCTGTGCTGGACCCTGAAGGGACTCAGATACGCCCCAGGTAAGTCCTTGAGTGTGGGGAGCTTGCAGTCTGGCGAGGGAGGGAGGAGCCATGCGCATAAGCAATTGCAGCACACAGAGTTACAAGCCTCTGAGAGAGGTGTGCGGAGAAGGGATGGGGGCCCCAGGGGAGTCAAGGCTCCTGCAGTCAGATGATTCTCCAAGGACACAAGCTCAGCCTCCCCACTCCTGATAAAACAACAGTGGTCATGATGCAATAGTTGCTGGTTGTTGTTAAGTGCTGTGAACATCAACAAGGAAGGTCTTCCAGTGCGGGCTTAGACAACACAGAAAATGGAAGCAGGAAGGATTCTGGTTAAAACGAAGATGCGTCAGCCAGTCCTCCCTCCCTCCCCCCTCTCTTGCTCCCTCCCTCTCTCCCTCTCATACGTGTTTATTGAGCACCTACTATGTGCATAAGCCAGAGAACATAGTCTCTGCCATCATGGAATTTAAAAATCTCCCATGGGGACCAGATATTATGGCACAAACAATCATACAGAGGACAATCCTAATCGTGACAATGGTCAGGGAGAACACAGAGTTATGAGAACATCTAGAAAACTCCAAGGAGACTAGGGAGCTAAAAGTGTGAACTCTGAGAGCTCTGTGAAATGTAAGGGAAGGAAGATCGACAGAACAAGGAGGAATTAGCCGAGGGGTTCTGGGTAGAGGCAGCTCAGCATGTAGGATGGCTGGAGACGGAATGAGACCCGTGGTTTTTTCTTTGCTGGATGTTAGTGAAAGACCTTGAAGGAGGAAAGCAGGATATGAGGCTGGGGGCACAGGGCACAGGATGTTTAAGATCACCTGGGACATCGTAGGCACTGTATTGCCCACCGCTGTCCTCAGTGTAAGGAAAAAAGTACCAAGATTCTAGACAAGGGAGCTCCCGGCTCGATTTTCACTGGGAAATTCTCAGTCTCAACTGTGGGGTGGAGAATGCATTGGCCAGGGCGTGCACTTGAGCTGCGTTCTCAAGTCAAGGGTAGGAAAAGTGAAAAAGAAGGTCCTCAAAGTGATGAAGCAGAGTAGAAAAAATTCCAAACAGATTCCCTAAATGAATTAATTGCCAGGGCGATCCCCCCGGAGACCCAGTGGGGCCCGGGACATGATGGAAACCAATGTCATGGCTATATCGAAAGTTGCCTTTGAACTCCATGCTGTGGGAAGAGCACGGGCTTTGGAGGAAAGCAGATGGAGGTTCATACCCTGCCTCCATGTCTTTGGCTGTTTGACCTCAACCTGCCAAGCCCCCATTTCATCATGAACAGGACGGACACAATAACGGCACTGCCCTCATAGAGCCATTGTAAGGCTTAGACAAAGAACACACCGAATTTCTGGCACACAGTAGGTGATCAGTAAAGCAGAATATATCGGTAGTGCCGTGTCACATTCTGTTTTCTGTAGATGCTGAAGGGAACCAAGGTTTCATTTTGGGTTTACCAGGAATTCTGCAGAAGCAGCCACACTGTAAAAATATTCTTTCTGATATGCTGCACATTATAGTAAATGGCATTATTCATGGATGTGTCAAAGCCATAAAATAGGAGATTTTGAGGCGATCACAGCTGTGAATGATTAATATTTTCATCCCAAGATGCCAGGGAGGTAGCAAGGCTATGTTAATTATTACATGCCTGAGCCCCGTACTGTGGGCTTCCTCCCCAAGTCCCTGTTAATTTGCTCATGTGCTGTGCAGTGAATAGGAGTAGGGAACTGTCCCCTCAGAAAACACAGCGGATCTCTGGCAGTCCTCATGTCCCCCGTAACTGCTCTATACTTCTGCAGGAGGGAAAAAAATCCCCAAATCTGATAACAATGATGGGTTTTAAGCAGAAATGCTAAAGAAATGCTTTATCAAAGATGGCTTTGAGCTTTCTTTTTGTTTCCTTTTTATTTACCTTTTCCTTAATTTTCTCTTGAAAATTTTAGGTGCATTGAAATAAAAAATACCTCTTATGCAAATACCGTCATCTCTTAAATTGTTTGCCATAGGTGTTAAATTTTAAATTTCTTGAGTCGTCTCCCTATCACTATTTAAAATGTATTTGTACGTATAGACACTGTGTCCTTTTGTATTTTTGACTCAAGAAGGGCAGCTCTGTCGCCCTGTAAATATTTGTTTAGCCTTCGGTGTTATGTCTCTTTATTCGGAGGATGTTGGTTTCTTATCTTTACCTCTAAAACCCCTCTTAAAACTACAGGTAGATTTTTAAAAATTAAAAAAAAAAAAAAGAAAAGAAAAGCAAAGACCAAGAGCTATGCCCTCATCGCCAGCGGGAATGCGTGAATTTCTCTAAATCCCAATGTGTTCTTCTGCACCGAACCAATCCCTCCTGCAATTTCCGTAAATCTCTCTATTCATATGATTTCACTAGGATCCGTCTCTGTTGAAAAATCTAGTTGAGGCTGCCTGGTCGTCTGAAAGGGGGAGATCTATTAATTTCATCATTTGTATGAATCATGTCTAAATGATCTCAGCAGAGAAAATGTGTTAGCCATTTAAATCTCATCATTACATATTATATAATAATTACTGCTAATTCTAGTTTGGATGGGCCACAGTTTTGGCTTTCTGTCCCCTTTTTCAAAGTGGAGGGTAGGGTGACCTCACCGAATGTAGCCCCTCCAGACTTAACGCCTTCCCTTGCCTTCCTCATTATGGACTTAATAGCCACATTCAACATCAAGCGTCTGGCCAACTTAAAGTCTGTTTTGTGCTCGTAATTAGTATTCATTTTGTGAACGTGGAGTTCACCCTCAGCACA
Source organism: Prionailurus bengalensis (assembly GCF_016509475.1). Taxonomy (NCBI): domain Eukaryota; kingdom Metazoa; phylum Chordata; class Mammalia; order Carnivora; family Felidae; genus Prionailurus; species Prionailurus bengalensis. The sequence continues at coordinate 9,517,449 of NC_057354.1, read as the reverse complement.
GAACGGAGCCTCATGTTAATCACTGCTGTGTCTTCCTCGCTTTGCTTCTGATCCGTCCGCATCGTGAGCCTTGTCCCATACCTCATGTGTTGCCCTTACCAGCCACACGGGCACCTCCACACCGCACGGTGTCAGAATTAGAAACTTTGGGCAGATCTGTAATCACGCCGTTCTCATCAACTCTGTGCGTGTTATTCATTTCATTTCCACATTCGAACCGTTAATATGCCTTAATTTCTCTCACTTTGTGAATATTTAATTCCTCCCTTTTCAACATCATTTTTAGGTTGTGTGAATCATTTTCAAAGCCTTTGCTCTTCTCCGCGCACTATCATCTGCATATTTTATGAAATGGCACGGTTGAGTCTCGGAGGGCTCTTGATAAAAATGGAACTGGCAGCCTGCTCATTAGCTGTTTACCTGGAGCTGTGTGAATCCCCGATAATGGCACGCTCCCATTTGGATTCGAATTAGGATGCTCTGACAAATAACAACCAGAAGCCTTCTCGGGGACGTCGCCTGCCTTCCAGTGCCCTCCTCTCCTCATTTGCGGAGAGTTTCTGGGAAGCTTGCTTTGGGGGGCTGTCCTAGGGAATGTTCCACCCTGACTTCAGAGGCAGCTTAATTTTTGAAGTGGAAACACAAAAGCTTTAGCAAATTAGCACCTCCAAGGAGAGTGAGATTCCCCAGAAAGGACACATTCTAAAGGTCAGGTTATTTGACCTTCTGGAGTTTTGCAGATGCCAGAAGTCAGTTCTCTGCTTTAACCGGGTGGCCAAGGGCCCCACGTTGTCTGGGGCTGGGGTTTCCTGGGGCGAGGGTCCTGTGGCTTTGAAAGCAGGAAAGTTCCAGGCAAATGAGGATGGCTTGGTCACCCTCATGACCAACTCCATGACCTGTGTGATGCTCCCGGCCTTGAAAGTAGCTAAGATGGTCAAGGTACTGTAGAGCTGAGCTTCCTGGCTTTGCACACCAAGAAGTCGAGGGAAAGGCACAGCACACAGACCTGTGGTCCGTGAGCTTAGCTTGAACACTTAAACTATTTTTATGAGCCGATAACCTGCATTTAAAAATCAGGAGATTCAGGGGCACCTGGGGGGCTCAGTCAGCCAAGCATCCGACTCTTGATTTGGGCTCTGGTCATGATCTCACAGTTCATGAGATTGAACCCCGCATCTGGCTCTGGGCTGACAACGCAGAGCCTGCTTGGGATTCTCTCTCCCTCTCTCTCTGCCCCTCCCCTGCTCATGCGCACACTCTCATTCAAAATAAACAAATAAAAAAAAAAATTAAAATCAGGAGATTCACGTAGAAACATTCAGGATTTTCACTTCCCTTGAAAAGCCAAAGACATGGCTGTCCTGTGTCCGCACTCTTTACGGGAATGATCGGTCAGCTGGAGCTGGACGTTGACTGTCCCTTTAGGTGGGGTACCTGCTTTCCAGTTTCATCATCCTCCCCGGCTGGCTCCATTAAGTCTGTGCAGCAATGCCGTCTCAGTTTGCATTTGACCGTGTAACCCCGCGTAAAACTGAGTGTTTTGGCAGGAGATTCAGGCCTGCGTTCTGTTGTCTCTGAGCTGACTTTGGGCAAGATAAGTAAACACACTGGGCCTCAGTTTCCCCATCTGTAACCCGAGGATAATAAAGTGTACTGGTATAGTATGTTGTAAACATTAAGTTGAATAAAATATGCCCACTGAGAAAATGCAAAGACACAGTTTAGCGGTGGCCCAGTCCAAGTAAGTGTTTATGAAAAGTATTTGTTCTTTTGCTTTGTACCGTATTATTCGTTTTGCGGAAAAATAAACCGGAACCCAGAATTGCCTGGTGAGTTACTTAGAATATAAATAGAAACCGTGTGGCTGAAAACAATAAGAGGGGGATATTATTGGCATTGAGAGAAGTTGTTTTATAATGTCGGTAGGAACCAAACATTGAGGTGCACCCAAGCAGCTCCAGGTGACTACCTATGCGATTAATGATACCGCTGACTGTGACAGGGGAAACAGAACATTCTGTTCTCCACGTACAGGTAATCTTGTGTTCCTCCTCGCATTAGCAAATCCTCTAACACCTTTATGAGTTCAGCAAACCTATACTTTTTAAACAAACTGAATGTCTTTGTAGTAGAATCTGTTTCCTGAAGATTTTCTCCTGTTGAAATGGTTTTATCCTATAGTAGCCTTGTGACGCTGGGGCTTTTATCACTAGGCAAAAATGATACGCTATTAATACCTTGGATTTACATAGCGTTTTTCTTCCGAACAGTTCACAGGTACTAGATGGTTCTCAAAGAAATGGTATTTGACATTAGTGAAGAAGATGTTACATGACAGGAAATAATTGTCTATCTTATTAAGTGTTTCCTCTCCCCCTCCCCCGTTTAAAACAGACTTGTAATACCACAGGCTCAGAGCTTTCCTAAGGAGATAATTTGGGAAGCTCTGTGGTTTGCTGGAAAGTATTTTTGATTCTGAGTTATTAGGACCTGGGCTTGAAACTCTGGTTGGTTCCTGGAGCTGTCTGGGCTTGACAGCCACAAAAATAAGCAGATTTTTGAAGAGAGTTAAATAAAGGGACTATTTACAAAACTGTGGGCAGGTATAGAGAAACCGCCAGGATAGAGGGAGACCCAAGGAATACTCACAGAGAGGCCCTTTTGTGACCCTTGTGCCTCAGAGGCAAGAGGAAGGAGAGGTGGGTGTAGACTCAAGAGACCAAGGGCCACGTGGAGATGACCACCTTATCTCAAGAGGGTTCTGCTCCACACAGGGAGGGAGCTAAAGGGAAATACACTGAGATCACTCTCTCTTTTTTCCCCTCTAATTTATTGGTGGTGTTCCCTATTGGCCAAATCCAACCAGAAGCTTTGGGAAGACGAACCCTTGATAGTAGTGTATACTGCTTAGCCTCCCAAGACACTGCAAATGAGGGGCTGGTATAGAAGGAACCAGAAAGGGACAGCATAATCAGCTACGATTCTGAGTCAGTCTTTTTATCATGTCCAAATTTCCTTCTTAGCAAGCTGAAGCTACGTGTGTAATACCTACCTCAAAGTGTTATTTGAGGACAAAGTGACATACCACGCACACTCTCCTGGCAAGTAATGGGTCCTCACTTGAAGGATGAAATAGACCGGTGTTTTGCATATGGCCATTTCATCTATGGGGCAACACAAGCTGAGGGCTGGGGGGCTAAAAGTTTTCTGATACTCTATGAAAATATTTGAGCCCTGAAAATACAAATCATGGCTTTAAAATATAAAATGTAACTCAATAACAATAGATAAATCCTTTATCAATTTTAGATGAAGCATAATAATGTTATGCATTATTCAGCTTTGTCAATGAATCAAGCTGTAACCAACTCTTATTTAGCTCTATATAAGCTTATTTAAAGTGGGATGTGTTCGATACGTCTATCTAGGACTCACCGAGTTCTCGATTGATCTGTTTCACATACTGGTTTTCCTGGGGAAGATTATATTTTAAGAGGTTTACGTTTATGATCATCTCAGTGTTTTGACTGAGTAGTCGAATAACAGAGGAAGAAGGGACACTGGAGAACATGGAGACTAGGCAGAAGTAAAACAACAACAACGACAATAACAACAGCTGGTGACCCAAAGGGCATACTCAGCCCCATGATCCTTTTACAAGGAAATTATGTCTTTCCGGGGCGCCTGGGTGGCGCAGTCGGTTAAGCGTCCGACTTCAGCCAGGTCACGATCTCGCGGTCCGTGAGTTCGAGCCCCGCGTCAGGTTCTGGGCTGATGGCTCAGAGCCTGGAGCCTGTTTCTGATTCTGTGTCTCCCTCTCTCTCTGCCCCTCCCCCGTTCATGCTCTGTCTCTCTCTGTCCCCAAAATAAATAAACGTTGAAAAAAAAATTAAAAAAAAAAAGAAATTATGTCTTTCAAAATTCTAAATAAAATTAATTTTAAAAGAAAACGATTAAAAACTTCTAGAAAACATTTTTTTTTACCTCTTAATTCCTCAGAAATTACGATGCATTTTGAACGATGTCATCTGAGACTTGATGAATGCAGGGTAACCCACATTTAAACATGACGTTTTGCATAGAAGCTGGGATTTCCAGTTTCTATCTAAAGGTTGGAAGGTCCTCAATCTGGTTCTAGGTATCCCACACCAATGGCAATTGTAGTGAAACAGAATAGCTCTGAGCTGTTGAGAGGACCAAGGCTCTCAGATCAGCCCTGTCCTTTCTCACCTCTTCTTTGTTCATTGGAGTTGGAGGAACCTAGTCTGGTGGCTCCAGACTTGGGGTTCCTGAACCTGTAGAAGACCTATAGGGAGGAATGGAGAGACATGGACCCATTTTAATATTCTACAGTATTAGTGTACATCTTACCCAGAATAAAGCAACAGATCAAGTTGTTGGTTCACTTGAGTATAATAATAACGGTTGCCTCCTAATCAGGTTCTTATTGGCAGGTGATGAGCAAATAGCAATAATAATAATAATAATAATAATAATAATAATAAAATAATAATAATAATAAATAAGGGGTTGGGGTGGTTGGTCTGATACATAGTAAGTGCAGTGCAATTGATAAGTGTGAATTTCTTGGGATGGAAGAGAAAGGGGAGAGAGGAAGGGAGTCCTTGGCAGTGGAAACTTTAAGGAAATGTCACTCCAGAGATGTTTAGTGACCTGTCCAAAAAATCACGTGCCTAGTCAGGAAGTGGCAGGCCTCTTGGCTCTCAGTCCCATATCCTTTGCTTTCAAACTGCATTCTAACTTGGCAGTCAAACTTATGGAAAAGCCATATTCAAACTGCCTAAGCAAATCCTCTCTAACAAACTGACTTTCAGAGAGAAGATTCTCCTGCTTTTGTCCAGCTACATGCCAGCAAGGGTTTGAACAAAAATGGCTACGCTATATGGTTTATGTGCAATATTCCTCATATATATTAGGGAACATTAGGGTTTTGTACCAGGACTATTATTTCTCATTTAAGATACTTCGTATATTATATTTTACTTTATGTATGATAATATATATGGTATTTTAGAGATAATAGATCACTCGTGTCTTAATTTCCACATCTGCGAATTTGGGATTATAATAAATTATTTTGTGATGGTGACTAGAGATATACACATAATACATGTGAATATTTTTTAACTCCTTAAGTGAGAGGCACATTATAAATGCGAGCCATTCTTCAATATTACTCTTGAAAAAAATAGCCCATGTAATCTTGCAAATAAAAGATAATTCTGCAGAAAATGTCTCTGTGTCACCTTTCTAGTGTTAAGCACTTCAAGTGAAGAAGCTTCTGGGCCTCTGCTTGTATGACTGTTCACAATCTAATTGATCTCACTGTCTGAATTGTCCTTTCCTAATTTCACTGCATTACTCATTTACTGCGCTCGCTGTTGAGATATCTGCGAGGGGTAGCAGGGCTCCCCCAACCTTAGTCAATTAGACAAGCTATTGTTTCTGATTAAGACATCACATCCCAGAGAATAATAGCAATTCGAGTTGGAACAGAGACCCTGTGGGTCATGCTGTCCACTCCCCTGCCAGCTCAGGAGAATGTTTTACATTACATTGTAGTTTTGTGTGGTTTTCCTGATGTTGGTTTTAAAAAAATCCAAGCACTCATCAGTGTTAATTACACCCCTGTCCTGCATCCCTGCCATGACTTAATCTTACTACAGTGCATTGCTGATTCTCATGAATTGGCACTGAATGATGGCTTCTTGATATCATCTCATCAAAGGACAGGGACATGGGACATTTTCTTTTGAGCAGAGAAAGCAACTGTTGTCATTTTATTTGCTTTCATTTTTGTCAGGAGTTGGAAGTGAATTTTATCCAAATATATTCACCTGCCAGAGTTTCTGAGCTTCAAAATTGTTAGAACGTGGTAGGTCAATTTTTCATTAACTATTCTTTTTTAAATCAGGTATCTCCATTATCAGAAGGGTTAAGCTCTCCATGTAGAGAATGGTGTCCATAAGAAAGAAGCCCAAATTTCTTAGAAACTACTTTGAATCAGTTCTTCCTTTGCATGGGGTTCAGAAGAATGGCCTCAGTGGGGAAAAATGACCTTGAGTATGGTTAATATAAGAAAAGGTGATGGGGTGCCTGGGTGGTTCAGTCAGTTAAGTATCCGACTTTGGCTCAGGTCATGATCTCATGGTTTGTGAGTTCAAGCCCCGCATCAGGCTCTGTGCTGACAGCTCAGAGCCTGGAGCCTGCTTCGGATTCTGTGTCTCCCTCTCTCTCTGTTTGTGCTCTGTCTCTCTCTCTTTCTCAAAAAGAAATAAACATTAAAAAAATTTTAAAAATATATAAGAAGAGGTGATTTATTATTAGTATTATTATTATTATTATTATTATTATTATTATTATGCATTTTGAGCCCTTGCTCTATGCTAACCACTTTGCAAAGTGCTTTACATGCGTTATCTCATTTAATCCTCACTGCTACCTGGGGCCAAGGACCATTATTATACTCAAAGGAAAAAGAAGCCAGAGAAGTTATAAAACCTGCCAAGGTCACTATGCTAGTACATTATGAAGCTAAGATAATAATGATAATGATAATTATATTGACATAATATTTAATAATTATAGCTCATATTTGATAGTAATGATAATAATAATTGGAAGCCTTTTCTTTCCACCTCCAAGGTGGCACTTTGAATGGAACACAGGGCCGTGGTCATTTTTTTTTTTTGAGCTTGAGAATTTCCAAACCTGTTACAGCATCCTAATGACCGGGACATTTATTGTATGCCACCGTTTTCCATTAAATATTGTATTTGTTGACATCATCTCATGTAGATCTACCTCAAGTGATTTAGTAAATACATATTTTGAACATCATCCCTAATTTGGTTGTTTTTTTTGTTGTTGTTAATTTTACAAGTAATGCAAGCATATGATTTGTTTAAAACATTTTTTAAATCTTTTTAATGTTTATTTGTTTTTGAGAGAGGGAGAGAGAACAGGGGAGGAACAGAGAGAGAGAGGGAGACACTGAATCCAAAGCAGGCTCCAGGCTCTGAGCTGTCAGCACAGAACTGAACACGGGGCTTGAACCCACCAGATGTGAGATCATGACCTGAGACAAAGCTGGATGCTTAACCAGCTGAGCCACCTAGGTGCTCCCATATTATGTGTTTTAAATTAAAAACAGTACAGGAGGGAATAAAATGATAAAATGGCCCCCTTCCCCTGCCAGTCTTGAGCATCTGTTCCAACTCCTAGATATATCACCTGCCAACAGTTCCATTGGCCTTCTTTCAGAAGGGTATTATAGGGGCATCTGGGTGGCTTAGTCAGTTAAGCATCCGACTCTTGATCTCAGCTCAGGTCTTGATCTCACGGTTGTGAATTCAGGCTCCACCTTGGGCTCTGTGTTAGGTGTGAAACCTACTTAAAAAAAAAAGGTATTAGAAATACTTCAGTCACTTAAGTTTCATGTTTTTTTAAATGTTTATTTATTTTGAGAGAGAGACACAGTGCATGTAGGGTGGGCAGAGAGAGTAGGGGGCGGGCGGAGGATCTGAAGCGGGCTCTGTGCTGATAGCAGAGAGCCTCATATGGGGTTCTAATTCACTACCTGTGAAATCATGACCTGAGCTGAAGTCGGTTGCTTAACCAACTGAGCCACCCGGGTGCCCCCACCCAGGTGCCCTCCTATGTCTTTTTAACCCGAACGAGATGACACTATGCATATTGTGCTATGCTATTTTTCTATCTTAATACATAATAACAATAATGCATAGTGTGTCTAATATTCAGTAGATATTTTTCTAAGCCCTTTATACGTATTAACTCATTTAATCTTCATGATGACTCTGTGAGATATGCATATTCCTATCCCTGTTCTGCACAGGAGAAAACAGGCACATAGAGGTTAAAGTAATTGCTCAAGAACATACGTTATTAAAGGGATGAAGCTGGAATTTGATCATACCTTGGATATCTTTCAATTTCAGGAATGATGAATCTTACGCCTTTTAACTTTTGTATAATATTTCACCATTCACTATATCAGAGTCCCCTACAATGAACATTGGGGCTACCTGCTTTTTTTTTCTATTTTAAACACTGTTGCAGTAATCATCTTTAGGCACACACAGCTTTGTGGACATGGGCAAGCAAACATTCCTAATTCAGATTCCTAGAACAGAATCCCTTGGTCAAAGTCATGTGCATTTAAGACAGAGAAAAAGCCAAATTATCCTTTAGAGAAGTGATTCCCATTTCCCTCCCATTGTGGAAAACTCTGACAACTCCGTTCTCTTCTTAAAAACTTCCATTTTCAGAGGCTGCAGGATTGAGCATATTTTCCTTAACTTAGCTTCACCCCAACTTCCCAGACTCATTCTTTTAGAAACGCTGATGTTTTCTAGCTACTCTGACCTTCTTTCTGCTCCCTGACTGGGCCGTGTTCTTCTGTGCCCCTTTCCCTGAGTACCCGCTACTCCCTCTGCCTGGAATTCACTTCCGACCATCTTCAGTGGATACATTCTTACTTAGGTTTCATGACCCAACTCAAATACCTTCCCTCTATTCACTGACAGACGACCTGGTCATTCCTTTCATTAGCTCTCGGCAACCTGCATTGTAGCAGGTTCAACGTGTTGACAGTCACATAATCTATGCTGCAGAAACATAGACTTATCTTCCTACAACTAAAATAAAATTTTAACTCAAGTGCCTTGATTTCCACCAATGGCTGAAAACTCTTAATCTCATCACCTCTGTCACCACCAAAATAATTTCCAGTAATGTCTAAGATGCTCTACCTATCCTCCTCCTTCCTGGGTTTTATAATTTTTGAAGCATTGCTGTTGACGAGACAGTCATCCTGGCATCGAAGAAGAAACTGTCCAGGGCTCATACCATCCTCTGGCTCTGCTGGTCTCCACTACTAATAGGTTATTTCATCTGGTGTTTGGGGATCGTGTTCTGGAATCTCCTTCTCATAGCTAGCATTTCTGCATTCTTTGTCCATTCTCTACATCTTAGCGTATACCCTGTGCTCCTTGGGAGCCCAGGAACTCTTGGCTGGTTTCCTCATACCATACTGGCACAATCGGTGCTCTATGACACTGTCCTTGGAACTCTGCATCTGGACACATCTCTCAGCCCTTGCTAATAGACTGCATGGGCGCCATATTGGTTTTGCTGGTCCCATGTTTTTGTAGTAGTGTGTTGAATGGGAGAGGACCTTTTCTAAGTGGCTTACAGGCTGACTGGGCTATGCCAGAGGAAGTGACTTACAAGTACTCATGACCCAGGATTTTCCAAACCTATCTGAGAATTTGTCCGACACCCGACTTCTCCCACTAAAGGTTGTTCTTTATGAGGGGAGAAAGGCCGGGGCTGCTTCTTAGATACTGTTCTCCAAAACTCTTCTCCCACCCAGTGTAATTTTTTAAAGAAAATTTCTTTACCAGGTGATAATAAGACTACAACATCATCATATATCTGCTTCTCTTGTTTGCTTTCCTTATGAAACAGCATTTCCACAGTCTTTTAAGCTCTTCCATTGATATTTGGAATTCTGATAAAACCACTTCTTTTCCTCTGAGCCAAGCCTGGTTCTTGAAAATCAAGAGCACTTAGGCTTTCACAGTATCATTTGTTTGACAAGTTCAATGAATTGAAAATTGGCTTTAAAAAAAAATCTGTATCTGTATCTACCTTCCCCTCAAAGGTGTTAGTGAGGGTTGTAGCAATGTGGTAAAGGGTATTGGAAATCTACATATTTTAATACCAACCTTTTACCCATCGCAGGACCTGCAATGTATTATAGTATTTTCTACACCGATTGCCATCCTTTGTTTTCCCTTCATGCCTTACCTGTGAGCTCCTCCAGGAACACTTCTCCCAACACTTCAGCAGCAGCCCTCCTGGAGACACATGTAAGTGCTCAGTGGATCAATAAGCAAATATTTATCGAGCATCACTTCGGGCAAGACACTGGGCTAGCCATCGAGGATCAGCATCAATCAAAACAGAGTCATGACTTTCACGAAGCTGGCGAGGGGGGTTAATATTTAATAAGTCATCAGCACAGTTTATTAATTACAACTGTGATCATTGTTTTTATTCTCTGCTTCTACTTCTTGTTGTGAAGGCGGACCATGGGATTTCCCTTTTACTTTCTGAGGAAGGGACCCTTGAGTTGAGATGTGAAAACGCATCAAAGGGAAGCAGGCAAGCTATGGTCAAATTGAATGGAGAAGGGAAACATTGAATGAAGAAACAGGGCAGAAGTCTCCCCGGGGAGGAAGGACCTCAGCTTGTCCAAAGCTCAAAGGGAGGGCCCACTGGACTGCAGGACGAAGAGGAAGAGCGGCACGATGACAGGATGGAGCCCGAGCAAGCAGTTTAATGCTTACTGAATAAATGAACGGATGAATGAGCTCAGCGCAGTCAGAGGCTTTGACTTCTGCTCTAGACTGAAAAGCTGCACGGAGTCTGTAGTTATATGATATTGACTAGCACAGCTATTCATGATGTAACCACAAAACAAACCAGAGACTGGACCAAAGGCAGAAGTGTTGGAAGTCTCCAGCACCTTCAGTACAGACGTCAACTGGTTGCCTCTCATCTACAGCAACGTCTTTAGAGCTAAACGGACTCAGAGCATTTCCCCTCAAGCCTTCTGCTTGGTGGTTTCAGTTGAGTGAAGCAGCACTTGAGAAGTAAATCATTCAACACCCTGTGTCCAGTGGCAAATGGTGGCAAGGTGTCTGTTGAGAGAATGGAATATTTACCGGAGCCCCAGATGGGCAGAGGTTGACAAGCACTCTGATCTGTCCTCATCAGCGAGAGTCAGAACAGAAGAAAGGTCCAGGCCAATCAGGCATCCTCCACGGATGGAGAACCAGGATAAACGTGGGCAGAATTGACTCAGGGTGAGTAGGTGCCAGGATGAAAGGCAAAACTCCAGGAGGATCAATCCAGTGACCACCGCTTTGAGTCAGTAACCTAGAGATGTCAAGGGAAATATGGCAGATACCCTGTGGGGGTCTGGTTTGTGGCAACTAGCCAGTTGGAGCAAGGATTTTGCCCTCACTGTATTATCTGATAGCTCTAATAAAAGTCAGATGGGAGAGCTAATCAGATCGTTCCTTGGCCTGGACCCTTTTAAATCAAAGAGAGGTCTATTTTGGCTCTCCATGTTAAGTAGACCCAGAGACCTGACATTTTGTGTTTATTTGAAATGATAAACTTAATCATGAGCGAAATGTTAAGAGATGACAGAACTGGCCACAGTAAGGTCACATCGTGTCCCTGCCAAACATAATACAAGCTCTCGCCTTCACCGGGTTGCCAATCTCTGCCACAGGGGGACCAAGCTGCTTGCAAATGGGGACTGGAGTCTGTCTATGTGATAATTAATCCATGGCACTCCGGAAAGACTGCCAAATCTGCCATATGGTAGTTTTATGACCTGGACTGCTGTTATCTCTGGAGAAAGCTAACATCATAATCTCATTTACTTCTTATCTGTGATTTGAACTTGTACTTTACGGGGTAAAATGGAAGCACAGTGATGAGGCCCAGGATTCCAGAGCCCTGAGATGTACCCACTGAGCTTCTATCGCAAAAGTGTGCAGGAAAAGCCATGAAACTCTGACCTGGGCACCTGCAAGTGTCCTGAACTCACACTGCTTGAGTCCCGTGAAGGTCTCCGATAGATGTTTTATAAGGATTCTATCATGCATGTGATAGAAACGCCTGACTTAAAAAAGGAAGAGGGACTGCCTTCCAGAAACATCACGAGGTAGAATCACATTTCCCCCCTTTTGTGTTTCTTTGGAATGTGCAGACCAGGTGTTCAGGATCAATTTTTTACCATGGTAACATCTGGTTTGGGTGATGGAGTCACCTGTAGGATTTCCAGAGGGGGCATTTGGACTTTGGTGAAGTCTAAAAAGAGTTTTACTGAGAGGTAACTTTGAAAGTAATTCGTAACTGTTAAAACTGAAAACGGCACATTGTAATAGTTACTGGGGCTCCACCATGGAAAAGAAAGTCTGTGTGCTTTTCCCAAATCCATGAGCTCTGTCTGTGGCCACATCCTTGTCTCTCCCACTCAAGGAGTTACGTTATTAAAGATGAAGCTAGGGGCCTGGGTGGCTCAGTCGGTTAAGCATCTGGCTCTTAGTTTCAGCTCAGGTCATGATCTTACGGTTCGTGGGTTCAAGCCCCCTGTGTCATCGGGCTCTGGGCTGACAGCTCAGAGCCTGGAGCCTGCTTCGGATTCTGTGTCTCCCACTCTCTCTGCCCCTCCCCTGCTCGTGCTCTGTCTCACTCTCAGAATAAATAAATAAACATGAAAAAAATTAAAAAAAACCAAAACGATGAAGCTGGTGCAGATCTCAGGCCATATATTCAAATTTGCAAGAAGAAACATAGTATCTCTGATGCTCTTGGAGTCAACTTAGTTTCTACTATGAACCTTGGTGTGGAGACGGCTCCTCGGCTCATCGCATCGCATCGCATCGCATCGCTTTCCTAACATCTAATCTTCCCTTACTTCCTTTGATACAAGTATCCAAAATCATTCAGGTTGTGAGCCCAGCGAAGAGGCAGCATCTCCCAACCATACTGGATCCCAGCAGGGGCCGTGTGACACCTGGTGGCCAATGAGCCGAAAGCACAGGTCTGTATGTAGAAGATGAAAATGGAACATCTAACTCTTCTTTGCTTTTCTCCTGCTTCCTGGCCTTTCCCCCCTTTGGAATGTTGATGCAATGGCTGGAGCTTCAGCATGTTTATTATACGCTGTGTATTTTGAGAACCATTTTGAGAACAAGAAACAGGAAAATGTGGAGGGTCATAGACTGTGGGTATATGTATACACACGCACATGCATACAAATATATATACCTTTATATACACACGTACATATATTTACATATACATATATCTCATGATGATGATGATAATGATGTTAGAGACATAGATACATAGCTGTTTTAATTCTCTTCTTACTTCCTCTAAGCTCTTTTTTTTCCAACATGTAAACTGAAGTCAAATTGATATACAGTGAAATGCACAGATCTTAAGGGCACGAGCCCATGCTTTTGTCTAACATATGCCCTGAGGTAACCCCACAGTCAAGACAGAGAGGATCTCCATGGCTTTAGGTGATTTTCTCATGCTTTTTTATTTTATTTTATTTTTATGTTTATTTCAAATTTATTTTAATTTTAATTTTTTTTTTTTTTTGGCATGATACTTTAAAAGAGTGGTTCAGAAGCCTTAAAACCGCATGTATGCCTGCAGCCTTTGGGATGGGCTATGTCCCATTATTGACAGGGACTCCGACTGGGCGTGTCTGGGAAAGGAGGTCCGGGAATCACAGCTCACAGGAGGTTCTCAGACCCCTGGCCTTTCTCCCGTTGATCTTCTGTGTGGTCACTCTTATCAAGAAAGCATGTCAGGATGTTTTCTGCAGAAATATTCTGATTATGTGAACTAGATCACGTGGCCTGCGATAAATCACCCTCTCTGTCCCCTGGTATTTTGAAAGCTGATGAAGCTGCTGGCTCTTGGCTCCTTACTTTGTATGCAAATGATGAATTATAGATGGGAAATAGGAAAAAGAAGGTTTTCCCTGGTTTGTCGGTTTGAAGCAAAGTGGCTTAGAGAAAGAACACGGTTCCTCTCGACTATTTATTGTGACATTGCTTAGAAACATTCAAACTCCAAAGCCTCCAAGCCTCCAGGGACATTGTTAGCCTTCTGCAGGAATTATTAAAATGTACAGAAATGTAGGCACCACACTTTATAATAATTAATCAGGGTCTGTTGATTAATAAAGCTCATTTTTTAGTCTCGATGATTCCAAGTATCATACAAAGGACAGTGTCCTTGTCATTTTGATTAAGAAACCAGACTTTGCAGTGGAGAGAAGTACAGGAATAGTTGTGCTTCTGCCGTCTCCCCATAAAATAAATATTGAATGAGAATATTAACTCGTTAACCTTGACAACAATTTGTAATTTTCATAAGGGGGGAAAAACTCGCATATTCAGCAAATAAATCGCTGCGGGGATTTCAGGAAAACAAATTGGAGAGAATGAAGAATGCTACCATATGAATTCTGTCATTTTTATGGGCCAGGGTGATTAATTTGTTTGCTTAGGTCTCTCAATTAAGGCCACAAATAGCGTAAGGTGTCGAGAGCAAGTTAACCGTGAGGTCTGGTATGGAACCGTCAACTCCGCGTAAGAAAGGAGAGGTCATTTGGGAGAAGTGAGCAACTTGGCCCCCAACCCGGAGTCTTAATACCCTACCACAACCATGTTACCTGGGGTTAGCTGCTGAAGCTGTAATTTTGCTCTATTAATAGTTTAAAGCTTGTTTTCACAGATAACCCCTTTCGCTGGGCAACTACACGGGAAAATCATTAGGTGGAATTAGCAGTACCAGTCTCGGCTTTTCCAGGGTTATCTAATTATTTTGAACTCAATTTAACTAGGAATAGAGATAAAATAAATAACCCATGAGCTATTTACCTCGCTGGTTAGAAGGCTTCTTTCGTCCATTAAAAAAAAAAAAAAAGAAAGAAAGAAAGAAAGAAAAAAAAAAGAAAGGTTAGAAAAGAAATCAAAAGCATTTGAGGCTAACATCAAAGCCCTGTTTTCTTAACTTTGCATTCATCCTGGGGACCCAAGATACATATCTTCCCTCCTCTGACCTTTCACACTCTTACCCCTGAGGATGTCATTTGTTGAGATATTTGTCATTATGCATGTGTTAAGCATACCGTTTTCTCCCACCTAGCCTGGCTTAAAACTTACCGCCTGGCGACTTTGGATAATCCACCTTTTTGTTTGCAAGGTTTATTTGTTGTTCTTGCTGCCTCCTCTGCCGTCCCCTCTGGAGAGGATCGAGGATTTAATATGGTTGTTTTCAAATTTACTTGAACATCGACTCTTGGAAGGAGAGGCACGAATTAGTATGTTTGTGGTATGGTGGGGGGAAAATTGTGCGAAGTGTATTTTATATTTTGCTCAGAGCAAAGGCAGTGAGAGGCAGAGAAAACAATCCTTTGAGTCAATGGGAAGATCAGAGCATTTCTGCAGAACCTTGCTGTAAGGTCCTTCTTGGCTTTGCCACTTTCCAGTGACAAGATATTGGTCAAATCCCTTTATCTCACAGAGCCTATTTCCTGTTTTGTAAAACAAGGCTAATATTGCTTACATTATGGGGTTGACGTTAGGATTAAATGGAACACTTATAAAGTGCTCATCACAATATCTGGCGCATGGTTAAGAACGGAAAAAATGTTAGCATTGATAACAATGATGAAGGTGGATGTGTTTGCAGGTTGACAATGACAGAAGATTAAAAGAGCAGGAATTGGATATTTAATGGAGTTAGTCTCCAGGGAAATAGGCGAGGAACAAGAACAGAGGTGAGGAAACTGGCTTGGGATTATGGGAGGCATAATGAAAGAGAGTGGTGGTGGAAGTCGGTATGTGTAAGTTTGGAAATGAAAGAGAAGAAAGATGAACGAGTCCACGCGGTAGAATCTTCTCTCCAATTACGCGTTATTCAGAAGAACAATGTCAATGCTGAATGGGGAGACAGTTAAGGAGCCGGTGAAAGATAAGAAATCTGCATGGTGAAGAATGAGAGAGGCTGCTGACCTAGAGTACTGGATGGCAGACTAGGGAGAGCTTTTGATCCCACTCACACACCAGTGAATGAATGTGTGTTAGAGACATTTCCCCAAGGAAGCCTTTAAAGGAAGGGCCACGGAAGCCGGTCGTTGGACAGATTGGCTCCATGCTGAGATTAAAGACCTGATCTTGGACAAAGGATAATAATAATAATAATAATAATAATAATAAAAAGGTTGATGGTCAACTGCATTATTATCTGCTGCAGAAAGCCATGTGATTTTGGTGCACGGTAGGTGCTCAATAAATATTTGTTGGATATTGACTCTTAACTGCCTTCAGGTATCTCAGGGTTTGGGTTGGACAATGGTTTTATCCAGTGTTGTTTCTGATATTTAAGAGCAAACAATATGAGCAAAAAAAAAAAAAAAAGTAGTTTTGGCCCAAAGTGTAATACGAATATTCATGAGTCTTGCTGATATAAATGATTGAATAAACAAATGAATGGGAAAGAATAGACAAATATCCCATGTGAGAGAACTCCAGGTAATTTATGTAGATCCTATGCTTTCAAGGAGAGGGGCCATAACTCCCCTCTTCTCAGATGTAGGGCTGCATAGTGACTTCCTTCCAAAGAGCACAGTGTGGAAAATGGAGGGTCCCTTTGTATTGGAAACACCTCACCAACACTACCTGAGCCGGGTGATCTAGGTTAATATTAATGGTGATAAGTTGTGTTGATAAGTTGTGTGATGTACTATTATGTGATGAAAATGGCACTTTTTGGTCTTCCTCCCCAAAATCTCCGACGCTAGTCTAATCATGAGAAAAACATCAGACACATCCTCACTGGGGAACATTCTACAAAATACTTGACCGGTGTTCCTCAAAACTGTCTGGTTGTCAAAAATATGGTAAGTGACTGATTATCCCAGCCAGGAGGAGCCCCAGGAGACATGATGGCTAAGTGTCATGTGACATCTTGGGTTAGCTCCTGGAACAGAAAAAGGACATTAGGTAAAAGCTAAGGAAAACTGAATAATAGTATTGACGTTAGTTAATAATAGTGTATTGCTAGTGGTTTATTCATTGTGAAAAATGCACTGTTCTGATGTCAGGTGTTCAACTGGGTGTGGGGTAGACAGGACCTCTATACTGTTGTTGCAATTGTTCTGTAAATATAAAACCATTTTAAAATAAAATAGATTTTTTTTTTAAGGCACACAACAGTTCATCTTTATAGAGAGTGATGCATGAGGAGTGAGGCTGGGGATTAAAAGAAACGTTATCTGGTTGGCATATGGGAAGGAAAGAGTCCAGCTCCAAAAAGGAGATCAGAAATGTTAGTGTTTAGAGGGCACCTGGGTGGTTCAGTCAGTTGAGTGTCTGATTTTGTCTCAGGTCGTGATCCCACGGTTTGAGTTCGGGTCCTGCAGCAGATTCTGTGCTGACAGTGCGGAGCCTGCCTGGGATTCTCTCTCCCTTTCCCCACTCGTTCTCTCTCTCTGTCCCTGTCTCTCTGTCTCTCTCAATAAACAAATAAATAAATAAGCTTAAAAATAAAAAAAGAATTGTCACTGCTTCACTGCAGTAGACCCTGACAATCTGCTTCCTATTGCTGAAACAAAGGTGCACGTTGGGGAGATTCTCAAACAAAGAGAAGTGTACCCACCACCTTGAACAACTCTACTTCTATGAGCCCTCTTCCTTTCCTCTCTCCTCTTCCCCTGAGGCGGTTTACTTCAATTCCCTTTGAAAATGGCACTTAACTTCTGTGCCTCAGAAAATAGCACTTAACACGTGCCAGTTTGGTGACACTGTGCCATTGGGTTGGACAATGGGGAGCTCTTAAAACAGCATCCAGCACAAAATTGCATTGGAAATGTGAGTTTTCCCGGTTCCTACTTTTCCCCTTAGTTTAAATAATATTTAAAATGATAGACCTAACATTGTTGGATCATCCTCTAATTGTTAAAAAATTTAGGGATTGTCAACTTGTGTGGATCAAGATATGAAGCTCTCAAGGGAATGTCCTTGTACGTAAGTGTTTGCTTCTCTGATAACTTCTTTTGGATAAATGACCAGAAGTGGGATTATTAGAAAGTCAAAGGATCTGAACGATTTTAAGCCTCTTGAAGCATACTGCAAAATTGCTTTCAGATAAAGAATAAACCACGCTATACTCTCATGGGTAATATAAAACGCTGTCCTTCAATGGTGCAAATATATTTTCCCCTTTATACTATAGACTCTTTTTTATGTCGAAAGAATCCCCTCGGTTTTGCGGTGGAGGCTGCCTTCCCCTATAGCTGCTGAAATGGTCGTGTTTATGTCTCCATGTTGCTTTGAAGCCAAGGTGTTGTGTCAGCTCTTGCACTGAGATGCCCAGACCTGCCCAATATTAGAATGGGAGCTGGTGAGGCAAAGAAGCAAAATGCTGCAGGGACATCCTCCCAGTAGCTGTCGGGTTCTGAGCCTCAGAGCAGGTTCTTAGAGGGACACTGGCAGGGAGCTGAAACAGCACTCAATGTCATGGAGTATTGACAGGCCACATGGCAGCACCTAGTGCTGGGGGCTACTTGTGTATGTCGCCTGAGGCCATGTGGCTGGCCACTAGTCCTGGACTTCATTCCCAGCTTTCCCAGAAATGCTGTGAGTGACCCAATAACATTATGACAAATTACCGTCTTGCTAAAATCAGTTGAAATAGGCCACTGCTCCATGCAAGGAAGGCCCCTATGGTTATAAATATATCATCTCAGCACCCCTCCACAGCAACGCGTATTGACATAGTTTTCATCTCTGTTCATCTGCCGGGTAAAAATCTGATACTCCTTGGTTTTAAAGATCACTGTTGGGGTGCCTGGGTGGCTCAGTAGGTTAAGTGTCCCACTTTGGCTCAGGTTGTGGTCTTGTGGTTTGTGAGTTCGAGCCCCGCGTTGGGCTCTGTGCTGACAGCTCGGAGCCTGGAGCCTGCTTCAGACTCTGTGTCTCTCTCTCTCTCTCTCTCTCTCTGCCCCAACCCCATTCACGCTCTGTCTGCCTCTCTCAAGAATAAGTAAACATTGAAAAAAATTTTAAAGATCACTATTGAGTTTAAGAACCTTTTTACATGTTTCCTTGTCAACTGGCTTTTACACTCTGCTTTTACCCCCCCCCCCCCCCCCCCATAGAACACGCTCCACCTTCCTCATAGAAAATGAAGTTGGAGAGTCTTAAAGGAAGAGCACACAACATGGTCGATCATGGCTCTTTGACAGGGAGTGTTATGTTTCTTTCTTCCACGTCTCTGAATTTTCTTTTTCTTTTCTTAATCGTTATAATAGGTACTATTTCTTGTCTGTTTTCTATGAGCTAACAAATTTTCCAAGGGCTTTCCATGCATTATTTCATTTAATCCTTCAAAAATCCCCTGAGATAGATAATATCACTGTCCCCATTTCATGGATGAGAAAACTAAACCAGAGAGGGGTTATTAACTCATCTATGGTCACCAACTGGCAAGAAGACTATAACCCACAAAGCCTAATTACAGAGATGGAAACCTTTTCCACTTCACTAGGCTCTATGTTATTTCTCTGTTGATTAAAAATCACCAACTATCATAAAACCCTAAGAAGAACGGACATATGAGGAGATCATCAAAATTACTAACAAATCATTACTACAACCTGTCTGTTGTGGGTTCCTGTTTTAACATATCTATTGGCAGAGGTTTTCAGGTTCTGCATTTTAGTTGAAATTCAAGGTTTTCTGAAGATCGATGGGATCTGCAACTTTCTATATGAATCCTTGCAATAGCTTATTAAAATGAGGCAGTGGGGAAAATGCTGGGGGAGGTAGTCATTCATTTACGGCAGGTTTCATTGACTAATACCAGCGAAGGTTTCTGTTCTGCTTTGGTTTCTCAAAGTGCTAATAGCAAGATTCTGTCCCTGCAATCCTATTACTGGTGGCAATGGAATATAATCAGGCAGTACCTGCAGGATAAGTCAAAAGATTAAATTAAGTTGGGATTTGAATCCCCACTAAACACAGAATCAAACAAAGATTAGATTTCTGGACCTCAGTCTCAGAATGGCTTTCAAGGGCTTCTCTTAAACAACAACAAAAACATCATTATTCACTTTGACCACTGGCATGTTAAAAGGAAATGCAGACAAAGAGAGATGAGGGAGAGAAGGGACTGCCATAGGATGGAGTCCTGTTCTTTATTCCCTAAGTACCTTCCAACTTCACAGAGCTTGTTCATTTCCTGACCGACCGCAGAAGTCCCATGTTGAATTCACATTTGACGCCACGAAGGAATCCAAGTGGAAGAATGTGTATTTCCAAAACTAGAATCCTGAAAACCTCACCTGAATCCATCGTCCTGCTTCTGGATACAAAGCCAGATTAGCACAAGACTCATCTGGGTTTGGAAAAGCTACTAGGAAGAAATTCTGGAAAAGCTGTAATGTACGTAAGTATGGGCACTAAAGATGTGAAAACGCAAAAAAAAAAAAAAAAAACAAAAAACAAAAAAAACAAACAAAAAAAACCACCAAAAACCAAAACCAAACAAACCACAAACTGGAGGGGAGTGCAGGGGAAGGTTTTTCCTTCCTTGACTTCTCCATTTTCCATTTTCTGTTTTTGCTGAAGGTAGACTTCCTGTTCCTAACTGTGCTATATGATCACCTTTTTTAAGCAGATCAAACTATACGAAATCAAGTTTTAACAATGATTCTTGACAATGGAATTTTTTCCATGCTCCTGGATTTCTCTTTGATGCACTTCCATCAAGAGCCACTTCCTGAAGACAACCTGACTCCAAATTACCTTTTATAGTTCTTCTAGAGATTTCACTCTTCTTATGGTCTTTTTCATAAAGAAACAAAGGCTTAACCGCTTTCTGGGATTAGAGAGCAAGGAAACCATACCACAGTGAAGGTGCCAGGTTGTGCCTCAGAATATACACAAATCTCTGCACGTCAATAATCTTCAGAACCACATTTTAATCTGACAATGCCAAAATTCTACCTATTACATTAAATATAGAACTCAATAATATCAACTATTGTAAGAATAGCTAAAATTTATTGATTTCTTATCACATGTTGGGCATCTCCTCAGAACTTTGCATACATGAGCTCATTTAATTCTTTTTTTTTTAACGTTTTATTTATTTTTGAGAGAGAGAGAGAGACAGAGAGAGACAGAGAGACAGAGACAGAGTACGATTAGGGGAGGGGCGGAGAGAGAGGGAGACAGAATCCATGAAGCAGGCTCCAGGCTTTGAGCTGTCCGCACACAGCCCGACGTGGGGCCTGAACCCGTGAACCACGAGATCATGATCTGAGCCGAAGTTGGACACTTAACCTACTGAGGCACCGAGGTGCCCCAAAGAGCTCGTTTAATTCTAATAACAATGTTATAAAGCAAGTACGATAATTAGATGAGGCCTTGGGAACTGATATGGAGAGGTCACTCACCCAAGTTCACAGAGCTGGCAAGCAGAGGAGTTGGGGTTCAAACCCCAATGGTTGGAAACCAGATCTCATGCCCCTCATGATAATACAGGACTTCCTCTGCAAAGGATACTAAAAACCAATTTAGAGTATATTTTTTTTCATTTTCTGCCCTTGTACATTATTTACAATTTAAAACGGTTTCCTTCCTTGGCCATCGATGTTTGCATCTGCCCATTGTAGTGGCCATTAATGCTTTCTGCCTGCCCAGAATCATAACTACTGCTGTTCTGTATTTCGGATGCCATTCCTTTGCCTTTGATTACAGAGCTAGAGGGAGAGCCAACCAAACTTCTCTAGCATGCC
This sequence comes from Prionailurus bengalensis, assembly GCF_016509475.1. Classification (NCBI taxonomy): domain Eukaryota; kingdom Metazoa; phylum Chordata; class Mammalia; order Carnivora; family Felidae; genus Prionailurus; species Prionailurus bengalensis. Next base: position 9,495,995 of record NC_057354.1, on the reverse strand, counting down.
TCGGCCAGCAGGTAGGCATGTGACCCAAGCTAAACCAAATGGTTTCATTCCCTTGTGATTTGAATCTGGAAAAAAATGACTCCAATATTGGTTTAACTGGCACTGCCCTTCAGGGCATCAGTCTCTTCTCTGCAGGTGTATGGAGCAGTCCCCTTTCCTATACTTTCTGAGACCTGGTTCTCCAGCTTGGCTTTTGACTTTGTGGCCCATTATCTAAGCTCTTCCATTAAATTTGCTCTCTTTCTCTCTCTCTGGCTTAACATAGCCAAGTGGATTTCTGTTGTTATCAGCCAAAGAATCTTAACAAGAATCTTAACGGATATACCTATCGAGACAGACAAATGTTAAAGAGAAAAGAACATTTCCCCACAGGAATCCTTTTCATGTATTCCCCAAATTAAATACAATGGCAAAGAATTATTTATGGAGTGCTTGTTGTATGCAGGCACCATGCAAAGTGCTTTATGTGCATTCTTTACCCATGAGGAAACTGGCTTACAGAAGTCAAATGCAACAAAAGGAAATGGTGTTTGAAGACCTCAAAAGAAGCCAAGCCTTATTTCCAGAGCCTCAGCCCTATGTAGAGTTTTAGGAATGGGGGCAGGGGGGTCACTGATGTTTGACTCAAAATGAAGATCAAAAATGAGCAATGGTATGGGGAACCTGGGTGGTTCAGTCCATTAGGCATCTGACTCTTGATTTTGGCTCACATCATGATCTCAAGGTTTGTGATCGAGCCTCGCATGGGACTCTGCACTGGCAGTGCTGAGCCTGCTTGCGATTCTCTCTCTCCATCTCTCTCTGCCCCTCCCCACCCCGTGCACTCTCTTTCTCTCTCTTTTGAACATAAATAAACGTTAAAAAAAAAGTGAGCAACTGTATAACATTTGTAATTTACCAAGGGCTTTCCTGTAAAGGCTTTCTTTTGCCCCATGAGACTGCCCTGTGGGTAGGTAGCATGCCCCCCCTGCCAGGAGCACTCCACAACCCCTCCCCTCCGTCCTTGCTTCAGTCCTCCCCGCCCCAGTCCTCCCCGCTTCAGTCCTCCCACAGCACTCAGGTCTCCATACACACATCACCTTCTAAGAGAGGCTATCCTGACAAACTGCTGGAAGTGGTCGCCCCTCTACAGACACTCACAATCCCCTTCATTTTTCTCCTGGCTCTTATAACGGCCAGAAATTATATTCCCGTGGCTTCTTGTGCATTATGTCCCCCCATTAGAATGCAAATCCCCGCGACTATCTTGTTCACCTCAGTATTTTCAGCACATTATAACTGTTTCTGACACAGAGCAGACACTTACTAACATTTGTTTAATATATAAATAAAAGAACACATTTTTATTATTTTATGCTTCCTCTCCCTTTATAGTTCTGGGACTGCTGGCTATGTAGTGGTGATTCAGTTACTTCACCTTAGTGAGCTTCTGGTTTTCATCTGTTAAATGGGGACAATAAGAATACCTCCTGCTGGGGCTGTTGTTTGACTTCTACACGAAGTGATACATAGAAAGCCTGTGACGTTGTGTCTAGTTGCAGTAAGAGTTCAGTGGAAGGGGATGGGGGCAGATACTATTTACCATCTCCTGTTGAACATACTACATTTGGCTCCTAAGTATAAAATGCAAAACTGTATTATCATGGGTAGAAAAGATTTTTTTTGATTTTTTTTTAACATTTATTTATTTTTGAGACAGAGAGAGACAGAGCATGAACGGGGGAGGGGCAGAGAGAGGGAGACACAGAATCGGAAGCAGGCTCCAGGCTCTGAGCCATCAGCCCAGAGCCCGACGCGGGGCTCTAACTCACGGACCGCGAGATCGTGACCTGAGCCGAAGTCGGACACTCAACCGACTGAGCCACCCAGGTGCCCCGAAAAGATTTTTTTAATATTAAAAATTTAAAGCAGATTCAGAAACTAGGAAGCGAAATATATAAAATCTGATTTTTAATATCTTGTACTGATGTGAATTTGCTGTGTTGGGACTCCTTGGTCCCAAGTTTGGTTTCACATCAGGTGAACTGAAACACAAGAGTCTATGTTTATTACTAAGATCTCCAGGGCTAATCTGCCAGGGCTTGGTCCAATGGCTCAAAGATATTGGCAGGATGTGTGTCTCTCCATCTCTCAGATTTGCTTCTCTCTGGGTTGGTTTCACACTCAAGGAGACCATTCCCTGACATGGCTGTCCCCTATGACATCAGACCTCTAGCCTATCAGCTGAAAGCCCCGATGAAGCGAGAACACATCGCCCTCTGAATTTCTAGCAAAAGTCCGAGAATTGTGTCTCCTTGACCTAACTTGGGTCACACGATCATCTACAAACTAATTAATTGTGGCAGCCAAGGGGATAGATGGCTCCAATTGGCCATTGGGTTATGTGTCCAAGCTTGGAGTCAAGGGTGGAGGCAACCATTCAGACTAAGCTTGGAGAAGGAATGGCCCCCTAAAGGAGATCTGGGTGCTGTTACCAGAAGGGAAAAATGGAAGACTGGACAGACACAGTCAATAGACAGCTACTCCATTTGTTTGGGCAGCACTAAATGACAGCTCTGAAGATGACGGTTCTGATGATAAAAGAGGAGAAAGTGTTATCTGGAGTGATCTGACAGCTTATGCAAGATTCCTCATCGAGAAGTAGAGTGACTAATAATCCCAGTTTGCCTAGGATTTTCACTGCTAAAACGGGAATTCCCTGGCAAACTGAGATGAGCTAGTCACCCTATCCAGAAAATGCTAGTAGGAATCATGCCTCAAACTCTGCTTGACATTCTCTTTCCTTCTTCCTCTGATGCTCATACCACAGTCACCCACCAAGCTTTTCCTGAGCACTGGCTGGGCAGTGGGGATGCACAGAGTCTCTTCTGCCAAAGACAATAGCAACACAGTAACAGCTTGAATGCAATAGGTCCATCACAACATGCAACTGAATTGCAAAGTGACCTAACCCTGATGAAGGTTATACGTGAGATTGGGCGTGAGAACACTTCCAGAGAAAGTCACCTCTGATGTCAGTCTTGAAGGAGAAATAGGATCGAGTTCATGGTTCATGATTTCAAATAAATGGTCTTTCCATTCACCTGGACTATAAAGTGTGGGTTCCATCAACAGAAGTAAAGAAAGATACTTGGTTCTCCCCAGGATTGACCTTATACTGACGGACAGCTTAACCTATGGAATAGGAATGGGCTTGCACACAGATGTGAACATAACCTCATAAGGATGTGTGCGTTCAGCTGAACTTTAGAATATTGGTGTCTGGTTATGTCTGATTTTCCACAAGAAAGATAACAAATGTCCGAAAATTTGAGTCTTATTCACCTCTTGTTGAGCTTTCCACCTTTCATATAGCTCTGTAGCACCCACACCATAAGGGCTCAGAAGCTCTCCTGCTGCCAAGAACCCCCCACCCCCGCCACCATGGTCTTGGCTTCTATCCTAGAACAGATAAAAAATGGCACTCAAGACAAGCCCCAAATATCAACTTAGCCCTGAAACAAACACATAAACACACACACACACACACACACACACACACACACACAAACACGCGCGCACACACACACATTGTGTGTGTGAAGATTATTCTAAACACCTTGCTGTTTCAAAGAGACTGTACGATTTGAGTAGAAAAAAAAAAACAAAGCATTTCGTTTCATAAATAGAATTGGTGTGGGAGTTGATTGTTTTCTCTCCTGAGGGATAAACATTTTAATTTAATAACAGTCAGAAAGTACCTAAATGTTCTTGAAGAAAAAATATGGTGTGTTCCTAAGAGGGCAGAATCTATTCACTTGCCGAATACTCAGAATGAGACATTTCATTGCAGTGTTACTCAAAAGCACCCACCACAATTTTTCAAAGTATTGCATTTTACTAAACAAAACAAAGCGAAACAACACTGGAGTTCTCACCTATTGAGAACTCTTTACATGTGGACAAGTGTAGCGCGTACGTTATCTGACTGACTTCCCATGTTGCGCTATGAAGCAGGGATCATTGGACTCCCCATTTTGCAGGTGGTTAAACAGGGGCTGAGAAAAGTTAGCCTGCAGGTAAGGGGCAGAGAAGGAACTCAAACTCAGGTCTTTCTGTCTGACTTCAGCACTGTGCTTGTGTTCATCTCTTATGCAGCAGATCTGTTTACGCCACCTTCCAAAAGAGCCATGTTAAGGTAGGACACAGATTTGTAAGATGCGAAAGGACTGAAAAAAGGAATCAAGAGAAGAAAACTGAGTTTGCACAGGATTTATTAAGAGAATGCCACCACAGCTGAGGCAACAGACAGGGAGGTAGCCAGGCCAACGAAATAAAATTCTATGTGTGAAAAAAAAAAAATAAAAGGGTATCTTCACATACATGGAATCAGATCATGTTTGGGGTAGACTGCTTATCTGTTGCCAGACCTTTGTGAAGGGTCTAGTTGACTTTCCATGCATATATATATATATATATATATATATATATATATATATGAAATAATACTCAGAAGGGCACAATCAGAGCTGTTTAGGTTACTAAGTTCTTCACTTTGTCTATTAGTCAGTCTGTCCTACCTTCATCTTCTTGGCTCAGAATATCTAGAGATACCCTATTCTAGCCAGTTTTAAGTCAGTCAATAAAGACCTATTCTTTACTACTAATAATACTGTCCGATATTTATAGAGTGCTTATTTTATGCCAGGCTCTCATCTAAGGACTTTGGCTGTGTTAACTAATTAGAAACCTCACAACACCACCACAAGGAAGGTATCTTTATTATTCCTAGTGTTTAGAAAATGAAATTGTGACACAAAGAGGTTAAGTCACTTACCCAGGGTCCCACAGTTAGTAAGTGTCAAAGCTGGGATTCAAACTCAAGAAGTCTGACTCCAGAGCCCATGCCCGTAAGCATCATGTCATACTGCCTCTAGAGCAGGCTTCAACGTATTTTTTTCTATAAAGGACCAGAGAGTAAATATTTCAGGCTTTGCAAGCCATATGGTCTCTGTCACAACTTCTCATCTCTGTTGTACGACAACTGCCATTGTCGTGCCAAAGCCGTTATAGGCAATACATAAATGAATGGGCAAGGCTGTGTGCCAATAAAACTTTATTTACAAAAAGAGGCAGTGGTCCAGATTTCGGCCATTGGCTTAGACTACATCACACTGTATATAATGGCTGGGATTCTTGGTCTCTCATGTAGGTCATTACAGCCATAGTTACAGTAAATTTTATCACACGCCTTTGGCTTTTCTACGTTTTGTTTCTTCTGCTTGTAACATTCCCCTTTTCTTTGTTAGGTTAATGATAACGTTGATGATGGTGATACTTGCTAATGTTGGCTGAGTGTTTCTATATAGGTCAGGGAGCTGAGGTAAAAGAGGGAATGAAATTTTACCATACATCCAGAGTATGCAAGCAGAGATGAGACTCAAAACCAAAAGTGTTTAATGTCAAAGAACTTCATCCTACTCATTAAGAATAGATCCTTAAAGTGTGATGTACAGACCACTTGCATCAAGATCTTGGGGAGGGGTTACAAATCTGCATCTTAATAAGCTGACTAGGTGATTCTTCAGTGCACTAATGTGGTGAGCACAGCATTAACACTATGGGGTGAACCACTTCTTCTGGGGTGCTCTCGTAGACCCTCAAGTCTGGATGAGGCCTTCTGGGCCCCTCCAATCCCTGTGATTATCCATCCTACTACTGTTCATCCCAGATCATAATTACGTGCACACTTGTCTGTCTCCTTCATTAGTCAGTCATCCTCCAAGGTCATAAATAGCATCAATAGGTCACTATCCTCCAGATAAAGCCCATCATGTAGTTTGACATCTCTGTATATTTTTCCGAATGAGTAAATAAAGTAATTAACAATCCTGACTTCATGGGTTGGTTTACAATGATCTTCAGAATTGCATTTTCTACGTTTGGTGGATGATTCGTTTGGTTTCCCCAGATTCCTTTGTTTTCTTCTCTTTTGCTACAAATCCCCCTGTTAAATTTTCAATGTATTTGAATATATATCAGCTCTCCCATAAACACAGTTTTATTTTTATTTTCAGTGTGCCTCTTGTTGAGTATAACTGAAGAGAGCTAGGAAATATAACTGTCTTTTGGGAAGAATATCTTAAAAGGTGGTATTATTTCTATATCATTTTATTAACGAGGATTTATTAGTACTTTAATGATCCTAGTAAGGAATTATCTGAGTCCTTACCTTCAAAGAGCTTTTAATTTGGTTGAGGAAGGCCCGAAACTCTTTTAACTGGCGAAGAATATATGTAATTCTGTAGTAAATTGCACATGTATACCCATTTGTTTAGCAAATAAGTATTTGTTAAGCACTTAAGCCTTCTAGTTGCCGGTCCACATGTCAGAGATACAGAAGTGAGCAAGACAGTGTCCATGGAACTTCCATTTTAGCTCCAAGAGACAAGACTGTAAACCAGAAAGACAATACGTGAACAGGACAATTGCAGATAGTGGTAAGTGATGGAAGAAATCAAAACAGGGTAACATGATAGTGACTAGGGATGGGGTACTCTGGATAGGGTAGTCAGGAATCTCTGAGGTAAAGCTTGAGGTACAAGAAGGAGCAGGATATATAAAGACTGCTTACAGAACATTCCAGGCTAAGAAAAAAAAAAAAAGGGAGCAAATGCAGGAGCCCTTACGAGCAACAATCTGGGCAGGCTCTAGAACATCTCTAGGACATCTCTAGAACATTGTGAGGGAAGAGAAATGATAGGAAGTGGAAATGGAGGGGTAAGCATGGCCCAGTCCTGCAAGGTGACATGGTAAGGAATTGAGGTTTTGTCCTATGTGTGTTGTGAAGCCACTGATAGGGCTTGATGGGAAATTAACATGGTCTGCTATTTTTTTTTTTCCTGTCATTCCTCACTGTCCTCCCTGGAAGCAGTTATGTTGCCTTTTTCTAAGCATTCACCAGTCAGAATCTTCCCTTCTATTGTTTCTTTTTCTAAATTTGTATTTCAATTCTAGTTAGTTAACATATAGTGTAATATTGGTTTCAGGAGTAGAACCCAGTGATGCATCACTTACCCACAATACCCAGTGCTCACCACAAGCGCTCTCCTTAGTATCCATCACTCACCTAGCCCATCCCTCACCCACATCCCTCCATCAACCGTCGGTTTGTTCTCTATTGTTAAGAGTCTCTAATGGTTTGCTTCCCTCTTTTTTTCCCTTCCCCTATGTTCATCTGGTTTATTTCTTAAGTTCCACATATAAGTGAAATCATATGGTATTTGTCTTTCTTTGGCTGACTTGTTTTGCTTAGCACAATACACTCTAGTTCCATCTACTTTGTTGCAAATGGCAAAATTTAATTCTTCATGATGGCCACTATTCCATTGTCTACATATGCACCACATCTTCTGTATCCATCCATCAGTCAACGGACCTTTGGGCTCTTTCCATAATTTGACTATTGTTGATAACACTGCTATAAACATCAGGGTGCATGTGCCCCCTCAAGCCAGCATTTTTGTATCCTTTGGGAAAATACCTGATAGCGCAATTGCTTGGTCATATGGTAGTTCTATTGTTAACTTTTTGAGGAACTTCTATATTGTTCTCCAGAGTGGCTGCACCATTTTGCATTCCCACCAACAGTGTAAGAGGGTTCCCCTTTCTCCACATCCTTACCACTACCTATTGTTTCCTGAGTTAATTTTAGTTATTCTGACAGGTGTGAGGTGGTATCTCATGGTGGTTTTGATTTGTCTTTCCCTGTGATGAGTGATATTGAGCATCTTTCCATGTGTCTGTGGGCCATCTGGGTGTCTTCTTTGGAGAAGTGTCTATTCATGTCTTCTGCCCATTTCTTCACTGGATTTTTTTGTTTTTTTGGGTGTTGAGTTTGGTAAGTTCTTTATAGATTTTGGATACTAACCCTTTATCAGAGATGTCATTTACAAATATCTTCTCCCATTCCATAGGCTGCCTTTTAGTTTTGTTGATTGTTTCCTTCACTGTGCAGAAGCTTTTTGTCTTGATAAGGTCCCAACAGTTCATTTTTGCTTTTGTTTCCCTTGCCTCTGAAGATGTGTCTAATAAGAAGTTTCTCTGGCCGAGGACCAAGAGCTTGCTGTCTGCGTTCTCCTTTAGGGTTTTGATGGCTTCCTTTCTCACATTTTGAATTTTTTTTTTTTGAACATAACTTTTGATGCTACGAAGAGTGAGTTGTGGAGGGACAAGAGTAAAAGGACAGAAATAAGTGAGGAGGCCAGTGGCAAAAGTCCACGGTGAAATTTTGGCTGGTGGTAGTACACATGGAGAGGAGTAAACAGATGAGGGATATTTTGTCGGCAGAAGATTTGCAGATGGGTGGCTTGTGGGGAATGAGGCCAAGAGACGATTCAGGGATGGCCCACAGTCCTTCAGCTTGGGAAACTGGTTAGATGATGCTGCCATTTAGCAAGACATGGGAGCCTGTAGGAGAAACATTTTTGCTGAACACTTAGAAAGTCTTTATGAAGACATGTTAAGATGGAGATGCATAGGGGCGCCTGGGTGGTGCAATCGGTTGAGCGTCCGACTTCAGCCAGGTCACGATCTCGCGGTCCGTGAGTTCGAGCCCCGCGTCCGGCTCTGGGCTGATGGCTCGGAGCCTGGAGCCTGTTTCCGATTCTGTGTCTCCCTCTCTCTCTGCCCCTCCCCCGTTCATGCTCTGTCTCTCTCTGTCCCAAAAATAAATAAACGTTGAAAAAAAAAAAAGATTGAGATGCATATCATCCAGATAGAAAAATCAAATATGTAGCTGGACATATGAATGGAACTCAGTGAAAAAAAAATAAAAACTTGGGATACAATTTGGAAGTCATAGACCACAGATGATATTTAAAACCATAACACAAGATGAAGCTGCCTAAGGAAACAGTACAGCTAAGGAAGAGTAGACAAGTTGAGAACCACACCATGGAACAAGTCAGCATAGTGAAGTCGGTAGATAATGGAACACTGGCAAAAAAAAAAAGAAAAAGAAAAAGAAAAAGACTGAAAAAGTAAGACAGGAGACAATGGAGATGCCCAGAGGCTGCCACACGAACCATAGGAAGAGAGATTTAGGAGGGTGGATGGGATGAGCATCAACACAGGCAATGCTACTGATGTGTTAAGTAACATGAGATTTGAGTAATAGATCTGAAACATGGTGGGAATTAGCAAAGAAAACCAGCTTTAATCGGGTGATAGGAATGGGAGCCTCTGTGGAAAGTTGAGTTGAGAACACAGAAGGGTAGGTAGGGAGAGGGCTTACAAGAGCCTAACAGCCTGCATAGGAGGTAAGGAAGGAGGGAACCCTCATAGAACGCTACTGAGAAATTTTGCTGTGAAGGAGAGCAGAGGAGGGAGCGGCCCATTTTGGAGGGTCCCATGGGGAAAAAGCATTTTGGTTGCCTCTTATCCACAGGAAGTGGTTAAATCTTTGCAAAATATCTTTCGTTTGAGTGCCAAATGTCACACTCTAAAGAGAAATGTTACAGCCCTCAGAAGCCATGATGCTGAAAAGTACTTGAGGCAGTATTTCTAAGGAGTTTGAACTTTCAATTGCCATCAGCTACATAATGTCCTAACTACTGTTCAACTTTCCTGAATTTATATTTTTATGAGAAATGATGCAGCACAGTTTCTACTCTCAGCTAAGTAGACGAGAAGATATTGCCAATGCCCATCATGTATGCTTATTCATACACATTCCTGATAGCCATGGACAGATATCCCTTAAAACACCCATGAATTAATTCAGATCTTTTAAAAGAGAATAGAAACAAAGGGCCACCCAATTTTGTACATAAATCAGCCCAAAGAATACTCACTTGATGTGCTAAGAGACCCTAATGAGGACAGCAGCCATCTGGCAAACAACCCATTACATTGAAACAAAAATGTCAACACAAGCAAAATATGTGAAGTTGTTGACCATTGACAGCCTGTTGATGGGCATCTATTTAGCTTTCAAAGCAGTCTGGCAGATAGATTAAAAAAATCCATCAGACCTGAAAAGCCTTAACAGGCCAAATTTCCCCGGGGGGCCTTTCTATATGGTACTTATCATTTTCAGAGCAGTGATAGCTCTGATTATCTCAGGCGTCATTAGCCTAAATAGAGTAATGATGCCAATGTGGGGAGTCTTCTTAAACACATAATCTGGGGCAGGCATGTGTGTGCGCGGCTGCGTGGGCATATCACATGGCTTGGGCCCTGCAACTTGTAAGGTTGTGCTAATTTCCTTGGCTTCATTAGAGCCTTGCACTTGATAATTACCTTTCTGCCATCACCGAGCCCCTTCGTGTGATCACGCAGAGGGAACGAGGGACCTCGGTGTCCATTTGCAAGGCACGCGGCTCATCCTCCAGAATCTTACCCCAGCCTCCATCAGTGGCCTACCCTCTGCTAAGAAAGTGATCTTTGTGCACTTTCTTTGCCTGATGAAACAGTTTCCATATTCACTTGGCTTCCTAATTGGGCCTCGTACCTCTCGGAGAAAAAAAAAAAATCTGAGTTGCCTCCAGCTTGGCAGAAGCTCAAGTGAGGAAGCCATACAGATGTGGTTTCTGAAGGAGCAATTGATTTGTTTCACACACCACCTACCTTCCTTGAAAATTAAAAAAGCTCACCGACAAAGTGGCAATTGGTCAGGACCTCAGGAGGGCGAAAATACAGAAAAAAAATTAATTTCAAACTGTGAAACTCAGCCAGCGAGAGCTAATAGCCCCATTTCCGACACACAGCATTCACCTTCTGGTAAATGCAACAGAGTCTGGGTGTGTGTCTGTGTACGTTTGCTGGTTTTTTTTTTAATGGGGGAAATCTGTGAAGGCATATGTCTCTTACCCTGATTTCCGCACTCTTGCTGCATGTACTGAATGTCACCGCCATCTTCCTAAAGGAGGGTTTGCAGAGCCCGTGCCTCATTATTCTTGTAGGTCTACCATGGAGCAAGCAATGGTCGCTCCCACAGTTTTCTCTAATGGCGGAAACATAGCAATTAACCACATCCCCCTAAATGCTGGCTGAATGGCTGGCCCCTAATTTGTATACTTTCGGCAGAGGGTTCCGTGTCTCGTGAAATTTATTGCCGTACTAAAGTCACCTTTTAAATTATGGATCATGATATTGGTATGCTGCTAAAAATGTTCACAGCATTGTAATTTTATGCACTGGCAATAAACATGAAAAATGCATTTTGGGGTTGTTTAACATTAAAAATAATGTTTTGGAAAATAAATTTTAGGAGAAATTTAGTGCTGGGGAAAAGGACCATATTCACAGTCCTGGAGACACAGATCCATAATCCGAGGAGTGCATTGGACAGGGACCAAATTCGCAGCCCAGATGGGTCAACATCCAGGCACCACAAGGACGATTAACTTCACATAGGTTGGATTTAGATGGTGGTGGATCCACGTTTTCCTGTCAACTCTCAGCCATCAAGGGCTCCCCTTTTACTGCTCTCCAAACAATAGCAGGGTTTATTTCCAGAGCTGGCGGTTGATTGCTAGGCAATTGGCAGCATTACAACAAATCACCTTGTTCAGGAACAAAAATGATACAGCACAAGCCGCCTTTCTGAAGAGCGCTTCAACCTGGTCAACGAGGGGCAGCTGTTCATGGAATTAACTTCACCCGAAGAGTTCGTTCAGGGACTGGTGTCACAACCATGGCCCTTGGCTCTGCCAATAGATGTGTGTCTCGTTAACGGGGCCAGTGATTCAGGAAGAACAAGTCATTTTGAGAGACATCACGCGTCCATATACATAGGTCTGAATCCCATCATGTGTCTTACGGGCTGTGTGACCTTGGGCAAGTTACCTACCCTTCTGTTCCTCTCTTTCCCCATCTGTAAAATAGGGGTGATGATAGAACATAATCCAAGGGTGGTTTTGAGGATCAAACTAGAAAATACATATAGGAGGATGTGTGCAAGGTACATAGTAAGAAACTGACAATATTGTTGAGGGAGATGTTAATGATGACGGCAAGAGAATGAGCCCACCCATACTGCATGATATGAAAACTATGTAAAACAGATATGAGAAGCAGCAGGAGTCGAGGCTGAATAATGAATTTCCTTTCTGTTTCATCCCTCCTTTCTTTACCAGTGAAATTCCATTCATCCTTCAAGCTTAGCCTAGCAAGTGCCGGGTGGCCTTCCTTCCCCACGCCCCCTCCCGCAACCTTGCCGAGAAAGAAGGAATTCCTCTCTCATTGACTATTCCCATAGGTTTTTGCCTTAAATTCATTTTATTTTCATTTTACACATTGTAATATATTTAACTGGTTATGTGACTTTCATACCGCACTTCAATGCACCTTACTTATCTGTGTGCGTCCAGTGCACAGTGGGAGCACATGAAGAGTTGGCTTACACTATGCATGCTCGTTAAATAGGTACACCTGGGTGGCTCAGTGGGTAAGCGTCCAACTTCCGCTCCGGTCACGATCTCATGGTCCGTGAGTTCGAGCCTTGTGTTGGGCTGTATGCCGACGGCTTGGAGTCTGGATCCTGCTTCAGATTCTGTGTCTCCCTCTCTCTGCCCCTACCCCCCCCCTCTCAAAATGAATAAAGATTTCAAAAAATTTAAATTTTGTGGGAAACAAATGAGAAAATCAGGAGTGTGTTGAGGGGTATGTGACTTTGGCTAAAATTATTTCTTGGGCCTCCCTGCAAATAAGGGATGGGGTTAGAGTTAACTTCAAATTTAAGACACCTGTAGAATCCACACGTGGTCCCTCACTACAGTGGAGAAGAGTGTTAATAAATGATACCTGTGTGAATAACCTCCTGACCACTGTTGGTTTCTGAGTTCCTATCGGTCTTGGCTATCGTCTCTGTCAGTCTTGGAGGCTGGAAGGAAAGTTCACAAATGCTGATATCAACTAATTCTAGAGAAAGAAGGTATGTAGAGATATTCTTGTGGGTTTTTGTTGTTGTTGTTGATGATGACATATATCTAAAGAGCCTAAAACATATTCTAAGATCATAGTAGCAGTATTTTTTATTAAATGGCTTAATGACACAATATAAAGATATACAAATGATATAAGTGTCATAAAAAGATAATTAAAACCTTGGTGGTGGGGTGTCAGGTGAAGTAAAAAACAATGGATGTGGTAATTAAGTTTGGGGAGCAAATCAACATCATCTAACATCACACTCCAACGTTGGTCTATCATGATGGTTCTCAGATTTTAGTACAAAGTAGCATTGTCAGTGAAAATTGCTTGGAATGCGATTTTGTTTCAAACTTTATTTTTTGTTTTTGTTTTTAAAGTTTTTTTTTTTTTTACTTTGAGAGGGAGCATGAGTGGGGGGGGGGGGGCAGAGAGTAAGAGGCAGAATCCCAAGAAGGCTCTTCACTCCCCAATGAGGGGTTAAGTCATATGCTTAACCAACTGAACCCCCAGGGGCCCCTGGAATGTGATTTTTGATGCCCACCCCACAGAGATAGTTTCAGTGAGTCTAGCTGGAGCCCAGGGATCTAAATGGTTGATTTGCACCCTTCAGACGATCCTCATGAAGGAAGGTAGTCTGCAGACCACGCTCCAGGGAAGACTAGTACAAGGTAAGCCTTTTGATTATAATAGCAAATTTTGAGCATGTGGAGCCAATATGTGTTATTTATGAGGCTAATTCATGTTCTACTCTACAATATTACACACATTACTAAAATTCACAAAATAGAGGTTATACTAGCTTACAAAGATAAATAGATTCTTACATTGTTTATATTCCCCAGTGAATCTTCTTGGCCATCTCTTGGGGTAAATGCTCCAAACTAGTGCTTTTCAAGTTTTAACGTGCTTATGGTAACATGGAGATCTTGTTCAAATGTAGATTCTGATTCCGTATGTCTGGGATGAGGTTTGAGATTGTGTTTTTCTAACAAGCTTTCAGGTGATTCCAATGTTACTGGTCTGAGTACCACACATTAAGTATTGAGCGTCCGTACAGCAGCAGCTGCTCTATGCCTTCAGGTTGAAGTTTGAACTGGTCAGGGCTATGTGTAGATGATGTGGAGAGGTTGAAGATAATCAGCCAGCTCCCCCTAAAACTTCAATCTAGAACAGTTTCTATAATTCTGCCTTGAAGTTTCACTGATGTGGAACTAGTGGAAAGCAGCCTAAATAAGCAGTCCCCAGCCCTTCGAGTACTTTTCTAGAAGGGTTCTCTTTCAGCTTAGCTCTTGAATTAACCAGAGAGTAGTCCCTGAAGTCACATGGAATGACTTTCCCGGATGCAACAGTGAGCAAGATTATTCTCCCTGATTAAGCCCTGGACAGGGAGCATCTTTGCAGCAAGCGTCATGCCAAGTTTTATTAGTAAATTGGCCCTACGAAGTTTTTTCTTACCTACAGAGGCCCTAGCCCAGCAATCCTTCCCACAGATTGGAATGAACACATTGAAGAATGTGCTGCTTGGTGTTACCAAGAACGATAATTAGACACATTTGCAAATCTGCACCAGTGCACTAATCTGTAGAGGTTATGAAGTAGAAACAAAACCTAAATAATTAATTCTTAAAATCATCCTGAGAAAGCTCGGTTCTTCCTGATGCACAGACACTGAAATCAGTTTACCATGACAAGCCCCTTTCAGACAAAACGGGAGTTCATCAATATGCTTATTTAATACACCTGACACATCTTAGCAGCAATGATTTCAGGAGAGCCTGGCTGGCTCAGTCGGCAGAGCATGTGATTCTTGAGCCCCGACTCGTGAGTTGGAGCCCCATGATGGGCATAGAAGAGACTAAAAAAGAAAATAAAAAAAGAAAAGATTTCATTACCACATCCTTCCGATTGGAGTGAAATCAGAACTCCAGAATGTGCTGTCTTTTGAGCCCTTCCGCAGAAGGCCACGAACCAAAGTCTCAGAGGATAGTAGTCCAGAAGATCTGATGGGCATAGCAAATCGACGCTAGAAATCCTCTGAATGTGCGTTAGTAAATCAGGGAAGTGCTGTAATTTTGCAGTGGTCACCTGCATGTCACTTAGAAATCAGTCCCAAGAAGCAGCAACATACTTTGAGAACACTGGAAATCAGAGAGTAATAAAGTGATCGTGTTGTCAGTGTTTAGATATTTATGCATTCCCTCATTTATGTTTCTCATTTAAAGCTGAATGCATTTTCTTATTTATTTATTTTATATACAATTGATCATCAAGTTAGCTAGCATACAGTGTCTATAAACGTGTGCTCTTGGTTTTGGGGGTGGGTTCCCATGATTCATCACTTACCTACAACACCCAGTGCTCACCCCAACAGGTGCCCTCCTCAATGCCCATGGGGGAAGGGAAGGGGAAAAACAGTATGTATTCCTTTAAACAAGAACCACAAAATATGTGTTAATTGTCCCCACCCAGTTTGAAAGGTGCTGTTCTATGAAGCATGCTGTTTGCCAGAACCCCCAGAGAGGCATACAAAAGCACCTATAGGGAGGCAGCTATTTAAAAAAAATTGTTATTTAATTTTAAAGTTTAGGTATAATGAACATATACTGGTATGTTAGTTTCAGGTGTGCAATATAGTGATTCAACAGTTCTAAACATGACTCAGTGCTCATCAAAAGTGCACTGTTAATACATGAGTATTAAATGAGTGACATCAAATAATAATTTGTCTTTCTCTGATGGACTGATTTCACTTAGCACCAAAGCCTCTAGATCCATCCATGTTGTTGCAAATGGCAAGATTTCATTCTCTTTCATGGCGGAGTAATATTTCATTGTGTGTGTGTGCACGTGTTAGTATACACGCTCACACGCACACACACACACTATCTGCCTTATCCATTTGTCTATTGATGGACACTTGGGTTGCTTCCATATATTGGCTATTATAAATACGGCTGCAATAAAAATAGAAGTGCATGTATTTTTTTGAATTAGGGTTTTTGTTTTATTTGGATAAATATCCAGTAGTGACATTACTGGATCATATGGTTCTATTTTTAATTTTTTGAGGAACC
Source organism: Prionailurus bengalensis (assembly GCF_016509475.1). Classification (NCBI taxonomy): domain Eukaryota; kingdom Metazoa; phylum Chordata; class Mammalia; order Carnivora; family Felidae; genus Prionailurus; species Prionailurus bengalensis. Next base: position 9,480,006 of record NC_057354.1, on the reverse strand, counting down.
TCCATAATGTTTTCCACAGTGGCGACACCGGCTTGCATTCCCACCAGTAGCACACGGGGTTCCTTTTTCTCCACATCCTTACCAACACTTGTCGTTTCTTGTCTTTTTGCTAATAGCCATTCTGACAGGTGTGAGGTGGTATCTCGTTGTTTTGATTTGCATTTCCCCATGATGAGTGATGTTGAGCATCCTTTCATGTGTCTGTTGGCCGTCTGGATGTCTTCTTTGGAAAAGTGTCTATTCATGTCTTCTGCCCCCTTTTCAAATGGATTATTTGGTTTTTTGGTGTTGAGTTGTATAAGTTCTTTACAGATTTTGAATATTAACGCTTTATCAGTTATGTTTTTTGCAGGTATCTTCTCTCATTCAGAAGGTTGTCTTTTTGGTTTTGTTGGTGGTTTCCTTCACAGGGCAATGAGTTTTATTTTGTTGTAATCCCAATAGTTTAAATTTGCTTTTGTATCCCTTGCTAAAGAAGACACATCTAGAAAGATGTGTCTACAGCTGATGTCAAAGATATTACCGTCTATGTTTTCTTCTAGAAATGTTATGATTTCAGGTCTCACATTTAGGTCTCTGATCCATTTTGAGTTTATTTTTGTGTATGGTGTAAGAAAGTGGTCTAGTTTCTTCTTTCAATTTCATCTTCGTACAGGTAGCCATCCAGTTTTCCCAGCACAATTTGTTGAAGTCACTGTTTTGGGGAGGCAGCCATTTTTGATGTTCAATGACCTAAGTCTAAAACAGCTGGATCACACTGGCAAGTCTCATAGACTTTTTGTAGACTCCCTTCCTTGTGCACAATGGGGGAAAATAACAATTATTGTCCTAAAAGACGAGATTCCAATCCAATTTATTTTAAAGGGTTTAAAGGGCATGCAATAAAATAGTAATTTATTAGTTTACGTCTAGATTCTGTCTTAGATTTCCCTATATTATTAATATAGAGAAGTATTTCTATTCTCTCTTGTGCCTAGATAGTATTGAGAATGCATTGTCAATCAAAAGGGAAATCGCTTTGTTAGACAAAGTTTCCAATGTCCGTTAGGAAGCACAAATGGAGTTAACTTAGTAAATGTAAGTAAAACGAAGCCCTTGGAAATGGTTGGGGGTGGGGCGAGGGGAGAAAGGCCAAGCAGAAAGATGGTGTACCACAGAACATTTGCCGTCTTACGTTCACAGCCCTTAAGGGCATCAGAAGTACAGCTGGTCCCTGACTAAGCCGAGAGAGCAAAGGTGTCAGTCGTGGTGAGGCTTCGCAGCAGTCTACTTAACCACGTCTGCTTTCACGGGCCGTGGGTCCCCTCTCTAAGCTTTGGACGTAAATATTGGAACATCCACTTGCAAATGAGGTACAGAACTGAGTAGAGGAGCCAGGGTACATTGGAGGAGGCCAGCTGCACGTTGGACAGGAAAGGGCCAAGAAGCATTAGGAAAACTGAAGCAAGGGACAGGAAGGTGCTTTCGGGGATTTAACTGCACCTTTTCTATCTCCAGCCGACTTCCGTGATGAAGTAAAGACAACTAAGTAATTTGTGCACCGGCTTTGCCTGACCTGACCCTTAGAATATCTACCCTTCGTGGGAGGAATTGGAGCCAGGCGGGAGAATCCACTTCCGTAGCTCCTGAGAAGCAGGCTTACGCCTGTGCCATGGTCTTACATGTGACTTACATTCAAATATTTGGTGATGATATTGTAACTGGGACACAGGGTCATTTATGCCTCTAAGACAGTGCTTTTGAAACTCTCTTTTTGTTAAACCTCATGATGCTAATAGGTATGTCGCCCCACCTCCACCAACAAAAAAATCCATAATTAAATAAGTTTAGGAACTCTTGCCTTCTATATCTCCATATTAGATATTCCTTGTATCAGCATATCAAAAGATCTGAGAAGTTCTGCCCTAAAGAAACATGTTTAGGCTTTTATGTTTTGTTGAGAATGTCCAAAGTGTAAATGGGCACAGAACACCATCATGGAAACTACCAGCCTTGCCTTAAGGGAAACTGGTTTCCCCACTCCCATCCCCCTCCCCTCTACCCCCACCCTCCTTTCTTCCTTTCCCTCAGCAATTTTTTTTGAGGGTTGGGAGAGTCGGCCCTCTAATGTCCATGCTCCCCAACACAGCTTCGACTGGAAAACTGCATTTCGGAAGGATTACTGGACTTGGAGCCGTAATAAATCAGATACGCTGCACCTCACTGTGCTAATAATCATTTTAAGTGTCTTCTTCTGCACAGAATTCTGATGGAGAGGTGGGGGGAGACATCAGACCAGACATCCCCAAATATAGAGGAAGAAGAATCTTGTATGTGTCCTAGGGGCCTCCTTCCTTGAACCATAAACAAAAGACAGAACTAGGGTCAGGAGCTGGAGTCTGCAGAAAGAACCAGAAAATGGGCAATGAGGTAGGATATGATGAGAAGTCCAGTTGTGCCTGGTACTATAAGACACTTGCTTTTATCAGATATTGGCTGCTGATTCTAGGGTAAAGGGAGTGTTGTGTTTTTTTTTTTTTAAATAAGCTTTTGGGGAGCCTGGGTGGCTCAGTCGGTTAAGCGGCCGACTTCGCTCAGGTCGTGATCTCGCGGTCCGTGAGTTCGAGCCCCGCGTCGGGCTCTGTGCTGACAGCTCGGAGCCTGGAGCCTGTTTCGGATTCTGTGTCTCCCTCTCTCTGACCCTCCCCTGTTCATGCTCTGTCTCTCTCTGTCTCAAAAATAAACGTTAAAAAATTAAAAAATAAATAAGCTTTTTTATTTTAGAATAAAATTAACTTTTTTGGAAAAGTTGTAAAGATAGTACAGAGTGTTCCCATATAGACCCCACACCAGTTTCTCTTCTTATTATCATCTTACATTAGTGTATTTGTCACAATTAATGAACCGTTATTGATACAGTATTGTTAACTACAATACTGTAGTTTTGTTAGTTTATCCAGCTTATTCAGGTTCCCTTGTTTTGTTTTGTTTTTGTTTTGTTTCGTTTTTTACCCAATGTCCTTCTCTACTCCAGAATCCTAGCTGGGATTCCATGTTACACCTCGTTGCCGTGTCTCCTTCGGTTTCTCTTAGCTGTGACAGTTTCTCAGACTTGGCTTGCGGTTGATAACCCTGGCAGTTTTGAGAAAGACAGGTTGGGTAACTTTGCAGAATGCCCTCCCGTTGAGATTTGTTTAATGTTTTTCTCGGGATGAGACGTGTTTTGTGTGCGGGGGAGGAAGAGCCACGGAGGTGAAGTGCTACATTTATCTCAAGTCAAGGGTAAGAACCACCGGCCTGACTTAATGCCACTGATGTTCACCTTGCACCCTTGGCTGAGGTAGTGTTGGCCAGGTTTCTTGGCTCCAAAGTTATTCCCTCCCCGCTTTCCATACTGTATTCTTCGGAGAGAAGTTGCTCTGCGTAGCCCATGCCCAAGGAGTGAGGAGCTTTGCTTTACCTCCTTGAGGGCAGAGTATCGATCTACTTAAGTAAGTTGGAGTTGTTCTGCACACGAGGCAGGTTAATTCTTCCCCATGAATGTGTGGATGTGGGTATGTATGTGTATACTAATCCACCCAATCATGTATTTATCAGAATGGATATTATTTTATCCTTGGGGTTATAATCCAATATTACTTTACTCATTTTGTCACTCAAATCATTCCAATTTTGTCAGCGGGCTGGAGCAGGCTCAAGCAAAAGGGATTCCCAATCCCTTGCTGGGACAGCGTTCTGGCAAATCTTTTCTCCTGGAGAGAAGGCCATTGTTATGAAGGACTTCCTGGGCTTGTTTCACAGTGATTGTTGTCCTCCTCCCCCTGCCAGGGCCAGGAGACATCTTGATTTGGTTCTTAGAAGTAAAGCCCATGACAGTGTGGCCTTCCCGCTAAGGCTGGAACCCCACGATGTCTCACCCTCTATACTCAGCCTCTGACAAATCATCAAAAGTACCATTTAAGGTTTCCTACCAGTTTGGGGCTCCCACAGCTTTTGCTTGGGGCGTAAGCAGGTCTCGTCTTTGACTCTGCATTTGCCTGTCTCTGCAGATTTTATGGTGGTAGCTTTGTCCTGTGAAGTCAGTTCTCTGATGGGTCCAAAACATTGGTTGGTTTTCAATTTGTCCATTTCTTTCTTGCCATAAGGGTGGGGATGGTGATTTCCAAGCTCTTTACACATTAAAGCTGAAGCTGGAGTCAAGCTGAGTGCTTTTTTTCCCCCTTTTTTTAAGTACTTGGCTTTGCTAAACATGAAAAAGATCATGTAAGAGGATATGGGTTTGTCAGAACAAACTTACACTCATTAGCACGGGATAAAGTGCCTTTCCCCGTGCCACCAGAGATGTTGGATCAGTAGCATGTCCTGAAAAACCACAGAAATGACAAGGGAGAGGGCCTATCTCGATACCCATAGCTCTTTCAGAAGAAAATGGATAATCATGTGTCCTGGATGGGTTTTAAATATGCATGAAGGGAGGTGATACAACTTGATGACCTTTTATAGCCCCGCTGATTTATACCTGAGCCTGGCATTTTGGGAAAAGATACCAGCCTCGGGCCAGTCAAGAGGTTGCAGAGAAAAAAAAAATACCATCTGTAGAGGGGCAAATGCTGCTCATCTGAATTTGCTCTGACTGTTGCATGGGACAGAGTCATATATTTTGGATAAAAGAAGGACTCTAGAAACGTCCCAGAGAAAAAATATTACTTTGTAGTTGGGAAGTGTATGGCATTAAGTGGTGAGATCATTTCATCATGGCAACATGATTAGTGAGGTATTTCCAAGGCTCCAGTCCTTTGAAAACTACTTTCCAATTTTTTTTCCCCTGTATCCACATGCCTCTTATACTAGCCGTCCCTCAATATTTTTGTCTAAGTTTCTTCTACAGCTATTTAAAGTCAAATAAACTTACTTGAATTTGAAGCCATACCTTAAGGGGTTGATGCTCCAGTGATACGGCTGGTTATGCATTTTGTCATCATATAAATGTGTCCCTTTTAAGGTAAATTGCATCCACAAATTTACTGCCTAGATATCATCCAGTGTTGCAACACTGATTCACAATCTAGGAAAACATGAGATTAGTGTTAGAGGATTATTTAGCTGAGAACAGAGGCTCAAGAGAATGGAATACAAGACAAGTTTTGAAGGGTGGTTGTCGAGATGGGGGGAAATAGTGTTGTCAATATTAACATGCTTCCTTGGGGCTTCAATGTGTATCTTGGGGAGAGTTGAGTTGGTTTGTCACTGATTGAAACGGGCTCAACATAAGGATATTCACACTACTACAAAGTCATGGGAAAGTCACGAAAGGGGGACATGACTATACCTTTACTTCCCTCATGATTTTACCTAAAGATCGTCATTCAATTGCTTACTGGTACTTGAACACCTGTTAAAAGCCAGAGACCCTCTTCCTGTTACAACAAAGATAGACCTGGATGGGAATTGAAAGCATAAGGAGATTTTGGTTAAGAATCTTTGCTCCTTCCTCGTCTTGTAAAACTGGGCTCTAGGCTCAGTCGTGTTGTGGGTGGCTGATTCTTCTGATAATGAACACAAGGTACCAATAATCTGCCACTCTTCTTTTTTTTCATTCAATAAATATTTATTGAGCACCTGCCATCTTTTAGATTTTGTAATAGCTGCCAATTCTACAATGGCATAAAGGACAGATGTGGTGGTTCACACCTTTATGGAGGTTATAGTCTAGCAGGAGAGACATGATAAACAATATCTTCTCTTTCAAGTTGACAGGCTGAGGAAATGCTACAGGCCCTATCTTTCTGCATTAAATTTCTAGAAATGGTAGAAAACTTTTTTTTTTTTTTTTTTAAGAAAGGGACTATGTAATCTCACTTAAGGATAAGAAATAGTCTGTTCTTGGTACTGGATTTCCATTAGAATGCTCCATGCCCCGAGATGGGAAAGGCAGAGGTGGGAGAGTGAAAGATACTTCACTGGCATGCCAGGCCAGAATGGTTGACTCGTACAGCCCGCCATTTTGAACCAGGCAGCAGCCAGGGAGGTCTCTACATGCAGCCGAGAGCAGAAAATGGAGGCACTTGATTCAGAGCAGCAGGGGGAAATATGGGGTGTCTGTGCTCACAAGAGCAGCTGCCCAAATGCTTCCGCTCCCAAGTCTCACCAAAAATAAATCCACAGCTCCACAATCACCACTCAAGGAACGTTCAATCTGCAAGAGAGGGTCAAGCAGAACACCTACCTGAATAAATAGAGGGAATAGAGCAGTTTAAGACCTTGCCAGCCAAGAAAACAAAAACAAAACAAAACAAACATAGCGACCTTGGTAAAGAAAGTGAGGGAAGGTGGGGAAGAATGTTCTAGGTAGAAGAAAGAGCATATACAAAGGGACAGGAGTGAAGGTTTCTCAGAGGAACTGGAAGTCTCGTGTGTCTGGAGTAGAAAGCATTAAGGGGTGGGAGAGGGATGATGAAGTGAACTTGGCAGAGAGACGGTAGTTTGTAGATCTTTCCGACCATGCTTACAATTTAGACTTATTCCGGAGGCACCATTATGTCAGGTAAGGACTTCATACAAAGAAAAGGGAATGACCTTGATCGTCCTATGACAACAGATCAGGGGCCAGTGAACATTTTCTGTGAAGGGCCAGACGGAAACACGTTAGGCTTTGTTAGTCTTAAGTTCTCGGCACGACCGTTCAAGTCCGCCATGGCTGCACAAAAGCAGGTGTGGACAACACATAAAAGAATGAGACGGGCGTGTTCCCAAAACCTGATTTATAAAAAACAGGCTTGATTTGGCCCACAGGCCATAATGGGCTAACCCCTGATATAGACATAATAAAACCAGAAGGAAAACGAAACAAAACAAAACAAAACAGAGGAAACCTTCCTAACTCAGTTGCTTTACTTTAGTTCAACTGATGGGACAGAAGGCTTTTTTTTTTTTTTTTTTTTTTTTAACTGAATCTGAAGAGACGAGCATCAAAAAGGTTGGGATTGTGTTTGTAATTTTTCTTTATTTCCTATGCTGACAGGTTGACAACTGGGGAAATCTTACATTCACATTTTAGCCTCATTGTCTCCTGTCACCTGAGTAACCCCTCTCTCGCTGTTGCCAAAATGGCTACTTTCACTACTGGGTCCGACCAGTTATTTCCTAAATGGTCTGTGTTCACCTACACTTCGGATGCTCTGTTCGGAGGTTCGAGGGTGGGAGAAATAACAGTGCCTGGTGCTCATTGTATGCAGCACGTCCATTATGCGAGCAACACGTCAGTCTGTTCAAGGAAAGAGCCCATGACTATGAAGCGACTGTATATCATGCGTATAACCGCTCCGCCACAGATACTACTCAAATACCTGGCGTTGAGAGTCCTTTTCTGCTTAGCTAAGTGCTTTATCCTAGTTTAAAAATAAATTACAAAAAGCGTCAACAATATCCTTCAAGTAAATCTTTCCTTGCACACTCATAACACTACTTCATAGAAAATATTTTGAAATCACTTTTCTCTCTCCCTCTCAAGGTTCATTTTTAAATTACCATGGAGACCTTTGAGTGTTAGGATGATAGTCAGATCTGGGGAAAACTGGCACAGTTAGTTTTAGAGACTGCTTCTGGAAACTTCCCTCATGTCTCCCCATCCTTCTAGAAAGTATCAGAATGATTATAAAAATACTAATAATAATGACAGTTAAGATTTACTGAATGTTTACTCAGAGCTTTTCTTGAAATATCTCGCCTAATGCTCACCTCAAGGCTATCAGGGAGTTACTATTAAGATCCCTATTTGGGCACCTGGTGGCTCAGTTGGTTGAGCATCTGGCTCTTGGTTTCAGCTCAGGTCATGATCTCACGGTTCATGAGTTCGAGCCCCACGTCTGGGCACTTTCCGTGCAGAGCCTCCTTGGGATTCTCTCTCCCTCTCTCTCAAAATAAATAAATAAACTTAAAAAACAATCCCTGTTTTATGCCTAAAGAAAAGGAGGAATTGTCAAAGCCAGGCATTGGCCCCTGGGTCTCTCAGTCCAAAATTCCTGCCCCGTTGACAGCATGAGCCCTACGCCCCAACTGACACTCTCCTAACCTGTCTGCCTCACCCCTCAGGAAAACTTGGTTGTTGATGGGACATTAGGTAATGATTACAAAAGAGATAGTTTGTTTCCCTATCGGATCTTTCAGGATCACACACATTTTACATTCAATCAGATGAGGCAGGCTAAAACAGAAGTGAAAAGAAACTGAGAAGAAAATCACAATTTTTGAACATGAGAAACATAGCCTCACAGTGTTCATAGCCTCACAGGTTGAAGCCAGTAGAGCTTGGACCTCGGTCCAAGCTTGCTTGCTTGCTTGATTGCTTGCTTTCTTTAATTAAAAAAATTTTAATGTTTATTTTTGAGAGAGAAAGAGAGAGAGAGAGAGATGCTGAGTGTGAGTGGGGGAAGGACAGAGAGAGAGGGAGACACAGAATCCAAAGCAGGCTCCAGGCTCTGAGCTGTCAGCACAAAGCCTGATGAGGGCTTCCAAATCATGAACCATGAGATCATGATCCGAGCCAAAGTTGGATGCTTAACTGACTGAGCCACTCAGGCGCCCTGGTCCAGGCTTTCTAACACCAGGTAGAATGTTCTTTCCAGATGTCACTGCTCCTAACATAGTTTTCCTCAGAATTGCCCTTTCTGCAGGACATTTGATGCCTTCTCATGATTAAAACACAAATGATTTCCAAATACATACCTATATACAAACAAACCACAAATGACTTCAGAAAGTCCTTGACAGTGAGTCTAATGGTGGGTATCCCTGGGGTAGGAGTTTGGGGCTGTGATAACCTGCATGCCAGACCACACAGCCTATTTATCTGAAGAGCTGACCCTAGTTTGAACAAAATTGAATATACTGTCTGAATATTCAAAGGCAATATATGGAAGATTTTGGTATATATGGAATAATAATATATGATGGGATATATATTCCATATGGAATTTATTGCTTTTATATAATAAATATGAATCTATATATGTCAAGTCTACCTAAGATTTATTTTTGGAACTCTTTAAAAAGTTATTCCATCACAGTAAGAGGGATGGACAAATTAAAACCACTGATTTATAAATATAATATATTGTATGTATTGTATTACATTGTTATTATATCGTATTACAGTAGAGTATAGTATATTAGTTGGGACTATGTTATCCATGTGACAATCCCGTTGTGGTCATCTCACAGAATGGCTGAAACTGCCACCCATAATTTGATTCAGATAAAGAGACTGGTCATGGCACACAGGTGCACCTGTGACACATTATGGAAAGGGTTATTCATCACACAGTGAGGTTTTGGGGGAGAGCAGCAGAGCCTTGCAAGCAGATGGGGGGACCGGCGTAGGATGTTATGGTGATTAGGGGCAGGATTGGGTTTACATGGTTTGGACTTCCTGCCTATGCCCAGTGAGGGAGATCCCAAGCTTTTGTGGGGTAGGGAGAAATGGAGGAGGGCAGAATTGTGGAGCTTCAAAGCTGTCAGTGGCCTAACGTCGAAAATAAAGTCAGACTTCTTATTATCAACCCCCTTCTGTGTCCTGTTTAGTTCCTTTATAGCACTAGTCCGAGTTTGTCATTATATGATGTTTCATTCATTGCTTGTTACTTCTCTCTCCACTCAACTCTGATTTCCATGGGACCGTTACTTTGTCAGTTTTATTCATTAGTAGATACCCAGACTGATCAAAACACCTGGCACGTAATAGACGATCAAAAAGAGTCATTGGAGGCCAACAGGAACATGAAAAGGTGCTCACCGTTAGTAATCATTAGGGAAATGCAAATCCAAACCATAATGAGATATTGTCACACACCCGTTGGAATGGCTATCATCCAAAAGACAAGAAATAACAAGTGTTGATGAGGAATGTGGAGAGAGGGGAACCCTCGGGCACTGTTGGTGGGGATGTAAATTGGTGCAGAGCCACTATGGAAAACAGTATGGAGGTTCCTCAAAAAATTGAAAATAGAACTACCCTATGGTCCAGCAATCCCCACTTCTGAGTATATAGCCAAAGGAAACGAAAACAGCATATTGAGGAGATATTTGCACTCCCGTGTTTATTGCAGCATTATTCCCAAGAGTTGAGGTATGGAAACAACCTGTGTCTTCCATGGATGAGTAGATAAAGAAGCTATGGTGTATATATACCATGGAATGTTATTCAACCATGAGAAAGAAGGAAATCTTGTCATTAGTGACAACGTGGATGAACCTTGAGTGCTTTATGCTAAGTGAAATAAGCCAGACAGAGGAAGATAAATACTGGGTGGTATCAGTTATATGTGGAATCTTTAAACAAACAAACAAACACAAAGTCCAACTCCTAGAAGTAGAAATAGAGTAGAAAAATGGTTGCCAAAGGCTAAGGGGTAGAGGAAATCAGGGGAGGTTGGTAAAAGGGCACCAACATTCAGCTCTAAGATGACTAAGGTCTGAGGATCTAATGTAAAGCATGGTCACTGTAGCTGATAACACTCTTGTTGTGTAATTAAACTTTGTTAAGAGGGTAGAATTTCAGTGTCCTCTCCCACACACCCAAAGATAAGGATGTGAGGTGACGGGTGTGTTAATTCACTAGATGTGGGGAATCCTTCCACACTGTACACATGTACCAAATCTCCGTAATGTACACTTTAAATATCTTACCATTTTTATAGGTCGATCATAGTTCATCAAAGCTAAAATTAAAAACAAACAAACAAAAAAAACCACCACAAAAATAGACAGTGGGTAAATAAAGTTCAGGGCAGCTCTGTGCCAGATGCCGGATACATGGAGATGTCAAGTCATGGTTCTTCATTGGCGTGCCCACATTTGTCAACCGTGAGGTTAAGTAGTTTAGCAACGTTACATTGCCAGGGGACAGAAGGAAGAGAGGCGGGAGTAAAAAGGGCGTGCCAAGTGCTATAAAAGTATAGACGTTCCCTTCCAGTGTGGGGCACAGGAGACCACTTCCGTGTCCCAGGCGCTGAGGTCCTGCAGAGGACGGGAAGCAGAGTGCGGTCCATGTGTGATGGAGCCCTCAGTGAGTGGATTCCAGAAGTGAGTGCGAGTCTACTTTGGCGTCTCTCTATTGGGAAAACAAACCGGCAGACCGACAGACTTCAACAGGAATGTCTGAAACTTTGCAAGAGGAGAAAAGGAGGAAAAGCTTCCCCCACTGTTTCACACAACCTCTTATCAGACACCTTCCACAAATAGCAGGTGTGAAACAGTACAGCAACCCAGAAAAAAAAAAAAAAAAAAAGGAAACTGCTGACAAAAAATCAGATTTTTATGCCAAATTCTATTTTCTAAAAGTGACTGTCATCATTTCTCACTCCCCATTTCAAATCATTTAAAACTGCCCCCTACGGCAGCATTTCTGGAACTGGTGTTCTCTGGGCTATTGGTTCCGCCTACATTGTGGGAGGACACAGATTCGTTGGGCAGGTGTGTTTTTTGGGAACTGTTGTGTGTTCCACCAAATCCTTGAGAGTCCCGATGTGCGCAGCGGTCCAAGCTCTGGGGTTTCCGGCATTTCTGAATCTTCATAACCACTGTACACATTCAAGGAACACTTGGCAAATTCCCAAGGAACTAGTGTGGGCAGAACATGCTTTGAGATTCTGGGGTGAAGGATGAAGTCTAGGCTATTGAAGGTAGGCCTTACATGGTTTACTTATCTGGGATCTTCCAGACCCTCCAGCCTCATTATTTGACTGACTTTCCCTTCCTTCCATGAACGTCCTTTGGTAGAAAGCTGCTTATGGATTCCAAGGACACCAGATTCCATCTTATGCCTCTGGCGCTGGAGGCCTCTTCTGCCTTGTGATGATAGAAGTCATGTATGGCTAGCCTTGTGGGCATCCTTTGGCTCATCTGTAAAGTGGAGAGTCAGGTGAACAAATGACCTCTAAAATCTCTTCATCGTCCATCTTTTACCTGTGTTGTGACTTTATTCTCCCCAGTGGTCCCCAAGTATGTTGATTCCTTTCTCTGAGCTTCATTTTTTTTTTATCTGCAAAATGCAGGAAATAACAGAACATACCTCCTAGGATTCTGAAAGAATTAGAGGGAATGAGGAACATGAAGACTGACTAGTATGGTGTTATTAGTATGACTCAATGAAAATTAATAATAAGCTCTATCAACCACTTACAAGAAAATTGTCTCCGCATTATACCTAGGGTTGGTCTTGCTTGAGAATGATACATTCTGTGTGCTCTCTGGCTCCAAAAGCCTTTTACTGATGTAAAAATAACCCTTAAGATGTTCTTAACATGTAGTTCAAAGAATGTTAATGTGCTCTGAAGCCAAATAAAGGGAAGTTCGATTGCTGTAAACTTAATTTTCAAACACCCTAAGTAAATATGCATTTTTACCTGATGGCAGAGAGTCAACTCTCATCAGAATCTTGAAGGGCAGAATGTGACAGGACATACATTATGGCTTCCCAGGAAATTGGCTAGAGGAACTCAAAGCTGTATTAACTGATACAACTTTGAAGATCACTTTTGTATGTAAGAGACTTTAACTTTTCAATATGGTTTTCCTCCATGACTTTAGTTGATGCTCAAAGAGACAGGTGAGGGTTATGGAATAGATCTTGTCCTTCCTTTGGATGTGCCCCGACTAAGTATGACCAAAGCCAAAACCCACCATCTTCCAGGTACAGACAAAACCCTGTCCTTGTCTCCATTCATGACTCTACTATCTGCCCCATGGCACAGCCCATATACTTGAGGTCATTCTCCACTGATCTTTCTTCTCTTCTTCTCACTTTCAAGTCCTCTTGAGTCTGTCTCTAAAATATCTACCATCCAGGCTCCTAACCTTCTTCCACAACCTCCTTTTGAGCTCTTCCCCAATCTTGCTTCATGGAAATTCCGTCTTGCCAGCTGCTTAGGCCCCGAGCCCTGGCATCAGCCCTGGCCTTCCCCTCTTTCTCCATGCGTGTCCATCACCAAACCATGGCAACTCCCCATCTTCAGAGTCTGGACAGAATCTGCCTACTGATCTGCACCTCTACCACTCCCATCTGGGTCCAAAGCACCCCACTCCAAACCTAGATTTTTCTTTTCAACAATTTCTTAGTCTGGTCTTCTGATTACTGTTCTTGTCTTCCTACAGAGCCAGATTTCTCAACCTCAACACTATTGTCACTTGGGCACAGATAGTCCTTTGTTGTTAGGGGCCGTTCGTGACATTGCAAAATATCTAGCAGCATCCCTGGTCTCTGTCTATGAGAGAACAGGACCACCCTCCCACCCCACCACCATCACTTGTGACACGGAAAACCCTACAGTAGCTTCCCTCACCCCTCAGATCCCACAGTCACTGCATAATCACCCCAACCTCATTTTCTGCCTTTTTCTGCCTTGCACATTCATCTTCAGTCATGCTGGCATGTGGGACTTGTTCCTACCTCTGAGATTTTGCGCTTACTGTCTCCTCCGCTGGGAACAATCTTCTCCCAGATATCCACTTGGCTTGCTCCTTCATGTCCTCAAGGTAGTGCTTCGTGTGGTCTTACGATGCTATATGTTGTATCCAGCAAGATAACCTTTGATAACTTGAGGGTGTGTTCCTCAAATATTGTTAAATAACAAAGGGTAACTTGAAACGAGGACACATCATGACCCCCATTTTGCTAAAGGGAGAGCCAAAAGTGTATTTATACACATACTGTTACTCATAAATAGAGAAAATACACCAGAAGGGGAGACACAGAAATGTTAACTGTGTTTATCTCTGTGCAGTAGCTACACAAGCAATTTGTTTGCTGCATACTTTTCTTTATTGTACACATTTTCTATTATGAAGGTATTTTATTTTATAATCAAAGAAAAACACTGAACACTATTTTTAAAGGGGAACAGCATCACAATCCTAAATGTCTCTAAGATCCAAGGACCAATTGGGAAAATGTGGAAAAGTGGAGCATGGTAAATTTGGGTGGGTCCTGGCATTAAGACACTGTTCATGAGAATCAAGGGAATATGTTTAGATGCTTTAAGTCGGGGGGGGGGGGGGGAGCGGGTACTGAATTAAGTGACCTAGAATGTTCCCATTTATGGGGACCTTGGCAATCATGGAATATGACATCCTCCTCTTTAATAAGGTAGGAGCTCCAGAGAAATCAACTAGCCCAAAGTCACACGGTTAAATAGTGGCGGAGATGAGATTGTTCAATTATTTTTCATCACACATTTATTAGGTTTCCACTATGTACTTGGCACTAGGAGTACAATGGTGAGAGATAAATGTAATCCCCACTCTTGAGTGCAACGTGGAGGAAACACACATGGACATACAAATTCAAATACCGTAGAAAGTGCCATTCAGCCTAGAAATCCTTAGCCACATGTGACCATAGAGCACTTGAAACATGGCTGGTCTGAACTGAGTGGTGCCATAAGTCTGAAACACACATGGAATTTACATAAAGGCTGTATAATATCCCACTAATATTTTTATATTGATTGCATGTCGAAATGATAGTACAGTAGTCCCCCCCCCCCTTATCCATGGTTTTGCTTTCCGTGGTTTCTGTTACCCATTGTCAACTGTGGTCCTGAAGCAGACGATCCCCCTTCTGACTAGCGTCAAAAGGTCAGTGAGCCTGACGCTCTGGCACATGCCTACGTCACTTACCTCACTTTGTCTCCTCATGTAGGCATTTTATCATCACATTTCATCACAGGAAGGGTGAGTACAGTACAGTAAGATATTGAGAGAGACGGAGAGGGAGAGAGACCACATTCACGTAACTTTTACTACAGTATATTATAATTGTTCTCTTTTATGATCGATTATTGTTAATCCCTTTAGTGTGCCTAATTAATGAAATAAACTGTCTCATGGGTATGAAAACATAGTATATAGAGGGTTCAGTGCTCTTCATGGTTTCAGGCATCCACTGGGAATCTTGGAAAGTATCCCCCACAGATAAGGGGGGGGGACTACTGTATTTGGGGCATATTTGGTTAAGTAAAATACATTATTAAAATTAGTCTTGTCTGTTTCTTTTTACTTTTTTTTTTAAATAAACATGGCTACTATTAAAAAATTCCAAATTACGTATGTGGCTGGTATCCTATTACTTTTGGACAGCATTTCACATGCATTATGATGCGTACTTGGTAGGAGGTTAGAAACGTGAGTAGAGGGCTAGGCAGTTCAAGTTCCTTTCTCAGTCTTGGGGACAGAGAAAGGCAAGAGACACATCAACTGTGACCTGGGTAGTCAGCAAGATTCAGGCTGGGAGCAGGCTGAGGGCGTTGGGGGATAGAATTAAAGGAAAACCAAATATTTAGAGAAGGCCATGTTTTGCAAAGTCAGTGGCATGATACAAAAAAATTAAGTAGCATGTTGCGATCCTTTTTTTTAAAACCCAGATTTCAGCCTCTAATGGAAGGTATTGACAGCCTCTTAATCCCGGGCCTGGGAATGGATGTGTGGACCTCAGTGAGTTCACCACCACCAGTTCAGTCCTTCTTCCTCCAATATCTTATTATGAGATAAGCTCACTTCAGGGAAGGGTAAATTCTGCCTAGACCCAAGAAAAATAATGACACTGAATTAGCTAGATAGATGGCAATGAGTAATCCGCATGAAATTCTTAAATTTGGGCCGGGAAGGGAGACTCGGCATTGGTTAGAGTGTCTCTGATCATACAATTTATTCTTGGCCAAGAGAATGAATGTGCACTATAAAATATTTCTGGAATAACCTTTTAGTGGAAAACAATAGAAGTTGTAAGACAGATTAAGGTTTAGTGTCGCAAAAGATTATAGTGTGAACAGACTGTCCTCATAGGGTCTGTTTAACTGGTGACAAGCTGGAGGAGGGGAGCTCTGTAAGGATATTTGACATGAAAAATGTGAATTCGCTCTCTGAGTGTTTACTAGCGTTCACAAGTAGCAGGAAATGAGCTGTGAAATGTATTGTCAAACATTCAGTGTTGAAAATATAATGCATTACTTCAAGTTGGGCTTTTGGCTTTCTGAAATCCTCCTTCTCAATTTGTCCACCTCTAGGATAGATGAATTGGCCCTTTCTGGTGTTCTTCCTGAGCTATAATGGTAAACTGCGGCAGAAATTGGGACTTGGTTTTCCAGAAGTCATTTACAGTTCCCTTTTCCCTTGCCTGCCTTGATTACAGAGGTTTGGAAAACTCAAATATTTGCCCCTTGCGGTTGGTGGTGGTGGTGGTCACGTGACTCATTTTTGTCCATTGAGAGTTGGGTATTTGTCTCTAGGGAGAATGTTCCTTCCCAAATGAGAAAACCACAAAGCCCTGCTAAAAGACGGCCCCATGCCCTTCTGCTTTCCTCTCCTTCTGCCTGATTTCTAGGGGCAGGACTGATATTCGTCTGCTATCACAGATACGGTGGTACAGCTGTGCCGATGCTGAAATACTCCCATGAAGTATTCCCATGAAATACTCCATGTTGGTAAATGGCAACTTTCCTAAGTCCCCACATGCCCCTGCCTTGGTCTAGTGCATTGCCCAAGCCCACTGGACCTCCCTATGGTTCCAAAAGGAGAAAGCCTGGGCCAGCAGGGGTCTCCAGACCTGTGCCGTTTGTTGAATATTTTGGACGTCACCTCTAGCGGAAGGGCAATGGCCACCTCGTAACCATGAGGTCTCAAGCTACACACAAGGACGGGAATAGAATATTCCAAGAAATTGGTTCACATCAATCGGTAAAGCGGCAGCACCAGACAGGACATTATTTTTTAAAATTTTTTATTATGGCCAAATACACATATTTTGGTGAAATTTACCATCTTAACCGTTTTAAGTATACAGGTCAGCGGCATGAAATACATTCATGATGTGCAACCATCCACCCAACACCATCCATCTCCAGAGCTCTTTGCATCTGTAAAACAAACGCCGTACTCATGAAACACTAATTTCCCACTTTCCAGCCCCTGGCAACCGCCATTCTGCTTTCTGTATTTGTGAATTTGGTTACTCTACGTATCTCATACAGGAGAAATCTATGGTATTTGTCTCTTTGTGACCAGCTTATTTCATTTGGCAAAATGTCCTCAGGTGTCATTGGTGTCACAGCATGTCGCAGAATCTCCTTCCTTTTCAAGGCTGAATAATATTCCATTGCATGGATGGACCACATTTTGTTTATCTATTCGTCCATCAGTGGACACTGGGGTTGCTTGGACATGTTAGTACCGTGAGTAATGCCGCCGTGAACATGGGTGTACAAACATCTCTCTGAGACTCAATTTTCAATTTTGGGGGGTATACACATACCCAGAAGTGGAATTGCTGGGTATATGTTAATTCTATTTTGATTTTTTGAGGAACTACCCTCCTGTGTCCCACAGTGTCTATACCATCCCAAGACGTAATATTACTTGACATAAGCCACTGTGGTATGGCCGTCCCTTCCTCTGTTTCTTGCATCTGAAAATATACTGTAGGTTTTGATTCATGGAAACAAAACGTTTCCCACCCCAGCTGCACTCAGACATGCCTGATGTGTGAAAGTTCTCTATAGATTCCTATTGTGGATCTTTTCCTTTGATCTAACTATCCCCTCTTTGGGTCTTCACCTTTAAGATCCGGCTTTCTCTGGTCACGTCTGAAGGTGACCTGGTTGTTCAGATGATAAATATTTATCAGAGGAATAAGTGAGTGAATGAAACAGACCAAAGAGGTCAACTTTAAAGGTAAGGCATGCAGATTTTTCTAATATATGTTCGGTTTTTATACCCCATTTTTCTCCTTTAATTAGAGACCCTAAAATATTTTATTCCCCTACCCTCCTCTTTTTCTTTCTCCATTACTCTTTTCTTCATTCATTGGCTCATTCGTTCACTGACACGCTAATGAGGTTATTATTTATGGAGTAGCCCCTCTTTCCTAGGAGGTAGTGTAGGCTCTGAGAATGCAGGGCTTCACGAACTGAACAAAGTCCTTACCTCATGTTCTGGCGCAGGTACAGGAAGACAAAGAAACTTCAGTCAATCGATCTTTGTGTCAGATAGTGATAAGTGCTTTAGAGAAAAAATAAATAAACAGTTTTAGGAAGTGAAAGGTGGTAGAGCTGCCATTCTGGATGAGATCATTGGAAAAGCCCCTTGGAAGAGGTGATATTTGATCAGAGATTTGAATAAACGAGGACGTAAGTCACACAAGGGCTGGAGGGGAGAGCAGTTCAGGCACAGGACCCAAGGTGTGGACTTATCTGGCAACAGAAAAAAGAGACTCGGGGGTGTGGGGGGGAGGGGATGAACTTGGAGAGAGAATCAAAGGCTTCCCTGTCTTCTTCCTCTTCCCACCTGTTATCATTCTTATTACATGATAGAAATTTCTGGCAGGGAATATGCCAGCAGGTTATCTAAGGGATAGACCACACTGTTCACTTTTCTTGTTGTCTAGCTCCTACTCCTGTGTTGGGCTCTTTGGCTTGCTACTGATACTTTCCAGGCTCAAACTCTTGTCCCAACCCTGAGCCTTCAGGATATCTTCAGATGTCCTCTTGTGGGCAGTGGCACTCATCTTTCCCGTGTCTATACTTACCTTGTCACTAACCCTCACCATCTCTCATTGTTTGACAGCGTCCCACTTTGGGATCTATTTTTGGTTTCTTAATTAGGATGCAAGCAACAGAAATTGCTCAGTCTATTGGGTGAAATAAAGAGAGGGGTTTATTTATAGTAAGAATATAGGGTGGTTTGTTTGGAGTCTGGATCCTCGTTAAAAACCTACATGGGATCTTTCAGACCTGACCGTAGACACTTAGTTACAAAGGCTGTTTTCTGGCAGACCTCAGAGGAGGAAGCTGCCCTCTGCACCCCAGGTTTGGGGCACAGCCAAGGCATTAGCGTCTCTGAAGGTAGTTGCAATAAAGGATCAGCCCCTGCTGGCCATGCTTTCATGCAGGGCTCTATGGCTAGTGTAGGAGCCTCCCTTTGGAGGTCTCTTTAGTGAAGGACTTCAGCAGAGGCTTTCCAGAGGCACCTCTGCCCAGACCATCTACTCGAGGGAAAGGTGGGGGGGGGGGGGATCTTGAAGACCTAGTTCTCCAATCCGACTCAGCCCTAGTAATTTCCTACTCACGGGCCATTCCCTATCCCTGTCCATGAAGGTCCATGAAAAGCCAAGTCACAGAGAAAGAAACCATTGGTTCTTGGATGGGGAGAAACCATATTCGTGGAGGGTAAGATGTCCATGACGTTAGACAAAATTAGCTGTGTCAGTATTTCTAAAAGAGCTGTTAACTGGATTCCAGAAAGATGAATAAACACACTTTGAGAAAATTAGAGCTAGAAGGTTCATTTTTACATTGCCCTCCCAACCAAACTGCAGACAGCACCTGCTCAACAGAACAGGATTGATACGCAGTTTGCACACACTGTTGAAAGGTGTGAGATTTCCACAATTAGTTCTTCCAATTTCACTTATTTAAGCAGAAGCTTCCTTGCAAGTTGACTACTTCTTTCTCCCATTCTTCTGCATTAAAAAATCTGTTATTCAGGTAGAAATGCTAATATTTTAATAGTCATCACTTTTTTTGGTAAAAATTAAAAAATGACTTGTTAAGTGAGTTTAGCAAAATCCATAGTCAGATTGGATTAGATTAGATAAGATTGCTTGGTTGGGTGGGACTTAGACCAAAAAACCTGAAATTGAAATACCAGAGTTTTAATAATCATCTGTAATGTTTTTCGTTGAAATATGAAAACCATTCCACTGGATTGCCCTTGATCGAAACTATACCCATTGCTGACTTCTGCTTGCTCTTGAGTTTGTATCTGGCAACTGTTGATTCAAATATATGTACGTATGTAACATAGATAATATACATATATATTTTTGGATATAAATGGATATATATACATGGACAAATATGCATATGTATACATATATGTGTGTGTATATATATATATGTGTGTGTGTGTGTGTGTGTGTTTCCTATATACCATCTCACATATGCTATGCTATATATGTGTGTATATACATATACACACCAATTATTCATAATTCTATATCTTGAATTCCCAACCTCACAAAGGATTTCTCTTCTGTGAATGGAAATTGTTGACAGCCTCACCTACGTTTTGTTGGTCATCCTTGGTCAGTATTTATAGTTCCACGTCATAAGTGTCTCACATGTACGAGTGATTTGTGCTTGATATTAAGGGTGCCTCCATCTCCCAACCACTTCAGGGGTTATGGTGCCCCCCACCCCCTTGCCAAGCAGCTTTCACTCATTGTCCCTGAACACCGATGTCTTTCCTAAGTCATTGCCTTGCTACTGTGGTAGGTAATTTGGGGATGTGGGGACAACGGGGCAGAGAGCCTTGATGGGATAACACCCCTCCATCTTTCCTTTGTGAAGGCAATACATATTCTTGTTCCCCTGTGGTCTTCCTCTCTGAGGAATTATGAAGCCAGGAATGAAAAATAAATAAAATATAAGCTACTGATAATAATTTGTGTTAGTGTAATGCTTTTTGACTCACAAAGCAATTTCCTATGCATGAATTCACTGGATCCTCGCAAAAACTCTGTGATGTAGGCAGAACAGCAATCATAATTGTTGCATCACAGACGTGTGAGGGAGATTCAGAGAAGCGAAGCAACTTGCCTAAGGTCACACAGCCGGCAAATTGCAGAGCCAGGAAGAGAAACTCACCCTTTTTGAAACTCCTCATCCAGCAAGTTTTTCATTATACCCTTCACGATGGTTTTTGTGTAAGCAGAAGTCACATCAGTCTTTCCATAATCACCTTAATAGCGAATTTCTTAGCCTAGCAATGCATTCTGAAACCTGATAAAATGGCTTGTCTTCAGGGGGTGTGGACGTTTAGCTTCTAGGAGCTATGTAGCCCTTCCTGCTTTGTGTAGGTCTTAAAAGTCCAGGGTGGGAGAGGAGACACAGTCTGTTCATCATGCTCCCTTTTACAGGGATGCCAGCCCCAAAATGAAGCTGCAAATGAAAAATGAAACATCGGCTTCCATCTCATTCTGATGCTATGAAGATCTGGGTGTGACCCAACTGACCGCATTACTTAGCCGCATTCCCTGCTGCCCCGCCCCCCGTACAGTACCCATCATCAGGTACTGATGCCTCTCTTTAGCAGGACCCTGCTTGGATTATTGCAAACGCATTTCCTTCTCTTTCCCGGGGAGGCCCCTGGGTGTGAGGGGATGTCTGTATGTAGCTAGCTCCTGGCTTTCCCTGTTTCCAGATTTTTCACATATTTCTTTCCTGCTTAGGCTTAGTGCCAAACACCCAACTTGGGAAAGAGAACTCAGTGTGAAGTTAGGGAGACATGAGAAGGAAGAGCATGAACTAGGAGGCAGGGAGAGCAGAATTCTTTGAGGGCTGCAGTAGTGACCAGTACAATTTTAAACACTTAAAAAAATCCATGTCAACGGGATATCAGAAATGAATTTTAAAAACCTCACCCTGCCCACGGCTGCCAATAGCAAAGAGTCCCTCGGGGCCAAAGCAGTTTAGCCTACAGTGTTCCCTAAGCTAAGAAAATCAAGTGTCTAAATCCATATCTTCACCTTCCCTAAAAATGGCAAGATACGTAAGCCAATTTCTATTTTTGGTCAACCCACCGAAGTCGGCCAAATACGAGCTCCAGTTTTAATGTAACATTTCTCCCGGTAGAAAAGTACCTCTATTGTTACCAGCTTTATCTGAACGTGGTAATGTTAATAATATTGAGAATTACTTGTTGGAGGCCTCTCTCTTCCAAAATAAATTTTGGAAAGTCAGGCTCTATCTAGTATTTTGGGAGAGTAGTCATTAAAATGACTTTCAAAAGTGAAGGGAGCCATGCTTCTTTAGAAAGAAAATTGAAGATGTTAAGATAATACATGTCAACTTCATCCCTTGGTGAGGGTTTTGTGAATCAGCCACTTCCTGGCATTTTCATTATGAAGGAGGGATTGTAAGTCCCTGGCCTCCTGCTTTGCGGAGACTCTTTGATGCAGGAAAATGTTTGGGAATGGACAGGTTTGTGTTGATGCCATTGACAGCTTCATCCCAAACAGGAGTTCACGTGTGCATGGTTGAGATTGGGTTAGGGTTCCCAGTTCCTTTTTCTTTTCTTTTTCTTTTTTTTTTACAGTGTGTTTGTTTGTTTATTTATTGAGAGAACACGCACGCATCAGTGCGAGTGGGGGAGGGAGGGAGAGAGAGAGAGAATCCCAAGAAGGCTCTGCACTGTCAGTGCAGAGCCCGAGTTAGGACTGGAACCCACGAACCGCAAGATCATGACCTGAGCCAGAACCAAGAGTCAGACACTTAGCCAACCAACTGAGCCACCCAGGTGCCCCCCCCCCCCAACCCCCAGTTCATTTTATAGCCAGAAGAGGGAACAATGTAAGGTTTCTTCATTTGTGTGAGAGGCAGACCTGGCTTCTGGTCTTCTGTGGTTTAAATATTTCCTGACCTTCTTGCCTCGTACCCTCACCCACCCCTATCAATTCCTTATTTGTCTTTTGTCCTATGTCCTCAAGACCTTGCCCTCTGGTGCGATTAACTCTGATCAGCGAACTGGCGACAGGGTTTTATGAACACTCCCTTCCTCGGCTATCCTGCATGCCCCACCCAGGCACAGGGCAGGTCTCCGCCATATGATTGGAATTCATTTGCCCTGCTCTCATCCATCCAGTGATGGGGACTCTCCAGGTCCAATCTGTGTTGCCCAACTATCAACTCAAGAGGCAGCGCATCATCTCAATCGCTTGTTTGTGAACTGGGAGCTGCTTGATGACGCCATGTTCGTTGTATTGCAGGTTGCTTCATTTCACAGCATCGACCTCGTGGTAATCATAAAAGTTTGGCAACGTGAAGAGAATTATCCCATCAGGAAAAGGAAAGGAATAGCTGTTTTAGTCCAATGAATGACTAATGGTGGAAATTTCAAACCAATTCCAGATTTTTTTTTTTTTTTTTTTTTTTTTGGCAAATGCCTAGTTGTCTCTGGTTGCAGAATCACTGTTTCTTCCCTCCCTCTTTCCCTGCCTTCTCCTCTTTCCCCTGCTCTTCTGCATCTCCCTGGGGTCCCTCTCCCTCTTTCCTCCCCTGCCTTCCTTCTCCACTCCCTCTTTTTCTCAAGACTCGTGTCATTTCTGAATCTGTAGCAGGATATTGTTGTCGTTTAAAGAATCAGAGGACTTAGGATTTGAAACTCAAAGCCCCTGGATGATAAATGACCTTGAATGGGTGGTTTAAACTCTCTGAGTATCCTTGGGGATTATTCCCAACTCATGGATATGGAGCTAAAACTCAAAGAGGTTGAACAGATTGCTGAATGTGGCCCACTGAGAAGTGGACACGCTAGACTTTGAACACAGCCCTTGTGGGACCAGATTCCGTCTCTCAGTCAGCATTCTATAATGAAGATGAGGTGAGGGTGATGCATACTAAAGACCTGGACCCTCCACAGACAGTACCTAATCCACATCGGAACCAGGTACCTTCTCCACCATGGCGTGTTTGCAGGTGTGTTTCCAAGCCACCCATCTTGTCCTTCCCATACTTGGTGTTTCCTGAGCCTCTTTATTCCTTCCTGAAAGTTCTCTTGATCAGGTGAATCTCTGCCACATGGGCACTGTCCTCAAGGACTGCTGGCAGAGCACAGGAGATGGGGTCCGCGGGACTGTAAGACCACCACTTTGTTTTCACTGTGATGTTTCCACTTTACTTATGATCGAGTGGGTTTCCTTATAAAATTTTCCTCAAAGAAAGCCATCTGCTTCTCATACAGCCCTCACCCCCACCCATGCATATTTGCAAATCATTATCTTTAGCCAGCCCTTCCAAACTACTCGGTACAAATCTGAGGACGTAGAGGTAAGGAGAGGAAGACAGTAGGATTTGAGAAATAGAAGGCATGTCCCATGATGTAGGCAGGGAACTCAAACCAGGGCCTGGCACTGATGCTGGGCAGGAGTGGACAGGCTGAAGCAGGCAGAATAAATTGTCCTCAGTGGCAGGATGGCGATTCCAGAAGGATCTTGATACTAATACCTGTCACCTGCCAGACAGAGGTTATCATTTTGCTTCTTGGGAAGTGTCTTTCCTCTCTGCTAATCTGGCTGTGTCAGTGGGTAACACTTTGTTGTTGTTGTTGTTGTTGTTGTTGTTGTTATTCTTTACACACTGGAATGTGGGTTGTATTTTGACCAAAAAAACAAAGCAAAACCTCTAAGCTGTGCTGAAATAGTGGTAATTACAACTAAACCATCACTGCAGTGGTCCCTTACCTCACCACCATTGTTCTCCATGCCCTCAGGCCGTCTTGATTTTGGACAATTGCTTGCGTGGGGGCTCTTTGTGGCCCCCACTGAGCTCTCTCACACACTCATGAGACAAAGTGCTCATATTTTTAACCAACACTTGTTCTTCCTTTGGCAAGCTGAGCTCAATTCTAGGCTCTTACTTACCATGTTAATTTAAACAAGTCAGATTTCCCCCTCTCACATGACAAGAAGTCTGGACCTAGGTGGTTGCTGACCCTGGCTCAGTATTCAAGGATATCTGGGGTTGGGCTCAGAATTTCTGAGATGATCTTCCCTTTACCAGTCTTGATGTGAAGACGGTGGCCACGGCTCTAGGCAGGACACCCTCATTCAAGGCAGCAGGAGGGAGAAGGGCCTCTCCTATTATCAGTGTAAACTGTACTCTGTTCCACTAGATAGTGGGCATCCTTTATACTCCCTTGTTGCAGCTGACAGATTTGCCATAAGTATATGTACCCCTCGGTGTAGCAAAGCTCAATTTTACACTTTGGTCCACATTTAGCCGCCTATTTGTGCCCAGAACATCACTGGAGAACCACTTTTTTATATTGGTGGTGGTATTTCTTATTGTCCAGAAAGTGGAAGTGGAGTGATATATATATATATATATATATATATATATATATATATATATATATATATATATATATATATACACACACACACACACACACAAACAAAAGACCAGGGAAGGCCAGGCAAGCCTGGGGTTGCATCCTAAGTTTGCAAGTCTTTGCACAAGTGGGCCCCTGTTGACTGCTGTGGTCTCAGTTCTTATGTTCCTGCAGTTCAGTGCTATCTTGCCACACTGACTGCCTCCTGCCCAAGCTCGTTCCTAATGTACAGTCTTTCTTTATGCCTGCATCCCCATTGCCGGGAAGGTGCTTCCCTAGACTAACGTGACTGCCACTCCAGCGTTCATTCTCAACTGAAATGTCACCTCCTCTTGGAAGCCTTCTGTGACTATACCAGCTGTATTTGCCCAGTCCTAACTCTCTCTCAGTTACACTGCTCTGTGTGATCACCTTCCCATGACACTTTCACCATCTGAAATTGTCTTCCTTATTTGCTCCTTTTCTCCCAGTCATTCCTGGGACCTCAGCTCAATGACCCCGGGGACAGTATCTGTCCTTTTCACCACTTACCTAGAGCGCTTTGACGAACAACTAAGCAGGTGTTGAAGACATGAGAAAATGAAAAAAAACAGGTGTCACCAGGGAGAAGGCCCGGGTTTTCGGTGATTTCAGGGAGAGCGAATGACTTACTGGAGAACAGAATTTCTTCATGAAAATATGCAATACCCACAAGCCATGAGAATGTGACAGAGGTCTTAGGTTAACCCATTCTTCTATGCGTGCCAGTCAGAACACGCATAATATGATCTCTTTTGCAGATGTGGGTGGTACCAGCCTATTATTTCAGGGTCCTTGATGCAGCCATTTGAGCTGTTCTTGGCAGCTATTTTATGCATTCATGATTTAGGGCAGAATGACAAAGCCATCTATATATAAAGGGGGAAAAAAATCCTCCAATGCTCTTCCGTGTATTGTCTTCCAAGAGAACCTTCAGTTCTCGCTATCTGCCAAATACGAGCCGGTGCCAGAGAGATGTAGAAAGCGAAACCTCAAAAGAAGCAATGGACAGAAAGATCAGGAGAGGTAGCATTTCCTGAGCACGGTGCTGTAGGCACAAGCTTGTGCCCACTTTGCACTTTTTGATGAACGCAACACAGGGCTTTTCATTGAAAATCCAAATGAAATGGCAAGCCATCTTATCTCCAGAGAGGACTGTCTGACAGAGTGATATTTTTCCAATCACTAAACCTTTAAGTATTTGCCACAAGTCAAATGGCCTCCTGACAGTGTTGTTACCTGAACCACTGTCCACTTCAGTCCTTTTCCATGAGGAATGTGTTCTTTGTGCCCCTGCCAGTGTGCCAGAAACAAGGCGACATGTCCCCTGCATTGGAGCAACAGCAAAGATTGTTGGCCACCTTGGCCGGCCTGAAGTTATTGTCTATAAATCTAGGAGCTCATTAGCGTTTGGTGTCCTTCCTGTTTTAAAATGATCGTGCCACAGGTGAGTAGCCTTGCGAGGGTCCACAGGTAGTAAGAAGATGAAGCAAAATAACACCGTGTACCTTGATTTCATTTGCCACGTCAAGGCAGAGAGTTCCTAAGGCAGGAGCATCGCTTAGGTAGAAGACCCAGTGGGACACGTGGCCAGGTTGAGACCTATGGCTTTTCTCTCGTCTCCTCAGAGACTAGGAATATATAATCGCCCAGAGGAGAGAAAACAAAAGGAAACAAAAGACAGTCACTCGACTATGGTTGCAAGAACATTCTATTGAAGTTGCCTGATAAATGGGTTCCTAGAATGAGCATAAATGATAGAAATGGCAGGTGTGAACACATTTCTTCACAGATCCTCAAACACGAGGTCATACAGATTTGAACTCTAAAAGCTTAAAAAACATACAGTTCTGAGAATGCGATTTTTTAACCCTCCTTCAAAGATCTCCGTGTGTGATTTTATAGCCTAGGGGGAGAAAAGAGGAGACGTTGTTATTTTACCAACTGCAGAGTCTTCTGGTGATTTGATGACGGAAACGAAACGCTATTTGTAGGCTCTCCCCCCTCTCCCCGCCCCCTTAAGAGAGAAAAAAGGATAAAACTCAATTTCCCAATAAGCACCAGTGGAGAAAAGGTGGTGAAGGAGGGGGCAGAACACAGAGAGGCCATTTTATTTTCTTAGCCACCTGTTCTCAGTTCCCATTTTTCTTCCAATAAAAACTCCAGTCAGGTTGTATTTTGATGCCTGTCACTCCACATTCATCAGGTGACAGGACTGTTCTAAACTAATACGTTTAGCTCTGGACATGTAGCCTGAAGAAGGTGCCAGAACCGGAGAGCTCTTCCTGTTTACGCTGGCACTGGGGCTCAGGACCTCACCTAATGGCACCCCAATTCTGTATGCACCATTTTGCTTGCTTCATTTCATCTGGCAAAGTCAATATAAGAATTAATAATAGCTTTCCAATCTACAAATAAAAGTATGCCACTTTAAATTTTTGGCAGTGAGCTGGCATTTTGTCATTTAATCATTTCACATCATTACACTGCAATATGGAATGTAATGACATGACACTCGTAAATGACAAACACTTGGTCTCTCCTGTACGGGAAGAAATAATGTAATAGGAAGCAAATTATATCCTTAAAGGTTGCCGGAGTTTCACTCCCACAATTTGGGATTAAGATACTGAGCAGATGCAAGGTGAAGAAAAGGAGAATCTCTCCTACAGATGTCCTGGGTGAGACGTAACATGACAAGTGGCTTGTCTCCGTCCAGAAGTGGATGGGGCATTCCTAATATTGTCAGCAGCCTCTCCTTGCACCAGGTGCCCATGCAGCAAGCTGTGCACAGGATGTGTTTTGGGTTTTCAAGGACTAGCTGAAATGGGGACGAGGAAGGACACTGGTTGACAAATGTCACTTTTTCATTTTTACAATTCTGTTGCCATTCGCTAATACTAATCAGCCCCTGCTTAACAGTTGTCCAAATATCACAGTAGGTACTACAGGGCTAATGCATGTCCTACAAAATGACCACCCCCAGTTAATACCTCTCATCCTTGGGAAAGTTCCTCCCTTGCAGGGCAGCAAACCAGATTTCTTCTTCCCGTAATATCGGAAAGGCACCTCAACAAAGCTCATGATGTCCTAGCACACACTTGTTTCTTCCCTAGTGTTCACTCGCTGGACAAATGACCCCAACCTTCCAATACTGTATGCCAAAACCTTAAGAGGCAGCCTGAGCCATTTTCTCCCCCTGAATTCCCTCTCTGATCCTCCTAGGGATGAGAGGCAGCATGTCGAACACTGGTTCAACAAGGACTTCAACCCACCAGGAGAGATACCAGCTGTAACTGGTCTGCCCCCAGTGGGACCTACTGGTCAAATCCTTCACCTTACCTGTTTGGTTCAGCTTCCAAGTAACACTCCTCCTTGTTACCTCTCAGTCTTCAGGAGACCCTCCTGGCCTGAGTTCTTTCCTCTCTAACCTGGACAGCCACCTGAGTTTATTCTCTCCCACCGCATTGCATACAACCTCCCAATTCATTCTCCAAACTGCAGCGTGAGACCTCTGCACGGGGCAGATATAATCTTTCACTTGGCTGCTCAAAGTTCAGCAATGAGCTTCTGCTGATAAAGAGCGGCCGGCTTCATGGGATCTACGCACAGCATGTAAATTTTATCAACATGGCCTCCCGATGCACATCCCGCCCTGTGTTTCCTGTGTTCCAAACCCGCTGCCTTTTGGGTTTTCCCCAGAATCTTTAACTTATCATAATCCCTCTCCGATAGGTCCATTTTTCTGGGACTCTCTCCCCACTACTTCATCTAGTTGACTTGTATTTATGTTTCAGTTCTCAGTTCAAGTGTCATCCTCGGGGAGGCAGAACATGGCATGGGTCATGTCCCATGGTTGTCACTCTCTTAGAACCTTTGAAGCATATAATCTCAGTCTGTAGCTACACATTCAATGATATAATTATTCAGTTAGCGTCATCCTACAGTTAGACACATTCCAAGATGGCAGGGACCACACTTATTTTTGCTCATTATTGTATTTCCAGCTTTAGCAGAAAACCTGGCCTATAGCAGTTGCTTATCCATTCAGTCAACAAATATGAAATATCTGTTAAAGGCATAAATCAGCAGAGGGTCTGAGGTCTTTCCCAGACCATTTGGGCACTACCCTTGCTGTGCAGCTCCACAGTCTTGCTCTTCTGCTGGAAAATGTGATTTGCAAGCTAATTTTGAACTGAAAATGGATTCTTCTATCATAAAGAGAGGTCGGAGCCATGACACTAAATCCATCATCCTGTTAAGGAAAGTTTGTGATCATCTCACCTCTAATCTTTGTTATTAAAAACTTCACGCCAGGGTCAAGTGAATTCTATGAAGGCACAGGAGCTAAGGACCCTTTGTGTGTGATGAGGAGAGGAAACTAACCCAAAAAGTATTGCTGAACTCTGAAAATAGAAGGCACTTCTCAAAGCAAGTTACTTAGTGCAAAACCTTCACTGGGTCCTTGCCATGTGCATCACAGTGACAATTCAGGACCAGGGGCGATGGTCATTGAGGAACAGGTAGCTACAAACTGAGAGTATATGCTTCAAAGGTCCTAAGAGAGCGACAACCACAGACATGACCCATATCCTGATCCCCTGGGGATAACACGTGAGCTGACAACTAAAATAGGTGTCACCTGGATGAAGCGGAGGGAGAGTGTTGCCCCCCAGGGGATATTTGGCAACATCGGAAGACATTTCGGTTGCCATGACTGGGTGGGGGGATGCTCCTGGCATCCTAACCCCTCAAAGCTGGGGATGCTGCTAAACATCCTACAAAGCACAAGACAGTCCCCTGAACACAATTATGTGGCCCCAAATGCTAAATTTGCTGAGGCCGAGAAACCCTGGTGTAGAGCATTTAGAAACCTGGCATCTGAGTCCTAATGATTCAGTGAGGAGCTCCTCTGCAGGGAGGCCACAGAAAGCACTCTCTGTCAGTATAGACGTGGCCTCTTCCAATCTCCATATAACAGACCTATGAAAACGCAGGAACCACGGGAAAGGGACATACAAGAAAAAGGCTGGGAGCAGAGAATGCTTTGCAAATATTAACCCAGCTGTAGAGGCCACATGTATCTTTGCATTATGACCTGATAAGGGTTTTGAGAGCTTGCCAACTATACATTCAAGAAAAACACAGAAAAAAGTGAGCTGATGACATCCCTGATGCAATTTCCCTTTAAGCACAGCCTCATAAATACCGACCATAGAGTCCCACTGAACTTACTGGAAATTTCCCCAAAACCTTGGAAAATAGACAAGCGCAGGTGGTAAGATATTTACTGAAATGAACTGTCTGTGGATGAAAAATATGTGAGCAAAATAGATATTTTATCTGTCATTTTGTTCACAGAAAGAGATCCATTAAGTTTCTCCGTTTCATTCTGTTCCTGTTTGGTCTGAAAGAAGCACTTAAAACTAGGTCTTCATTTTCCTTTTTAAAAAAATCAGGGAAAATGAGGGACTCAGTACTCCCCGCCCCCCCCCCAAAAAAAAAACCCAGTAATTTTTTTTAAAACCTTGGAAGCAAGTTCTGAAAATACCCAAAGATGTCTCATTGCTGATGCTAATCTTGTAGGTGAAATGAAAAGAAGAAGCAAGTTGCTGGTCAGAGAGAGCTTTCAAGTCCATTGACCCTTTCTAGGCAAGTAGAGTGGGTCACTGTAAATCCGCATTCTTAATAAGCCGTAAAGTTCTGCAGTGGATTAATATTAAGAAATAATCTATAAATATTTACTGAGCAATCTTTATCTGCAAAGCACTCTTCCTAACCTAAAGGAGATAAAGAGATGAGTAAATTATGATCTTCGACCTCAAAGAACTTCACTCTATATTTAAAGAAGGAGCAGTTAAACATGGAAAGTTAAATTATAATACTACCAATTCAATTTTTTTTAAATCTCCATGCAACTTAAATTGAAATTCAAATTTTAGTCCCTTGGTCACACTGGTCACATTTCAAGTGCTTAGTGCCCACATGTGGCTCCTGGCTACCATATTGGCTCACACAGATGCAGTGACATTTTCATCTTTGCACAAAGTTCTACCGAAGTTCCATTCTAGAGTGCAACTTTAGTTTTTTCTTAAAAAAATAAAATCTGATGTTTAACCAGTCCTAACAAAGCTTTGATATTGGTCAGACCTGAGTTCCATCTCTGGCTTTGCCATCTGCTATGCACTTGACCTGAGCCATGTCTCTTAACCCATCTAAGCTCCTCTGTGCTCATCTTTAAGAGAGAGAATAGTAGCACTTACCTCCCATCTGTAGTAAGAATTAAATGAGATATTCCACACAGAGCATTCGATCACAGGCACGTACTCCATCAAGTATTGCTATTTTTGTTACTGTCAACCTTTTGCACTCACCAGTGTGGCAAAGATAAGCAGGACCACCCACCAGTCCTTTCCCTCCCCTACCATTCTCTGTGCCTTGTCAGTGAGGCAGATGATGTGACTGAGATTGCTGTTGGGAGTGAAACATGTCAAGGAGTCACTCTGGACTGAGAGATGCAAAGTCCCTGTGGGATTCCCCACGCTCTCTCGTTCCTTTAGATGGTGAGCAGAAAGGCCACGGGTTAGGTGGCCAGAGTCACCGGGTCGGGATGATTTGTACTCACAGAGTCACACAGCCGGGAGGTGCTCTACCTTCAGGGGACTTTGTATGAATAAGAAATGAACTGTATGGGCTAAGCCTCTGAGAGTTAAAGGTGATTGTCTACACTGGAAGGGCTGAACTCATTTGAGGCAATGGGGTCGGTGAAGACCTACCTTCATCCACCCAGTCCTTCTCACTTAGACCTATGGAGTCTGAGTAATATTTTGTTATATTAGTTGATGTGCTTTTTATTCGGGGACTTGCCTTTCTATCTTCAGCCAAGCTAGGCGGGGAGGCCGTCACTCCTCAGAGAAATGTGAAAATAGGAGAAATAAAGAGAATAATCTTTGAGTTTCACAATTCTGGACATTTGAGTATCTGAAAACCTTAGCGTTTATTTATTTTTGAGAGAGACAGAGAGAGTGCAAGCGGATGGGGGGTACAGAGAGAGGGGGAGACATAGAATCTGAAACGGGTCACCCAGGTGCCCCTGAGTATCTGAAAATCTTAATTTAAGATGGCATGAAGTTTATGTGATAACTAGTTCACGGGAAGCATGGCTCAAGAGGCAGGTTACCTCATTCTCTGATTAGTTTTAGACTCCCCCCATCCCAGGCTTGTGATGGGAAAGAGAAGGGACTGGCAAAAGAATTATGGGTCCCCCAGGAAGAAGTTTGAGTCGCAGTGTTGCTACCTAGAATCTGAGGGACCATTGGCAAATTCCATAAGCTCTCTGAATCTCAGCCTCGTTGGCTGAAAAGCAGAGAGTGAGGGCAGCTCAGAAAATTCTCATGATGCTAGATGATGTCGGTGTAGACCATCATGCAAACGTTATGGTGGAAATGTTCTATATCTGCGTGGTCCAGTGTGACAACCACCAGCCAAACGTGCTTATTGAACACCTGAAACGTGGCTCGTGCAACTGAGGAACTGCATTTCAGATTTCAGTTAATTCTAACTCAGTTTCGTGGCTGCACACGGCTAGTGGCTACCTTCTTAAGACTGCGCAGGTCTGAGACATCCGGGTGTCTTTGCCCTGTGAGCATCTCGGAACGTCGACCCGCGATTATAACTTGATTGAGGAACCATGAACTGACAACGATTCTTCCAGCCAGCAGCAAAAAGGCTTGATGTAAAAGTTAATTTGTTATTGAAACCTAACATTCCTTTCACACTTGGGTTGTGACTCTTCTGCAGCGCCTTGAGATAGGGACCTGTTTCTTTCTGAGAGCGATCTGGAGCCTGAATAAATTAAACTGCTGGCTGTATTCCTCACTATCAGGCCTCACACGGGTAACTTCCACATGAGTCAGGAAATCTGTTCATAAGGCCGCCTGACTGGTTGTTAAGGAGGGGTCACTTCTGGAGATGACATATGGCCTCATCGGTCACAGCATGGAGCGATTTGCTCACATCCACCACCAGGTGCCCAGTGGGGTTCTGGCTCTTTGATTTAATTGTTGCCCTCTTCCTGCATCTGAATCCTGCTTCCATTGGCTCACTCCCTTAGACAGACCTGGGGCTGAGAGTGTCCGTCTACTAGGCGTCCCTCTTACAGGAAAGGGAGAATGAGACAGTGACAAAGAGAGAGACGCACATGCGCTTATGCTTCTGAGTGCCCCCAACCATTTGATGAAAATGGTTCACACAATGGAGAGGAAGTGTCACCTCTACTCACTGTCACCGTTCAGTGTGTCTGTCTTGACACAGACACATTAGAGCAGGCAGGGAAATGGCCTCCTCCCTCGGAGGCCCCCAATTCCCTGCGTCTCCAGACTGGGCACTCTCTTCCCCTGTCATCAGTCACATGGTTCCCGAGGCCCCGCCCCTTCCAGGAAGTCTTTCCGCAACAGAGGAGCGAAGCAGCAGCCGCCTTCCCCATCCCACACCCGTGTTTGTGTTTATGGCAGATAACAGCAATTAATTCTCTTATCTACCAAATAAATTAGATCCTTGTATTTGTCTCCATCCATGCTCTTTGAGAGCTCCCAGAGAGAAGGAGTCTATTTGTAAAGTCTCTGTGTGCAGCACTCCATTAGATAAGTGGATCACATTGTCATTTTTCTTACCCCAGCACTCCTGATGGATTATGTCCGTTTACAGTGATACACTCTGATTTCTGATGCCCATCCCTCCACCCTCCCCCTCCCCCAAATAGATAATCTGCAGCTGAATAAAAAAGGCTGTTTTTTTTAACATGGTGTTTGTAAAGGTGCATTATAACAAGTAAGGATACGGCCCAAGCATGGAAGGCTTGGGGTCATAAATCATTTCCCTGTGCCAGCTCTTTAACCACTTACCCTTTTCTACCAATGAAGAAAGTGTATCAGGCTAATTGCACGATATGTAGATTTCTATTTCAATAAAGCTGTGAGAGAGAGAGAGAGAGGAAGAAGAGGAGAGGGAGGGAGGGAGGAAAGAAGAGAGGGAGAGACAAGAAAGAAAGAAAGAAAGAAAGAAAGAAAGAAAGAAAGAAAGAAAGAAAGAAAGAAAAGAAAGAAAAGAAAAGAAGGAGAAAGAAAAAGAAAGGGAGGGAGGAAGGAAGGGGTAAAGAAAGAAAGAGTTGATCATGTCATGTGCATGAACTTATAAACTCAAATTTATAAAAATTGCAAACTATACAAAATTGACACGGACAATTTGTAAAACTTGAAATGTACAAACTTCAGGATTTTGGTAGCAGTAATGCATTATTTGCCACAGGCTTTATGAATGTGTTATGGTAGTATGTCTCAGAAAATAAAGAACTATAACTGAAGAAAATGAATCCCTCCTTCTGCATTATAAGATCTTGAGGTCTGAGGTGGATTTTTATAACTCTTTCATCCTCCCAAACCTGGTAAAGTTCATGGTGCGAACATAACTATTTAGTAAATGTCTGTTGAGCTGGTATGAACTCCACTAAGTTGCTAACGTTGTTCCTTGCCTATTGTATGAAACATGATGCATTTGTCTCATTCCAAGAGAGGTGGGTACTGTTCCCATTTTAAAGATAAGGAAACTGAGTTGCAGAGAGATTAAGGCACCTGTCCTTTGTTTTAAAACTTGTATTTGGGGGAATTGAGATTGATTCCAGTATTAACGACACTCAAATCTATATACTTCCGCTATGCCTCAAAAGCTCCGTGAGAGCTTTGCTCTGAGTTTGCATACAAGTCTTTCTGGGGCTTTCTGGCCCCTAATGCCCATTATAGGTATTTGCGTGTTTAGGGAAGTAAGAGCTTTCAAGACGAGTCCTGATACCCCACAGAGGGGATTTTGTTGATCCTGTTTTCATCAAAATGAGTTCTGCGTTTACCCAAAGGCTGTCGCCTTTCTAGACTGTTGGCCTATAAAAATGAGTGTGTTGACCTCTCAAAGTACTTAATTTTACCTCAGTTACTTGCTCTCTTATTTCCGAGACTCCTTTTATATATTTAAGCACCATTTCGATGTGTCGAATGCCCTGGATAAAAAATAATTAATCAGGCAAATGAAGAAAATAAAATTATTTCATCGCTATTGGTGGTAATTAAACGGCTGAGGTCTCACGGCTGCACAACGTGTGTGTGTGGTACGCCTTGCCTCCCTTTCCTCCCAGGTGTAAATAACTTTATCCGGGGGAAGCTGATTACACAATCAATACATGCTTATTAGTTTTTAAAAAATACAGAAATATATAGAGTAGAAAGATGACGTCTTTGCCCATAAATTCCCCCATCTGGGGGGAAAAAAAAACCAAACCAAAAAACTGTGAGCAATTTATGTATATACATGTCCATCTTGGGTTTTCATTCGTACGTACTGTAAGGATATGGGACTAGCATTTTGATAAACTTGGCCTTTTCATCGAAAATGTACTTTGAATATGTGAAATATACCTCCGGCATCATATAGATACAGGCACACACATTTGTACCCATGTGCTTGTGTATATACCCGTGTGTACGTATGTGCATGCAGATGTGTATGTATTTACAAATACATGTGCACACATAGACATACTTGGTTAGACACACATAAACACACCTACACGCACAGATACCCACATATCCTTACCCACACGCACAGATACCCACATATCCTTAATTGATGGGCATTTAGGTTATTTTTCAATTTTTCTAAGTTGTAAATTTTGCTGCAGTTCTCATCCTGTGCGTCTGTCTTTGTAACAGTTGTTTGATTGCTCTCTTAGGAAAAGTCCCTGAGACTAGAATTACAGGGTTGCATTTTATTAATTTTGATATGTAAAAATCAAGTATCTACCTTTATGGAGCGCGGTAGAAAACTAAACCACGAGGGCTTGCTTCAAATATGTAAATTGTAACGTTCACACATTAAGAGAAAATCAGTTTGCACACTGGAGATAACATATAGAAAAGGCACAGCATAGGGCCTGGCGTATAGGAAGCCCTCAAAAAATGTTAGTTGTAAATACAAATGAGCGATTGACGGAATGTAATGGAACTCCTTGTTCTCTTTATTGCAAAGTAACTCTGGGGGAGGGCTCACCAGGCAGCCTGGCTCAGTGGAAGCCAGGAGATAAACTGGATCCCATCCATCACAGCCCCACCCCTGCCCAGGAGCTGTTGGTGTCGCTGGACCCCACCCACCCCCAAGCAGATGCATCCATCAAGAGCCATGCAGAGTTTATCTTCATTGCCAGGGTGGCAGTCACGGGGCGGGGAGGGGGGGGCAGAGTCTTTGGATGAGAGGCCTTGTCTTTACGTCTGTGTGTGCTGACAGTGGACTGGAAGCTTGGGGTGGCTTTGTCTTGCTTCTCCCAGCAGTCATAAGGAAGATACGCCCAACGTGACACTTTGGACGTAAGGGTATCTGGCACGTGTCATCCAAGGCTACGCTCCAAGAGCTGCCTACCCCGTTATCTCAGATCCAGGGAGAATAGAGTCACCTCTTGCCCCCAGTGAAATAGGAAGGTGTTTATCTCTACAAATCCTTCATCTCCTGTTTCGCTTTCTATCTTTGCCTTCGGCGACGCCGCAACACCCCCAGTGCGCACTCCAGACCCTCTGCAGCCCCAGATGCAACAGAACCATGTTCCCTCTGCATGGGATTCTGTAGGGATCAGGCTACTCTAACCAATCAACTGGAGATTGGGTCCTCTGCGAGAGGACTGTAACTTGATGGCTTTGGCCCTCATTCTCCATTCCATAAAGGCAGAAACACTGTGGTGGGGCTCACAGAGGGTGCTCCTTAGAAAAGAAGTCCATTTTCTTGGTATCCCTAAAACCCTGTAGTCTGCCTGATGTCACGGTCTGTCCCGGCTCCCAGTGGCCTTGGAATGGGAATGTTCCACGGCCTCTGTGGGACTGAAACATAGAAAAGTCTCCGATTCACACGTCCTGGTTCCCTGTTGCAATTTCAGAAGCAGTTTATCTCAAACCTTTCCTGGAGTCAAGATATGAAAATAATTTTCATGACAAACCGGGATGGAATCGCAGAGACAGGCACGAGGGTCCTGATTGCTGAAATAACGTTTGAGCATCCCCCACACCGTTCTCTCGGTTTTCTCCCTCATGGCTCCGTGGGTGGCTCTCCATGGTGGAACCAGCTGGTGGGTGGGTTGGTGGTGCTGCCTCGTCCTGTTTTCACCGGGACCTTCGGCAACCCACCAGCTTTATTTGGGCCTCCGTGTCTCCTTTCCTACTCCTGTGTGGTCGAGGTGACGGGACAGGGGTGGCTCAAATGAGAGAACAAAAGTGCAGTTGGGTGGCTAATAGAGAATAATTGAAGAGTGTTCACTTTATCATTGTTGTTATTAAGATGATGATGATGGTGATGATCAGGCGCCTCGGAGGCTCAGCCGGTTAAGCATCCCATGATCTTGCAGTTTGTGAGTTCAAGCCCCACATTGGGCTCTCTGCTATCGGCACAGAGCCTGCTTTGGGTCCTCTATTCCCCTCTCTTTCTGTCCCTCTCCTGCATGCTCGCTCACTCTCTTGCTCTCTCCAAAGTAAATAAACATTTTTTTAATAAATATGATGATGATGATGATGATGATGATGATGATGATGATGATTACATTACTGGTTTAAAAAACCCAGTAACCCATGCTGGCAAGATTATTTCTTTGACCTATTTCAAGAAAACAATGGTAAGTCAACATCTGGAACATCAGTCTGTGAAGAAGAGTGAGATCCATAAGTGAGCATGGCATGAGGAACAGACTAGATGTTAGGGCATGCTATTTCTCTCCTGGGTCTTTAAAGCAACACTTAATGAAATCTTTCACACGTTTCAGGCACTGTCATGAGTTATTTGCATGCATTTGCCACTGAGTCCCCTCATCGGCCTTATTAAATGGATGAGCACATTATCTCCATCTTACAGATGAGGACAGAGGGGTGAAATACCTGATCCCGGGTCCCTCAATTTGTGGATGGTCTACAGAAACGATGAGGGGCTCTTGCGAGAATGCAGATGTTTGATGTGACGTCACTGCCATGATTTATGTATTCGTGTCACACGGGTTGTGGGGAGGGCTTTGTGCCCGGCATGGGTACCGACGCCATATTTGCTTTTGGGTCTCCCAGGAAGTTCCAGTTTCTAGAACGAGCCATACCTATCTCACCTCTGCTGCAGAGTTGGGAAGAATGCCCGTCCTGAGCAAATGAATGAATGGGCTTATCTTACTGGGCTCTGATTTCATTCCCAGCTATGTCCCAGAGACAGTGCGTGTGGTTCCCTCCCATCGGTCTTG
Organism: Prionailurus bengalensis; assembly: GCF_016509475.1. Lineage (NCBI taxonomy): Eukaryota > Metazoa > Chordata > Mammalia > Carnivora > Felidae > Prionailurus > Prionailurus bengalensis. Next base: position 9,441,770 of record NC_057354.1, on the reverse strand, counting down.
TAGAATAGCAACATTAAGCAGAGCTGACACTATAGAGACAATAATTGGCATAATATTCACAAGGAGAAAAAGACGGTCATTTCCTCAGGCACCAAAAAAGCATAACCCAGTTCTGAGGTTCCAGAAAATTATGGCTGGAATGGCCCTGAAGTCTGCACCACCATAGCACAAATGCAGCCCCATTGCTCTCCTTTGAGAGCTATAATTCTCCACATGAAAGCAGGCAGAACTCTTAACTATTATTTTAGATGACATCCCCTTTTTAACTTTAAGCAGTGTTCTTTAAACATTTCTAAACTTTCCCAATCCCTCCCCAATACCGTGCTATGAATTTGCTTGTCACTGCAAAGCTGTACACAAAGAGAGACACATACAGCAAGCACAAAGATATCAGGAAGTGGTTTTCCTAGCAACAGTAATCATCTGCAAGATCCCAGAACATCCTTTCTATTCATACAGCATTCTGTGTTTTGAATAGTGCTGACAGGTGAAGTAGATTCATAGTATTTAATACAAAAAAATATTGCTAAGGATTGGTACCACACAAAAGCTCACATATCCATACTATTCACGAGCAGCTGAATTCACTGTTTTTATATCTCTCTGGATTATTTAGGGAGGCACAATTGCAAAAGCAAATATTCACCTGCTTGCCGAATGACTAATCCGGGGTGTATTATGGAAAGGCTGATTCCCTAGACCTCACTCAGGCAACTGGGACACAGCCCTAAATCAAGCCCCGCTCTGTCTATGCAAGCCTGTCTCGTGGATCGTCTCGAATGATAAAGAGACATCCCCCCTGCCGGGTCCCTCAGCAGATGTGTCCAGTTTAAAATAAAAATGAGTCAATACAGTTGACGAAATCATCCCCCCCAAGGAACTCTATCTGGTTATTGCCTTCACTCTATCAGAAGCACTCTCATATCACCCCTCCAGTCCTCACAATAGTGATATACAAAGCAAATTCGTTCCTGAAGGTCAAAAAGGGAAACAACAAAAAAAAAAAGTTTAGTTCCATCCGACATCGAGGAAGAGAAAAGAGGCAACAAGAGAGACAGAGAGAGACAGACAGAGAAGGCCTGAGATTGAGGGATGGGGAAGAAAAGGCGGAAGAAAAGGGTAAGAGAGTCCCAGCTTCCAAGGAAGACTCTAGGAGAATGGAGAATCATTGCATTCACAAGATTCTAACCTGTATGGAGCTTAATTCCACAAAGAGAGAAAGCATTTAAGCCACACCACCTTATCGTGTCTGTGAAATGCACTGGGGTTTTATTACCACCATTATTGTCTTTGTTATAAAAGTCACAGACTGTGAACCTACTGTGTGTATAGACCCGTACTTGGCCCTGGGGTTGTGAAGAGAGGCTCACTGGGTTTTTAAGTTAGCGACAGTGATGGGGCACGGAGAGAAAGTGCTAAGTGACAACCACAGTGGCGTATACTGAGTTTCAATCTTTAGCAATGATCGACTGTCTACCTGTTGGCGTAGAGGGAGGGAGTGGCTATAACACAGGGTAGTTAAGTATACGCTTTAAAATGGCTAGGATTTGGGGCACCTGGGTGGCTCAGTCGGTTGAGTGTCCAACTTTGGCTCAGGTCACGATCTCACGGTTGGTGGGTTCAAGTCCCACGTCAGGCTCTATGCTGACAGCTCAGAACCTGCAGCTTGCTTCAGATTCTGTATCTCCCCCCCCACCCTCCGCCCCTACCCCACTTGTGCGCGCGCGCTCTCTCTCTCTCTCAAAAATAAATAAATAAATAAATAAACAAACAAACAAACAAACAAACATTTAAAAAATAAGTAAATAAAATAGCCGGGATTTGAATTCTAGCTGTGGGGTTGAAAGCAAATTTGTAAAATATGGCAGAGTCATACTTACCTTACGGGGCTGTTAGACACATTAATTACAACCATGTCCTTAATGCATCAGAAGCACTCGTGGGTAGCTACAGTTCCCAGAAGGTACCAGTCACAGACGTGCACATGAAAATTACAATTGTCTACCAGCTCACACCCCTCAAATCGCTCAAATGAAAAAGTCCGATAATATCGCATTTTGGAACAGTAGCCACTTTTTCCTGTATTGCTAATGGAAGCGTTTTGAGGAGAATTTGGCTATCTCTGATGCGGTTTAAGATATGCACACTCCATGACCTAGAAATTCTATTCTAGTGTGTATCATTAGGGAAATTCTCCAAAAACGTACCCAAGGAGGCTCTTGCAAAAATGAATATGCTCTGTCTGTAATACTGAGAGGCTAGAAAAACCTAAATGCCTGTGCACAGGGGAATGGATAAACCCAAAGTGGTATATTCATGCAGCAATTAAAGTGAGTGAGCAAGGTTTGTGTTTGTTTAGATTGGGAGATCTTCCGTCCATAAGCAACCCTTTGCCCACAGCAGCTGCTTTAATTTCAGACGTGTTCCAAAGTATTTTGTTCTTCCTCCTCTTCCTCCGGCCAGCAAAGGGACTCGTCAAACAAATCCGTGGACAAATAGAATAAGCCTAAGTCCCAATCGGCCAGTGTCCATCCCTCTGGCAAACTCCAGGGCGACAGAAGGAGCAGGGGGTTAGAGGCTGTGCCCGTCTTGCTGATCCCAGCCATTCAAGCCGGGGACTTCTGGGGGCCACTGAATCTTGGCTCTCTTCTGCTGGGTGGGATAAATACAAGTAGATATGCTGCTTTGGGATTCTCAGGAAAGTTATTCACGTTTCAAAGAACATACGTGTCCCTGGTTTCCCGGTGACTGATGAAAAGAAAGCAAATTCTGTGGTTTATGAAATGCGTACTATTGTTCCCGCTCATGGAGTGTGTTTCTGAGTCCAAGGCATGAATGTAGAATTGCCTGACCCGTGACCCGTGGGCCCAGGGAGGAGGAATCGCAGGACTGTGGAAGGCAAGGGGAGTGAGTCACAGAGCAGCCTGGGTCCCACGCGACATGAGAGGAGGAACAGAGAGGGCACTTCTGTGGGGGGAAGAAAAAGGAGAGAACCGAATTTGATTTCATTTTACAAATTCATTGAGTACAAAACCGCATCCCGATCCCGGCGTTGGTAAAAAGGCCGGTGACACAGAGCGTGAAATCAGACACGACTCTTACCCTTGATAAAGCTCCCATTCAAAAGGTAGGAGTGAGAGGACAGATAATGAAATCATCGATTTCCGCAAGAGCGAGGTGGAAAGGAAGTACTTCATGATAGGAGTGTTCAGAGGACGAACAGCCAACCCAGTGGGTTTGCAGAGAGCGAGCACGGAAGATTGTTTGCAAGAGATAAAAATGGACTTGAGCCGTAAGACACTGGCTGAAGGGCTGCTCAGCCGAGCATACCCAGCATACCGTGGAGTCCCTTTCTTCCTTCCATTTTGCCCTCCAGCAGCTTTTTATTAAGTGTTTACTATGTCCTAAGTCCTTGCGTACAATGGTGAACAAAATCACACAGGACTGCCTTTCAGAGCTTCAGGATCCAGTAGAGAATTCAGACACAAATCTGGACTTTCTAATCCAGAGAACACAGATGGAATTCAGCAGGGGGTAGGGAATCTGTGAAGCTGGATAAAAAATAAATAAATAAATAAATAAATGTTATCTTTACTTTCAAAACTGTTTACCATTCCTTTCCATTATGAATTTAAGCAACAATCTGATAGAGTTAGCAATCTCTGTGGCTTTGTTCACTTTGCTCCCTAAATTCCATATTTTGTATCTTATTACAATTGTTGCAGATGCTATAAAATATCACTTGTACTTATCACCGTTCAAAATTACAGTGGTTATTAGACCTTCCACTAGATCTTGTTATTTAATGTCTTAATAAGAAAGCACATCTGTTAGCATGCGGCATTTAAGAAAATATTTTGATAACCAATTATATTGAAATGCAAGTTTCTTTGTGATCTTCTGTATTTTATACCACGCACTTGATAACAGTATTCTGGTTTTCCCAAACTGCCGGGAGGATCCATGGAACAGAAGCGTTAAGAAAATTATTAAGAACTGACTGAATACTAACGGAAGATGACAAAACTGAGAGTCGTGCCAAGTACTGTAGAGGAAAGGTAAACAGCAAAGAGAACCTAGCGAGGGAGGCCAAGGAAGTCTTCCTGGAGTCAGGAAGTGGGAGCCGGGTTATGGAAGAAAAGTAAGGATTAACTAGAAAAGATGGGGTAAGAGAACATTCTAGGGAGAGGAACCATGTACCAACATGTCTTGAGATGGGCTGGGCTATAGGACACCAGGGATGCTGGCACAGGACTGAGGGGGCAGGGATGCCGGAACAGGGCTGAGGTTGCAGAAATATTGGCCCAGGGATGCTGGCCCAGGGCAAGTGAGACTCCGATGGTTGTGGAATGTGGCTGAAGCCGCGCGTAGAGGTTTGACAGTCGAAAGCCAGAAAGCAGGGGACTAAGAGATGGGCGAAGACAATGGGGTCACGTGGACGGGGACTGTGGTTGAGGTCAGCTGAAGGCCAGACCCAGGCCAGAGGGAGGAGAGGCTCAGTAGGTCTGCAGGGCTCAGATCACCGCTGGCTTCAATGGTCTGTCATGATCTGGTTTCTCAGGTTTTATCCCGAGAGGGAGGGAAGGCATTGTTCTCTGATGAACCTGCCCTTGGGGAGCCCACACTTGATGAGCTGGTGTATCAGGGTTCTCCAGAAAAATATGTGTGTGTATGTACAGAAGACATATGCGAGGATATATTCCAAGACCCCCGGTGGAAGCCTGAATCCACTGATGGTACCAGACCCTATCCATACTGTATGTTTTCCTATACATACACCCCTGTGTTAAGGCTTAACTTAGAAATCAGGCAGAGTAGGGGCGCCTGGGTGGCTCAGTGGGTCGAGCGGCGGCCTTCAGCTCAGGCCATGATCTTTGGGTGTGTGAGTTCAGACCCTGTGTCGGGCTCTGTGCTGACAGCTCGGAGCCTGGAGTCTGCTTCGGATTCTGTCTCCTCCTTTCTCTGCCCCTCCCCTGCTCATCCTCTGTCTGTCTCTCTCTCTCTCTCTCTCTCAAAATATCGTATGGGTACCGTCCTCCCCCTTCTTCCCCTGATGACATGAGAGGATACAATGCCCTAAGGACTAAGATGAAGTGAGGTGGGTGACACGAGCGTGTGACACTGTATTAAGGTACCACTGATCTTCTGACAAGACAGGAGAACGGGGATCACCTGGTTCCAGAGCAGGGGTGACCATGAGAAAGTAAAACCATGGGTAAAGCGGTGGCGTTGGGGGGCAGGGGGCGGTATAGGGTAGTATGTATACTACTGTATATATTTGTTTCTCAGATTCTATTTGTGGTAGGTATATTCTATAAAGTTGCCACAAACGCTGCATTAGTGACATCGATCCTAGGGGAGATACAGAGTTAGGTTCCGGTGCACCTCTGGTCGCAATGGTTTCATGAACCGATCAATACATAACCTTGTTTTATGTGTGTTTGTGTTTAAAGGCACCTTATTTACAACACATTGTTGATTCATTAGCACCGAAATCACGGCCGAGAGCACAATAATTCACGCTCAAACAAAGGTTATTTAACATGCACAATTTCTCCGCAAGCCCCCCTCACAGCCTTTTTGCTCTTGGGAACAACCAGGCAGCATTTCGGCTCTATGCTTGGGGGTCATTTTAAACAGCGAAGCCGCCTACAGCGCGCACGATGCACGCAAAAAGCGTGGCACTGAATAGATTGCCAAAGGACGCTTATTTCCAGCACGAGGGAAGTATGAAACAAGAAGGCGGAACACCGCCTTGTTGGACCTCAGCTGGGGACGCGTGCATCAGGGGACTCCAGTCTTTTGCCATCTGTGCATGTCGCGATTGACCGAAAGCCGCACGAGTGTTAAGTTTGAGGTCACAAACACATTTCAGGAAGCAGGCAAACTTGTAAATATTGAACCCACGAATAATGAGCTTCAAGTGTACCTCTGTGATTTCTTTCGAGGAATGAGCTCCCCGTGATTGTGGAGGCTAGCAAGGTCACAATTCAGAAGGGAGGCCAGCAGGCTGGAGCTTAGGCAGGAACAGATGCTGCAGTGTGGGGGCAGAATTTCTCCTTCCCTTAGGGAAACCTCAAGTTTTGCCCTTGGAGACTTTCCACTGATAAGGGCCGGGCCACCCACATGATTGCACGTAGTCTCTTTCATTTAAAGTCAACTGATTGCAAATACTAACCAGCCTACGGAATATGTCCAGAGCAACCCCTCAATGAGTGTTTGCTTGAGCCTCACCAAGCTGACACATGAAATTAACCCTAACTGACGGTGTGGAAGGGGGTGAGATGCCAGCTGCAACCCGTATAAATCATTCGGCTGGGAGGGGGGGGAGGGAATACTGGTACTTGGGCTCTGCTCTTAAGAGTTTCTCACCTCCTTGGGGCGCCTGGGTGGCTCAGGTAGTTAAGCATCGGGCTCTTGATTTCAGCGTAGGTCATGATCTCATGGTTCACTGAGCCCCGTAGTGGGCTGTGTGCTGAGCACAGAGCCTGCTTGGGATTCTCTCTCTCTCTCTCTCTCTCTCCCTCTCCCTCTCTGCACTTGCCCTGCTCACACACTCGCTCTCAAAATAAAGAAATAAGCATGAGAACAAAGTCCTCATACACTTTTGGCATATTCCCCTGTGGCCCCTCAGATACTTCTGCCCCTATTGTTCATTTTTCTTTAAGGTGCCACATCTTCAAGTCTGAGAACGTAGGCCCATTGCGGTATCATGGGGGTGGTGTTTAGTAACAAAATATCCGGCTTAAATTTTTTTTTTCAACGTTTATTTATTTTTGCGACAGAGAGAGACAGAGCATGAACGGGGGAGGGGCAGAGAGAGAGGGAGACACAGAATCAGAAACAGGCTCCAGGCTCTGAGCCACCAGCCCAGAGCCCGACGCGGGGCTCGAACTCCCGGACCGCGAGATCGTGACCTGGCTGAAGTCGGACGCTTAACCGACTGCGCCACCCAGGCGCCCCCAGGCAGCCATGTTCTAAAAGAAGTTTCTCTTTGATCTCACATTTACCCCTTATCAACACATCTCCTGTAGCTCCTGGATTTGCAAGGTCCTAGATAAAGGCACAGAATTAGTCTCCACCACAGAGCATATGGGAACTCAGAGAAAAGGAAATGCCCACTTCTTTGTGACATCTTTTAATAATCAGTAGAACTAAAAAATTTAAAATCCTTGCAACAGTGACTTTCAATAAGAGACTTTTTTCTAACATTCCCCTTTGCTTTTCTTCTCAGAACACAAGGGGCTAATTAAACGTGGAAAAGTTCTTGTTTGATCAGAAATTCTTATGTTTTGGAAAAAAAGCAGAGAAAACTACTCTAATATTCAGGACGGGCTTAATTGACTTTAAAGTCACCAAATTCCCTTTCCCTATTTGGGACGGTACACATGAGCCTTCTTTTCTGAACCCGTGAAGAAAAGGTAAGGTGAGGAGCATAAAAATTAGGGCTCCCACTTGAAAGATGATCTCTTGATTTGAATATATGGGATTCTCTTTCAACCCAACTTGGTATGATTCCTCTCTGAGAACCTCCCATAAGTCCTGGTCTTTTGGCTGACTTCTCTCCATAAATGACTTTATTACTTGAGCAGTAAGCTTGTTTATTGAGGAAGATGTGTGTGGTGGTCCCTAATGGAGCATGTCAGCATAAAAGCTCCATTATACTGAGTCAGGACTGGGTCCATCCATTTCGTGCCACACTCTCTCCTGGATTTATTGGAATTAGTGCAGGGAAAGTGAGTGCTCGATGTAGCACAGCCTTTTTGAAACTGATGTGTTTCTACCACTAGAGTAGACTAGAAAAAGAATTCCCTGGGCTCCTAGGTGCTCCTACCAAGAGGAACCATGGCGTTCATCAAAAGATGAACGTCCCTGGAAGTGGACACAAAAGAGCAAAATGTTGTATCAATGGAAAATTCACAAATGGTCCTTCCATGGCATGTTGTTGGTCAGCAGACTGTCTTCCGTTCTGATTTGTTAGGAGGGAGGATGAAAATGATGGAGTCCAAAGAAAGCGACACACAATTCGGTTCAGTATTAGGAATATTTCGTGTCTTACAGAGTGCCTATCCGTTGACTCTTGCCAATTCTTGTTCAGTAATTAAAGCAGGAACTCATTTACCCACTAACTGGGACAGGCTTGCACGGAGGTGTTTGTTGATCTGCGTGTCCTTGCAGATAGTACATTCCTGCTGTCTTCTCATCGTTTAGTTCCTGATATTGTCACCGAACAGTGAGACTGGTGGGAAAGCCGGAAGGGGTGACTTTAGAGTAGAGGTGGGGACAGTGATGGTGGGGTGTGAGAGGACGGAAGGCACACATGACAAAGAATGAACGACAGTCAAAGTGAACCACTGGCTCTCACATGATATTTGCACTGACCCGGGATACATCTTTGGAAGATCAGTTTGATCACCTACTGAATCTTTGGAACTATCTGTGAATAATAGATGAGGCATTTGGTTTGTCTTAGATGTATGTTGTCTTGTGCTCTCTTTAAAAGAGCTGGGGTGTGTTACTTATTACCCATCAACACACTATGTACTCCCCAGTCTCACCTAAGGTGTATCAGTATTTTTGCCATGTTGTTGCCCGATGCAAAGATTATGAAGCATCACCTTAATAACTAAGATTTCTGGGTTAAGTGTGAGAGGTACGTGGTCATAAGTGCTGGTGGACGGTTACCTAAATAATTCAGGAAGATCTTATGGCTCCATAAAATGAATGCCTGCAACTCTTGTGTCTTTGTCCTTTCTGTTGACCATCAGGAGTGTATAAATAAGGATTCTACTTGGTTGCAAATGATAAAAATCTGCTGGATGTGGCTTAAGCAAAACAAAAGGGATTCGTTTTTTTCTTTAATGTTTTTATTTTATTTTTAAGAGAGAGAGAGAGAGACAGAGCATGAGTGGGGGAGGGACAGAGAGAGAGGGAGACACAGAATCCAAAGCGGGCTCCAGGCTCTGAGCTGTCAGCACAGAGCCCGACGCAGGGCTCGAATTCCTGAGTGGCGAGATGATGGCCTGAGCAGAAGTTGGATACTTAACCAACTGAGCCACCCAGGTGCCCCCAAAGAGATTCGTTTTAAAGATATTCCATGTTTGATGGGGTGCAAAGGTGGTAAAGCCACAGGGTCTTGGGATAGGTTTGGAACTAGGTGCTAAAATGTCAATGAATATTTTGTTCCAGCTCTCAGTTTTGCCCCTCTCAGGATATCTGCTACAAGGTGTCTAAGCAAATTGGGCTTTCCGCAATTAAGTCCTGCTAGTCATTATCATTAACTCCCAACAGTTAGAGGGATGTGTTAGCTCTGAGTCTCCTCCCACAATTCACAATCAGGTTCCAATGAAAGTGAATCTCAGGCCAGATTTTGATTTCTTTTTTCTTTTCTTTTTTTTTTCTTCCTTTTTTCTTTCTTTCTTTCTTTTTAAGAGATAGAGTACACATGCAGGGGAGTGGGAAGAAGGGGAGAGAAAAATCACAAAAAGGCTCCACACCATCAACACAGAGCCCAACGTCGAGCTCAATCCCACAACCCTGGAATCATGAATGACCTAAGCCAAAATCAAGAGTCGTATGCTCAACTGACCGAGCCACCCCAGCACCCCAGATTTTTGTTATTTATTTCTTAACAAGCAGGCACAGAACAGGCATAGCCTCTTCCTTATCGATGAAGACCCAGTGTTCTCCTTTGAGTTACCCCCACCATATCCTGCTCAAAAAGTCCTCCAGAAGCAAAGGCTATGGTACTCAAAGGCTATGGTACTCAAAGGCTATGGTACTCAAAGGCTATGGTACTCAAAGGCTATGGTACTCTAGCACAGAGATGGACACACTTTTTAATGTAAAGAGCCAGTAAGTTTCTTAGGTTTTGCAAGCAGTACAGTCTGTTGTAACCGCTCAATTCTGTCTTAGCAATGAACGCAGCCACAGACAATATGTAAACAAATTAGTGTTGGCATATTCCAATCCACTTTACCTATGAACTGAAATTGTAATTTCATATAATGTTCATATGTCAAGAAATATTGTTCTTTTGATTATTTTCAACCACTTAAAAGTATAACAATGATTCTCAGCTCCTGGGCTGTGCAAAATCAGGTGGCGGGCTGAAGGTGGCTGGTAGGCTAGGTTTCCCAACCGTAGCTCTAACAGCATATTCCTAATGACGGTGACATGATCAAGAGTCTGCCAAAGCAGCAGGATCCCAGAACCAGTCACAAATCAAGCTTGGGAAAACTTTGTGACAAGATGATTCTGTGGTTATTTTTCACAGAGCCTTCAAAAGGAGAGCTGCATTATGCTTTCTATAGACCACCATGTAAAAACCAGAGCATTCTTTGATCATAACGATGACTTTCTAACATGGTTGAAGGCCACCTCAACTTCCAGCCAGCGTCCAGATCTCTTTCAATTGCCTACCAGTATCCATTTGTTGTCATAGATTTATTGTCATATTTTCCTTCAAAAAGAGGTCTCTACCATTTTGAATCTTAAGCAGTAAACATGCACGCAAGTGTATCTCCATCCATTGGTGTGGCTGTCCAGTTTGTCACCTTCCCAGTTTTACCCAGCTCCTGAGAAACTATCTCCACGGAGACTCTTAAATACGCTGAAGGGCCTCACACTGTGGTTTAAAGGTTGGCTTTTAGCATGGCTTCTACTCGATCTTCACCTAAAATGTGTTTGGCCCTCCCTTCAGGCCCACTTTTCAGGTTTAGTAACCCACAACAAAAGTTTTAAACCACCACAGAGTAGGTGTGGGCTAGCAAAGCCCTCTCCCAAGGCCAAACTGTTGTTTCCGCTTGCTCAGGTATGCCATAAGGATTCACAGTATGTGTGACGATACCGTAATATTTAGTTCTGCAGGAAAAAGAAACAATAGCAAAACGAATCAATTATCAGAGAACACGGAAAAGGATGACACCACCGTGAATCATAGCACAGCTAGAAATATACTTCATGTCAGTTTTATCCAGTGTGGTCAATTTTCAAATGGTCAAATATTGGCAATTTCATCTGGTTCAGTATAATTTGGAGTAAATTATAGACAGCTTAATGGCATCAGATAGATTCTTTTCTTTTATTGCAGGCAGCCATGTTCAGCTTCCCAATTTCTAGACCAGACAATATGGCGGCTGCTGTAAAAGTTTTCGCATTACAAAGGGTGGGGGGGGAGAAAAAAAAACCAGAGTGAGACCAAATAAGAGAGACAGAGAGACTTAATTTCTTTTGGGTCCAAACCTAGTTCTTAGAGATAGGACTTTGAGCAGCCCTGGCTCCTGAACCCATCAATGTGGCTCGGATGGGGGTGAGGCCAAAGTCATTGCATAAAGGGGTTCCCGTGAGTCCAGCAGTGTGGGTCAGAGTAGGGTGGTAACCAGGACAGTGATCACGACAAGCCTGGAAGGCAACCCAATAATTGTCCTCCAAGAATGTGAGTCTTAAAACAGCTATTCCATTGCTATATTAGGGCTCTGTATGAGCCCTGAGAAAAAAGTAGTAACATTATGTGTATTTACCTCAAGATGCCACTCAATCAGAATAGACTCAGGCTGTAAACAGGTGGCTGAGCCATACCAATGCCTACCCTGCTTAGATAGTACGCGCTCCTCTAATAAGCACATCACTTCTGTCCGGAGTCCGTTCTGTTGTGGACACGGGCAATGAATGGTCAAGGACTCTCACAGAAGAAAGGTCCATAGAAGACAGGGTGAAGAGACAGGCAGCCAGTGCATCTTCTCACAATTTTGCGATTTCTTGCTCTGGTCTTTTGGTATTTGTTGCCTGGTGAGCTGCTAAGTGTGTTCATTGAGCATTCTTGCCCATTTCTGGAAAGGACCAAGCATGAAGAAGCATACAGTCTGAACGTGGTCTTACATGTAGGTTTTGAAAAGGGGTTTCCACAAATACCTTCGGGCTAAATTGCAGTGTGGAGGTTTAAAACCTTTCACTGTGTGAATGACATCACTTGGCCAATTTGCTTCTCAACCCGCAGAACGTAAGGAAGTGTGTCTGCAGTGACTCTGCCACGTCCATCTGCCTTAGCAGTCCCCATCCCCAGCAACAGCAGTGGCTGACACTCCCTGCTAATCAGAACGAGATCTCGCCTCAACAGGTAAGGCTTATGAGACAGCCTCAAAATTTGCTGAATGAATCATGGCGACTCTTGTCTTCTCCACCTCAAAATGTCTTGAGCATTTGGGTCTCTTCGGTACCGGTCCATTCTGTTATCCTCCCCTGGGAGGAAAGCAGAACCGAGGCTCTGCTGGGGAAGGGGGAAGGTGTTCAAATCTGTTCCAGGGTTGACATTGCATATGGAAGACAGGTGGGAATGTAAGCATCCTGGGACAGAAGAAAATGCCAGGGGTCACTGAACTAGCTAATCTAACAGACAAATGTGTGCTTCATGTTAGAGCATACCTGTGTTCTACTTTAATGGCTTCCTGCTAGGTCTGCAATAGATATTTATCAAACCGTACTAGGGACTGGTGATCTTCAGAAGAGAAGGCAGGGGGAAGGAGTGGGGGATGCTGGGAGCAGCATACAATGGCTGCTTTCAAATACTGGAGAGGGCAGGCTGCGAAGGAGCAGAGCTTCCACATGAACTAAGATACCCAGTAGCTGCCCTATTGCTTAAAGAATACATTCCCAACTGCCCACCAGGCCTACGAAGCTCTATATAAGTTCTCAGAATCACTTGGTGATCTGGTTCTCAGAATCACTTGGAGAGCTTTTAAAAATATTGATGCTCGGACCCATCATGGGCCAATACCTGGGATGGGGGCCTGGGCATCTGCATTTTTGCCTACAGAAGGCTGGGAACCTCTGCGGCCATCATCTGGCACCAGCCTACCTGCCGAGGTTTGTTCAGTGCTCTTGTCCTGTTGGCCTTGTTTCTGGAATAGTCCAAGCTCATTCCAACATCAGGGATTTTGCTTTTCCTGGCTCCTGTGCTTAGAAGAGTCTTCTTCCTGATTAAAGCTGGCTCATCAGCTCAAAATGTTGCCTCTTGGTGAGGCCCCCCTGGCCCCCCTGTACTTATTTCCTAGGGTGGCCACAACAAAGTACCACAGACTGGATGGCTTAAAACTCTCACAGTTCTGGAAACAAGAAGTTCAAAGTCAAAGGGTTGGCAGGGCCATGCTCTGTCTGAAAGCTCTAAGGGAGGATCTATTCCATATCTTTCTCATAGCTTCAGTGGTTGACATCCTTCACATTGTCCCCTCTCAGCAAATGTCTCTTCTCTTTTTATGAGGACTCCAGTCACATCCCTGTAAGAACATCCTTTTAGCTTGATTACGTCCACAAACGCCATATTCCAAATAAGATCATATCCATAGGTACCAGGACTTTATATTAGGACCTTAATATCATTTCAAGGGGGACACAATTCCACCCACAATACTCTCCATCCAAAGTAGCTTCGCCCCACATTTCTCTGGTCATTATTGCTTTACTTTGTCTTGACCGTGTCTGAAGCTATCCTGCCTATTTATTGGTTTATTCGTGTGTTAGCTGTCTTCGTCACTGAACATAAGCCCTGTGAGATGAGAAAACCTTGATTATCCGGCGTGCCACTATGTTGACCATGTCTGAAAGGACGTATATTAAATATTTGTTGGAGTGAATGAAGCAGCACTAATGCTCACAGAATAAAAAATTACAGAGGGAGGGGCATGTGGGTGGCTCAGTCCATTAAGTGTCTGACTCTGGGTTTCAGCTCAACTCACGATCTCACAGTTTCATGGGTCCAAGCCCCGCATCAGGCTCTATGCTAATGGCGTGGAGCCTCCTTGGGATTCTCTCTCTCCCTCTCTCTTTCTCTGCCCCTGCCCTTCTCACGCTGTCTCTGTCTATCTCAAAAGATAAATAAACTTAAAAAAAAATACAGAGAAGCAGATTTTAGTTCACCATGAGGAAGACTTTGACATAATTAAAGCCCACTCAAAATGAAGTACCTGCTGTGTTGGTTTTTTTTGGGTTTTTTTTGGTTTTTTTTTTTTTGTTTTTAAGTAATGAGTTCCCTGTCTTGGGAGAAGTTCTTTCCAAGGCTGGGTAATGTCTTAGCAGGGATACTGGAGAGAGGATTCACATGTCAGTTCAGGAATGGATTTATGACCTCTAAGGACCTTTTAAATCCAGAAGTTCAATAATTCTATATTTGAGCAGAGACTTTGAAAACACACCATGTCTCAACGAAATGTCTCTAATGGTGAAAACTTCAGGCAGGTGTAAGTTGCCCAGCACAGCCTCTGCCAGGTGAAATCTTGTGACAGGCTTCAAATCACATTACGTTTGTAGCCTCCCTTACGTCTCATGAGTCTGTTCTTTGCATAGTTTGAATTTCTTCTTCTTTTATTTATTTATGATATTTGGGGGGGGGGGGCGCGCTGGGCCCTTTCTATCTAAGAGAAAACAATGGAAGGAGATTGAACATTTCTGTTTGGGATCCCTTTAATGTCCTCAACTGAGGCTGTTACAATGAGATCTTGTATTAAGTTGGCCCTGTCTTAAGAAAGAACACCTTCTCTGTTGTAAGCTCTTGCTGCCAGGGGACTCAATGTTACCAGAGCAGTCAGCTTTGATTTGTGTATCAATAATGTCGTGTCAGTAGCCAGAGGGGATGGCATCAGGGCGTTCCAGATGCTTTTATTGGTGCTTTTGCTGGAGGATGATTTCAAATTAACTTCAGTCTCTTGGAAGACACCGAACAGGAGAATGCTATTTCCCATTTGTAAACAAAATGGTGAATAATTACGGGAGAACCCAAGACAGGCTGATTTCTAGGAAATGTCACGTCTGCAGATCTTAATTTTCTCCAAGCACTGGTGCCCTGTTCCTCCTTCTCCTGTTGCTTATATCCTCCCAGGTAGAATACTGAACAGGACCTGGTTACAGGGCGATCGGTAGCCTCACAGTCACTCAACAAAGTAACTGGACTCTTCTGCCGCCGTTGTAACCACAGGGCAAGGATGGGAGGCTGGAGAAAATGGAGTGGGGGTTTTAAATGGTGTTCTTTCAATGTAAAAGAAAAAAAAAAGTGCGTTTGTATGCAATGGCAAAAGTAATAGTATATAAATTTTGAAATACTGAAAAGCAAAGGGATAAAACCACCAATTACCTGCGATTCTAGCTACTGTTTACCGTTTCAGTGTATTTTGACTATTCTCTTCCTTTTTCCCTCCCTCCCTCCTTCTCTCTGTGAAATAACACTATTTTCTCACTTAATGATATAAAAGAGAGGCTGGCAAGCCTCTTCTATAAAACCAGCCATCAACGGTAAGAAAATGAAAGGGTGTGGCCATGTTCCAACCAAATCATTCACAAAAACGAGTGATGGGGCAGGATCTGTCCCACGGCCATAGTTTGCAGACTCCTGGTACAGGATGATATTTTTTGCTCATCACTCATATTTTTCAACACCATTTTTAAAGGTGCCACAGTATACCATTGGGTTGACACACTATCCTCTTTTAGACGGTCTATTGTTGCTGAACGTATAAATGGTTTCAGTTTTTCATTGTTATAAGTAATGCAGTAATGAACATTCTTGTGGCTAGATCTTTCAACACATTCTTGATTATTTCCTCAGTATACATTAATTAAAATGCCATTGATAAACCTGAGGTATGTACAAAGCCCTCACCGATTTGTTTCACCAAAGGCATGCAGTTATACAGTCTGCTCCACACACGTAGGCAATTTTCTCGATGTTTTCCTAGTGTTGAGTGTAAATTCCACACGTCGTGTTATTAGGGACTCTGAAATTAGTCCCAGTGATTATTGTCCTACGGAGACAGGAGAGCAATAGCTAAAGAGGTGTTTTCTGTATCTTTGGGGTCATGAATATTTTGGGAATCTGCAAAAAACAAAGGCTAGTCTATGAAGGAAAGTGCACACCCCACAAAATTCTTCCTGGCTTTTCAGCGGGTTTCAAAGAAACCTAGGACAGTAAAGTTACAGTAAAACTTAGTCACCATGAAAGTATCTACTTTCCTGGAAACACAAACCCACATGGGGTAAGGACTTATGCCTGTTTATCTCCTCTTTTTAGCCGAGTCTGTTGGATCTTTAGTTTTCCCGTTACAAATTCTTTAAATCTAATTGTAAACATTCTTATTTTTGTTTCTTAAATGCTATAATCCCAGTTGTGCAAAAAAGTGGAAAAAGAAAGAAGCGGGGGGTGTAGAGAGGTAGAGGAAGGGAGGGAGAGCAAAACAAATTATGACAAAAGTGAAAAGAACAAGAAAGGAAACAGAAGCAGGGGACAGGACGATGAAGACGATGTCACTGGTTTTGCTCCCATTTCTGAAGATTTGAGGACTATGTGACCAAGGCCCCAAGTCCCTGAGCCAACTTGAGGCCTTTCCATTGGTGTTGACAGCCAAGTATCTGGCCACATCGTTCACCGGCATTTATTGAGTGTCAGGCCAAGCATGGCACCAAGAAGATTTTATGGGGCACAAATTCGCGTGCTCCATGGTCTGTCTGGTGACACAAATAAGGCATGCCACCTCATAGGGCCCTGGGCAGCAGTATGTTGGAGCACACAGGTCTAGATGTAAGTAGTCAGCTCAGCTCAATGTGCCATGAAAGAATGTGGGCTCAACTGTACCAGCTAAATCCAAAATGCAGAGTTTTGTGTAAATCTCCCAGTATTAGAATGTTGGCAATGATCTTTTTTTAAAATTTAGATTCTAAAGAGCAAAAGGGGCACCCATCTGGGCTTCCACGGACCTACCTGTAGCCCATAGGGAGAGATTTTGTGACCTCTGCAGTAAATAGACATACTGTCTTTCTCCGACTGACTTATTTCGCTCAGCACAATACCCTCCAGTTCCACCTACATTGTTGTAAATGGCAAAATTTCATTCTTTCTCACCCCCAAGTAGTATCCCATCGTATATATTAACCACATCTTCTTTATCCCTTCATCAGTTGATGGACATCTGGGCTCTTTCCATAATTTGGCTATTGTTGAAAATGCTGCTATAAACATTGGGGTGCATGTGCCCCTGTGCATCAGCACTCCTGTATCCTTTGGGTAAATTCCTAGTAGTCACTTGTATGTAGAACTTGAGAAGCTTAGCAGAAGACCATGGGGGAAGGGAAAGGGAAAAAATAGTGTCAAACAGAGAGGGAGGCAAACCATAAGAGACTCTTAGATGCAGAGAACAAACTGAGGGTTGATGGGGGGAGGGGCGGAGGATAGGGGAAAATGGGTGATGGGCTTTGAGGAGGGCACTTGTTGGGATGAGCACTGGGTGTTGTACGAAAGTGATGAGTCACGGGAATCTACCCCCTCCCCAAACCAAGAGCACACTCTATACACTGTATGTTAGCCAACTTACATTATATTTAAATAAATAGACCCTTTGTGACATCATAGCCGACCCTTGCTTTTAGTGCCATATTGGTATATTCTTGGGTAGGCATCCCTCAAGTTCTATATATTCTCTTGAATATGGTTGTATCCTAATGGAACATCTTTTTCTTGGTCATTTTCTTCAAGCAGCTAAAAATATAATGTGCCAAGAGAAAACACAGAGAAAATCGGGGCAAGTTGGCTTCTCTCCGAAGCACCTTCTCCCTCTACATCAACTTTATTGGGACATAATACATATACAGTAAAATGTACCCATTTTAAGTGTACAGTTTTATGAGTTTTCAAGAACGTATATGCCTCCGCAACAGCAAAGGCATAGAACACTTGGAGCACACCAAGAAATTCCTGGTGCCTCTTTGTAATTAATTCCCTTTACTCTGAGCTCTTTCCACAACGCTAGGCAAACACTGAACTGCTTTCTGTCACTGTATTTTTATCTGTTCTGGAAATCAACTTCATGGAATTATTCAGCATGTATTTTTTTTTTGTTCTGACTTTTTCACTTAGCATAATGTTTTTGAGATCTATCCGTGTCTAATAAGTTTCTTCCTTTTTAATCCTGAGTGGTATGGATCTGTTCGTTACGTGGATATACCGCTATGCTTTTATCCATTCATTTGTGGATGGACAGCAGGATTGTTTCTAGTTTGTAGGTGATCATAAGTAAAGGTGCTGTGAGCATTTGTATATACATCTTTGTATGGACGTACACGTTCCTCTCTGTTAGGTAAATACTTGGAAGTAAGAGTCCTGGATCACCTACTAAGCTAAATTTAATGGGAAATTGCCAGAACGTTCTTCAAAGTGGTTGCACCATTTTAAACTCCTGGCATTAAAATTTGAGAGTTCCAATTGTTCCACATCCTTATCAACACTTATTGTTGTCAGTTACTGTATTTTAGTGATTCTTGGGATGCAGCACTATAGAGTTGTGGTTTCGGATTGCACTTAAGTCCATCTGATCTGTATGTGTGTTCTTATGTGAATGCCATGCTGTCTTGATCATAGTACTTGTACACACAGTCCTCAAAGCAGATAGTGTAAGACTTCCAAGTTTGTTCTTCATTTTCTTTTTTTTTTTAAGTTTGTTTATTTTGTGTGTGTGTTTGTGAGAGAGAGAGAGAGAGAGAGAGAGAGAGAGAGAGAGAGAGAGAGAGCAAGCACCAGGGAGGGGCAGAGAGAGAGGGAGAGAGAATCCTAAGCAGGCTGCATGCTGTCAGCACAGAGCCCGATGTGGGGCTCGATCTCACAAACTGCGAGATCATGACCTGAGCCCAAGCCAAGAGCCGGATGCTTAACCGACTGAGCCACCCAAGCACCCCTGTTCTTCATTTTCAAAAGGCTATTCTAGGTTATTTAGGCTGTTCTCCATATTTCCATATAGATTTTTAAATCAGTTTATCAATTTCTACAAAAGCCTGGTGAGATTGTGAATGGGACTGCATCGACTCTGTGGGCCATTTTAGGGAGAACTAACATCTTAACAATATTGAATCATCCTGCACAATCCACGCACAATCCATGATCCTGTGTGCCTTTCCATGCATTTAGGTCTTTTTTTAAATATTCTCTGCAATATTTTGTATTTGCAGCATACAGTTCTTGCAAATATTATTTTAAATATACTCCTACATATTTCATAGGTTGTGATGCTATTGTAAATCATACTTTTAAATCTCATTTACCAATTCTGCGTTGATCGTATCTAGAAATGCAACTGTTTTTGAATATCAACCTTGTTGCCTGTGACATTGATAAATTCATCAATTAGTTCTAGTAGCTTTTTTGTAAAGTTCTTAGGATTTTCTCTGTTCATGATTACACCATCTACAAATAAAGACAGTTCAACATTGTCCTTCCTAGGAAAGGCTTTTATTACTTTTCTTTGACTTATTGCACTAAGACTCCAGGACAACTAGGACAGAACTGGTAGAGCAGACCTCATTGCTTTATTCTTGATCTTGGGGGGAAAGTTTTCAGCCCTTCCCCACTTGGCAAGAACGGTGGAAGTTTTCGGTTGTTCTTGGTCCCCTTTTCAGGTGGAGAAAGTTCTTCCTACTGATATTTTGCTGGAAATGTTTATCCTGCGCTCGTATTGATTTTAGTCAAATACTATTTCTGCATCTGTTCTGCTGGCAGTATTTTCCCCCCCTTTATTTGGTTACATGGTGAATTCTATCAGTTTTCAAATAGTAAACCAACTTTGCTTTTCTGGGATTAAGTGCTCCTTGGTCATGATGTTCTACTTCTTTTGCATCTAACAACGGATTCTATTTACAAGTACCGGTTAAGAATTTTTGTGCTTGTGTTCGTGAGGTAGTCATTTGTAGTTATTTTCTCGTGTTGTAACTCTGTCTGCTCTTGGCATTATGTTATTGATGTCCTCAAAAAATGAGGTAGCAAATGGTCTCTGTTTTCTGAGCGTGTATAATATTAGTAGTATTTATTCTCAAAATATCTTATGGAATTTATGAGTGAAACCATCTGGGCCTGGAATTGACTTTATGAGAAGAGCTGTAATTATAAAATCAAGTTTTTTTAAATAGATTTAGGGTTATTTTGAATTTCTAGTTCTTTTTATGCCATTGTTGGTAACTTGTGTCTTTCAAGTATCCAGCTCTTGATTTCTAATATCATTCTCTAATAAGAAAAATGAAAACCCTGTAGAGAAATATTTAAAAATCTTTAAAAAATTGTATATATGTAATATATATAATTTTTATTTATTTTATATATAATATGTATTATATATAATTTTTATTTATTATATATAATATAATTTTTATTTTATATATGTTATATACATAATTTTTATTTATTTTTATATAAAATATATTTGTATATTTTGATTTATTTACATGTTTATATATATAGACTAGCAAATTTCAAAACTAGAAAATTTGGGTGATCTGGCAATCTGACAGGAATGGGTCCATATTCTTCCTTAGCAACAATCAGCTGGAGGTGAGTAGAGACTCCCCCCCCCCCGCCTTTAGAAGAAGCAACATCTTCTGTGTGAACCAGGCACCATGGCTCACAGACTCTAAGTATAGGCCTCATTCATTTACATCAGTAATTTCCAACTGGGGACAACTTCACCCTTTGGGGGGACATTTGGCGGCATCTGGAAATATTTTTGATTGTCCCATAGGGCTCTGGGGGGTACTACTGACATCTAGTGGGTAGAGGCCAGGGATGCTATTAAACATCCTACAATGTACAACATAGCCCCACAAACAAGTCTTACTTGTCCCAAGACATCAGTAGTACTAAAAATCAGAAATCCTGAACCTGGCCCCTCTAAGAATGTGGGTTAGCATTTCCAACGATTTCTGTAAACCCAGGCAAGAAGACTAATATAAGTAGTTTCCAAAAGGCTAGTCTTTACTCCTCTATGCTTCTCTGAGAAGATCGGGCAGTGAGACCCCATGACAAAGTGCAGCAGCAGCAGCATCTAATATTGGGACACATGTTCTGTGCCAGGCACCAACCAAGTGAGGTGACGTAGCCAAAATCCCATAAGGCTCTCAACAACTTTTCAAAGTAAGTATCATGATGATGGAATTAAAATTACATTGTTATTGTTGCAGATGACAGAAACACTTCTCAAACAGACTTGGAGCAGAAACCTCTTTTCTTAGCACAAGTATAGATCTTCCTCAACTTCTGATGGGGTGACCTCCTGATAAACCCGTCGGAAGTTCAAAATGTAGTCAGGCCAATGTGCATTTACTGCACTTAACCTGCCATCCATCTCCGCTCTGCCTAGCCTGCCTTGAATGTGCTCGCAACACATACATTAGCCTCCAGTTGGGCAAAATCATCCAACACAAACCCTATTTGACAATCAAGTGTTGACTGTCTCACTTGATGTCCTGAATACTGTACCGAAAGTGAAAGACAGAATGGTGAATGGGTGCGGGATGGCTGTCGGTGTATCGGTTGTTGACTCCGGGGACCATGGGGCTGATGGGGAGCTGTCACTGCCCAGTATCACAGGAGAGGATCAGCTCACATACCGCTAGCCCAGGGAAAGGTCCAAATTCAGACTCCCAAAACTGGTTTCTGCTGAATGCGTATCGCTTTCGCACCATTGTAAGGTCGAAAAATTGTTAGTCAAACCATCATAATTCGGAGACTGTATTTAGATGCTGGAACAAGACAGCCTGGGTTTAAGTACCAGCACTGTTCTTACTAGCCCTGTGACATGGAACAAGTCACTACTACTCTTCGGACCTCTGTTTTCTCATCTGAAATTGGAATACTAAGAACATGCTCCTCACTGTATTATTTTGAAGACTTTTTTAAAAAGTCAATGCCTGAAAAGTGCTCACAACAGTATCCGGTGCATAGTAAGAGCTCAGTAAATGTTAGTTATTGTTATGGTATTAATTATTATTATTATTATTTTATTATTAGTTATTGTTCTTCCTCCTCTTCCTCTCCTCCCTTCTCCTCCTCTTCTTCTCTCTTCCTCCTCCCCCACCACCTCCCCCTCCGCCTCCTCCTTCCCCTTCTTGTTTGAGTAAAAACTCAGGCGACAAACAGGAGTGATAGTTCTGAGTGTTCAAGGTATTTCATCAAATCTCTTGCTGTCACCCTCTCATTTGTTCTCAGCTTTTACTTCCTCTGTTTCTTAAGCCCTCTCCCAAGTGTTGACAAGACAGCCATGAACATGTTCATACTCTAGAAGCTCAGCAAAAGCTGTAAGGCCAGAGCTACTCCCGTTGGCCCAGCTTGTGTTATCCTTAAACAAATCCATGTCACTGGGGTGGGGGAAGTGCCTGGGTTAAGTGCCCACCCCTGGGCTTGGTGAAGGAGTCAGCCTCTCTCGTCCCACGTGCACTGAGAGTGGGGAAGGCTGACTTCCCAAAGGAAGATGATCCCTTTTTGGTTTCACGAAGGAGAAGAAATCTGAGCAGACAAAAATGATAGCACTACAACTGTTTCCAGTTTACGGGAAACTGTCTCTGTAAGACGAAGGAATTTTCACAAGGAGACAAAGCTAGTAAGTGTAAGAAGAATTCAATTCCTGACTTCTTAACATTCAGGAACAATTCAGTACTAGGAAAACCTGTATTAATAGATCAAAAGAAAAATGTGTCACCATAGATGCTGAAAGGCTTTTGATAGAAGTCAATATCCTTTCTTGATAGATAATTCCTTCTAGCATTAAACTTAAAAAGCAGTGGGACAGACTTTGAAGAAAATGACTTCAAATTGTTTCTAAGGGACTTAGAAGAAGACTTTTAAAAAATGGATATTGGCATGATTTTCATTTTCACAAGCAAACCTATATATTTAACATGGCTTCAGTAGAAATGCTATCACTTTTTTTTGAGCTAGAAGATCTAATTGTAAAGTTCAATAAAAAGTGTATAAATAAAAAGTGCCGGGGAAATTCAGCAACATATTCTAACACTACAATGACGAAACCATGATTCTGGTGCAGAAAAAACACATCAATGCAACAGAATAAAGTTAGAAAATAGGCACAAATAGCCATGGAAATTTATGACGTAAAAGAGCGACACTAACTTCATTTTGGAAAAGATTGATTATTCGATAGGTGATGCGAAGACGTCTGAATAGCTATCTGAAAACAAACAAACAAAAGGAATCCTACCTCACTCCATTAAAACTTACACTAGATGTTCAAGCATTTAAATGTAACTTACTAAGTGGAACCTGTTATGTCCTAGAAAATATGGAAGAATTTTTTGCCACAGAATGAAAAATCTCTTGCTCTTGGCCAATGTAATCACATCGAGGTGAGGTTGTGAGAGATTAAGATGGGCCCTAACTCAATGACTAGTGTCCTCACAGGAAGAGGGAAATTTGGATGCACAGATGCTCAAGGAAGAAGGCTGTGTGAAGGCAAAGTCAGGCATTGGAGATGCTACCACACCAACGTTCGCCAAGGATTGCTGGTAACCATCAGAAGCTGGAAGAAGAAGGGAGGATTTTCCCAAGAGCCAATGGAGAGAGCATGACCCTGCCACCATCTTGATTTGGAACTTCTACCCTCCAGACTGTAAGGGAATAAATTTTGTTGTTTGAAGCCACCCAATTGTGGTTAATTTGTTACGTCAGCCCTAGCAAACTAATACAAATATTTACAAAGAATTTGCATGGGGAGAAAGATGCCAAAAACAAAACTAAGGCAAATGGGAAACATATTTGTAACTCATGTGACAAAGGACAAGTTTCCTTACCAAGAAATCCTGTAAATCAGTATTTTTCAGAAAATCAGCCACTTCATAGGAAATGAGCCCATGAAGTTATGTAATGAAGTTATTATAGCTTTGTCGAGAGAAATAAATCATTTATGTGGGACTCACATAAAGTGATACTCTAGTGAGTGGCCTCAGATCTCCCCTTTCACCCTCCTCAAGACCATACATGGCATCTTATCATATTCTTCCTGATTGCTTTAGTGACTAAGTAGCTTTTGCTGAAGCATTTTTAAGGAAAACAAGGAATCACATCAACATACCATGTACTGAAACGTCATTTTAAAAATCTCTCTTCTTTGGGGCGCCTGGGTGGCGCAGTCGGTTAAGCGTCCGACTTCAGCCAGGTCACGATCTCGCGGTCCGTGAGTTCGAGCCCCGCGTCAAGCTCTGGGCTGATGGCTCAGAGCCTGGAGCCTGCTTCCGATTCTGTGTCTCCCTCTCTCTCTGCCCCTCCCCCATTCATGCTCTGTCTCTCTCTGTCCCAAAAATAAATAAACGTTAAAAAAAAAAGTTAAAAAAAAAAATCTCTCTTCAAATCTTTCTTTCCTCAAAGTTCTCCTCAGGGGACCATGTTTTCTAGTCTTCCTGGCCTTTTCTTCTGGCCTATGTAATTCCCAATGCTGCCTTTCAAATATTTTCTATTTCCCCTAGTAACCTAGCTCTCAGCTTGCATAACAGCCAGCAAAATAAGCTTAGCAGTTAGCTGGTCCATCCTTCGAAAACCTTCAGGGGCCAACCACTGTCAAACTCATGGGGTTTCATTGATCCAGTCATGTTGCCTTTTCCTGGAGCAGAGAAGCAGGGGAGGACTCTGCTGCTAAGAAACGATATCTTCCCCCAGATGGCCACCAATCAAGGCTGGCTTCCTGGGTGCATAACCCGGGCAGCTGTACTGGACCCACACTCAGAAAGGCCCCACGCTTGGTTTTAATGCTCTGTTGTCACTATTTTGAAATTTTTGATCAAGGGGCACCACATTTTCACTTGCACTGGGCCCCACAAAACATGTAGCCAGTCCTGACAAGGAAACTATTCAGTAGGTGTGCCTGGTTGGCTCAGTCGGTAGATCGTAAGACTCTTGATCTTGGGGTCGTGAGTTCGAGTCCCATGCCGGGTGTAGAGATTACTTTAAAAAAAAATTTTTTTTAAAGAAACTATGGAATACATGGATATTATTCTTCTTACTCAAAGCACAAATGTTTTATCCTCTGAATGGCCAAGAGATAGAGCCTCTCAGATCTTGGTGTTAAAAAAAAAAAAAAAAAAAAAAAAAAAAGCAAGAGGCAAATGGGGAGAAGAGAAAAAAAAATTAGCTTCATGAACTCAGAAGCCAGGAAAGCTGGCACCATTGCCTTTAGCAAGATGCTATCTGACATCTTTTGGCTGAATGCATCCTTTCATGGGGTGATTAAACAGCAAATATCTCTGAGTAGCATAATGTTTATTAGACATTGCTCTGTTAGGGCAGCTTGTGTTTTCCTTGTATTCTGTGTTCAAGTGTGTACAATTTGTTGATTTAAATAAAATTTAAAATAAGCCGTGCTGCTTGAAGACCTGCTGACAGGGCCTCGTGGAAAACTTTGAGAGATTTTTTATTAGGAAACAATTCTGTTTCTGTGTCATGATTTTCTGCACCGTGCCTCCCCTCCAGCCGCTCCCCTGCTCTTAGCCGTGCAGTCCAGCAGCCCCCACACCACTATTTCTACTTTTTGGAATGTTCTTCTGGCTCTCTGAAATATTTCTATCCATGAGGCAAGGGTTCTGTTTGTCCTCCCCCCCCCCCACCCCCGCCACCGTCCCCCAGGTTACTGGAGAAAAGGGACACGCTTGCCCAGGACAAGGACCATGAGTAACACATACGAGACGTTTTAGATTTTTCTGTGATGCTAATCATCCATTCATTCAATATTTTGATTAAAAAAAATTAATAGATGGCAAAGTATGGAGAAATGAATGCTCTTTCAGCCACTGGATAGAATACTGATGTTGCTTTAACATACAATTACCTACGATCTTGACGAAGCCATTCGCTCCTCTGCTTGGAGCCTAGAGAAACCTTCACCACACAAGGCACAAGGGCACCCGTGTAAGGATGTAAGTCGCATTCCTCGGGGGAAGTACAATGACTGGAAGAAACCCATATGTCCATCAGAAAGCGATGGCTACATAAAGTATGAAGGAGAAGATGGGGTGCAGTGGTTTTAAAACCAGTAAGAACAGGGCCCTTGGGTGGTGTAGTCAGTCAAACGTCCCACTCTTCATTTCGGCTCAGGTCATGATCTCGCTGTTCCGTGAGTTTGAGCCCCACGTTGGGCTCTGTGCTGATGGCACGGAGTCTGCTTGGGATTCTGTCTCTGCTTCTCTCTGCCTCTTCCCTGCTTGTGCCCTCCCTCTCTCTCAAAATGAAGAAATAAATTGAAAAAAGTTTTTTGAAAAGAATAGGAAGGATCCCTGTGGGCCCACATATACAAGTCCTCAAGACATAGTTTTGAGGGGGAAAGAAGCAAGTTGCAGAAACAGGACTTAACCAAAGGAGGCCTCTTGTAACCACCACAAGGTTCTAAAAGCACAAAACGGTATTTTGTACGTTCCACGGGCACAGACATGTGCATGAAAATCTTCGGAAAATCCCAAGAGAAAGCAAAGTGATGCAGAGGTTACCACACGAAGGGGGAGGCATCATGGAGAGGAAGGTGCTAAATGGAATTTCATTTGTATCTGTGACACCATACTTTGCAGGAGATTTTATGCCTTTGTTACTATGTAACGACAAATTAATATTTTTAACTGGCACAAAAAACGTGTCCGTTATAAAATTCAAGGAATTCTGTTCAAGGAGTCCAAATTCAAGGAGTCAATGTTCCCTACGTAGTTCCTAAATTAAATACTTTACTATCGAATGCACGTTATAGGCACATAGGCACGTAGGCTTTATATGTGACACAGTATCCCTGTATTTCTTCATGTGGAATTTCTGAAGATTCTTGACAAGTGTTCA
Source organism: Prionailurus bengalensis (assembly GCF_016509475.1). Taxonomy (NCBI): domain Eukaryota; kingdom Metazoa; phylum Chordata; class Mammalia; order Carnivora; family Felidae; genus Prionailurus; species Prionailurus bengalensis. Next base: position 9,415,147 of record NC_057354.1, on the reverse strand, counting down.
AAAGTACATTTGAAACTGTTGAAATGAATGTCTACCCTGGGACAAAATCTGCCCTGGGCTGCGGGGCATGGCCGTGACTAAGCAGGGGTGGGGGCCCCGGCCTCAAAGAGCTTTTAGTCCTGTGCAACCCTCGACAGAACGGTGGCAGAGAGACCACGGCATGAGCCCCAGGGAAGCAGAACTTGCAAACACGAGGCACGGGAATCGGCCGTTTTCTTGAGCTTCCTTGACACGCGGTACACGCACCAGCTCTCAAGCGCTCCCGGTGGCTAGTCAAAGCTTCTGGTCATTTCCCCACCCCCTAACCCATGATCCGAGGTGGCTTCTTCACAGAATTGCCCTTTTCTTATTCATTTCTTCACTTGCTTATCTTTCTGCCCCACTGGACGCCTCGTGGGGAGAGTCCAGGTGCCTCTTTGTTGGCATCGCCCCGCACCCAGCCCTACGCCTGGCACTTCGCTATCTCGTAAACCTCCAGCTGTCCCTCGCGTGGGTGTTTGAGTGAGTGAAAGCTGAACGGATTCATTCCCTTCCATCTCCTAGAGGTGGAGGTCCCTTAGTGCTATTTTACCCCCTCCTGTCATACCCAACGTTTAATTTAGAGAAGAAAATGATGTAAATGACTAGAATTGCCATTCATCAAGAGCCCTACTATGTACTCCCTGCTGTATAGGATTTGGTTTTCCCGTTACCCTTGCTACAGAGCGAATCACCCCAAATTTGGTGGCCTAACACAACCATTCTCCTATGCTCTCAGACAGTGTGGGTGAGGCAGCTGGATAGGGCACAAGGGGGGACTAGTCTCTGTCTCATAGTGCCTAGGGGATCCACTAGGAAGGCTGGAACACTAGGGGTGACTGGTGGTTAGGAGCTGAAATTATCTGGGTGTGTCGTCTCCCATGGCTGATGGTCAATGCTGGTTGCTGGCCGGGACTTCAGCTGGGTTTATGGATAGTAACAACCACACGTGGCTTCTCCACGGGGCTGCATGGGCTTCCTCATGGCGTGGCAGACTCAGGGTATTTGGACTTCTTACTCAGAGTCCAGGTGTGAATGCCAAGTGCGATGCAGAGACTGAAAACTTTTATGACCCATACTCAAAAGGCATACGGATTCATTCCTGCCACATTCCGTTGGCCACAAGTGAGTCGGAAATCTGCCCAGACTCAAGGGAAGGAAACTTAGACTCTACTTCTGGATAAGGCAGTGGGTATGTTCTAGAAATCACGGCACGGGAGATCGTTTCACTGCCGTCTTCAGAAAACACAATCTGCCATACCTTCCTAAAATCCCTCCAATAGGTGTGAATAATCCGTTTTGTAGATGAGGGAGCAGGTGCAGAGAATACATAATTTGCTCAGAGTCAAACAGCTAGACAATAAGTGTCTGAGCAGGGATTCAAACTCAGGTCTGCTCGTCCCCAGAGCTCCCTCTCCCCAAACCTCAGTGCTGTCACATCAGGTGGAGATTATATTTATGTGCTTCATCCTTTCCTGATTGTTTGTCAGGGAGACATATCCAACTCCCCGGTGTTGCCTTACGTAGAGGTTGTGTCTTCTTGCAATTTACAAACGGTATTAACTGGTACAATAACCTGAGCTTCAGTAGTTAATAGGCAGGCATTGAAATGAGTCCCCTCTGAAGGTCCAGAGCAATTGCTATTAAGAGACCAGCCTTGGAGCAGAGTTTGCAACTTCAGGATAGCAGCTCATCCACAGCGATCGTTGACCCTGGTGAAAAATGATCCTCCCCCTTTGTGACACAATTATTTGGGTATTTACCACAAAGGCCCTTAACTGGGCCTTTTTCGATCAGAAAAGAAGAAATAAGCTGAGATGGGGGGGGGGGGGGGCAGAAATAGCTAAATTTAAATGTAACTGCTCACATTGTTTTGTCCTTAGATGGATGGTAGGTCTTTCTCATTATTCACCAAGCACAGACACGCTACCAAGAGCGATTTGGCAACTTGTGAAGATAAATCACAACCAGGATGGCTGCCGTCACTGTCACAGTTGAGAGCGTGGCTCTGGGGGCTGAGTGTGGGAGGAAATACGTGCACTGGCCCCACTGGGGCAGAGGCAGAGAGGAAAAGGAGGACCCGGAGAAAGGAAAACAGAAGAAAAGCCATAAAAATTCCATGTCTCCCTCTATGTTGCTCCCAAGTGCCACGCTTTTGAGAGAACTAATGTTTTTGTGAGTCCTCAACAGGTCAGGGAGAAGACAGATGGCAGGTTACTGAGGCAGGCTGGGAGGGAGGTTATGGATGTAACCATCCAACAAGAAGAAAACACAGATTCAATATGTAGTTCAGGAGACACTGGACGCTCAAGAGCGTCCAGACACTCTAAGAATCTGAAGGGAGTTGTATTTTCAAGATATTTTTAGACGCAATCTTTTACACAAGGCACAAAGCTGAGATCCTCCCAAATTGTCTTTGTTTATTCTATTTTTACAACCTACATTTTTTTGCGCTGATAAAAGCAACATCTTCTAATAATATAAATTTTAGCAAATATAGAAAAATGCATAAACCCCTTAATCTTTTCATCCAGGAGCCACCAATATAAATATTTTGTTACGCAGCTTTCTGGTGCTTTCTTGCGTGTTTAGGCACGTAACTGTGTGTTGCAAAAGTGGGCTCGCATGAAATCTGATATTTTGTGACCTACATTTTGCCCTTCGTATATCATCAGTGCCTTTACGTGTCGCTAAGTAGACATTTACCTAATCATTTTTAAAAGATGCACGATTTTCCCTGGTAATATTATCTAACCAATCTGCTATTCACTGCATGGTTAGGGGTGCGACTTGTTTTATTGTAAATAAAAGTATACGAACATCCTGGCATATATACTTTGGGGTGTTTATTTGCCCGTTTGCTCTGGATACATCTCAAAGTGGATTTTTGCTAAGAAAAGTGAGGCACATTATTAATGCGTTTTACACATACTGTTAAATTGTTATCTTGATGACGGGCGCCTGGGTGGCTCAGCTGGCTAAGCGCCTGACTTGATTTCGGCTCAGGTCATGATCTCACAGTTCGTGAGTTCGAGCTGCGCGTCCGGTTCTGTGCTGACCACACGGAGCCTGCTTGAGATTCTCCCTCTGCCCTCCCACTCTCTCTGCCTCTACCCCACTCACTCGCTCCCTTTCTCAAAATACGTAAATAAGCATAAATAAACAATAAGAAAATTGTTATCTTGATGAGCTGTACCAAGAGTTATCTAAGTCGAAGCTAGAAGTTAATGCAATTTGCATCTTTTTCTTTCTTTGTTTCTCCTTCCTGTCCCTTCTTCTCATCCCTCCCCTTGCCTCTTTCTCTTCTCAGTGGTGAATCAGTACCTACTATTGGCGAAGCAGTTATATCATGTGCTTTCCGACTAGGGCGCGGGTCCAGCAACCATGGCCCGTGGGCCAATCTAGCCCACCATCAGCTTTCGTTCAACCCATGAGCTAAGAATACTGTTTATATTTTTCATGTTTGACTTAAAAAACAAGAATAATACATCATGATACATAAAATTATAAAAAGTTTAAATTTCAGGGGCGCCTGGGTGGCGCAGTCGGTTAAGCGTCCGACTTCAGCCAGGTCACGATCTCGCGGTCCGGGAGTTCGAGCCCCGCGTCGGGCTCTGGGCTGATGGCTCGGAGCCTGGAGCCTGTTTCCGATTCTGTGTCTCCCTCTCTCTCTCTGCCCCTCCCCCGTTCATGCTCTGTCTCTCTCTGTCCCAAAAATAAATAAATGTTGAAAAAAAAAAAAAAAAAAAAAATTAAAAAAAAAAAAAAAAAAAAAAAAAAAGTTTAAATTTCAGGGTCCATAAATAAAGTTTTACCGAAACACGGCCACTCCCCTTTGGTTTACATATTTTCTGTGGGTACTTTGGCCCTAAAACAGCACAGCTGAGTAGTTGGGACAGAGACCGTATTTGGCCCACCAAGCGTCAGAAGTTCAACAGTGGAGGGCCATCTGGGTGGCTCAGTCAGTTAAGCGTCTGACTTCGGCTCAGGACATGATCTCATGGTTCATGGGTTTGTGCCCTGCGTTGGGCTCTGTGCTGACAGCTCGGAGCCTGGAGCCTGCTTCAAATTGTGTCTCCTGCTCACTCTCTCTCTCTCTCGAATAAACAAACATTAAAAAAAAGAGAAGTTCAACAGTAGCCTGACACTACGTCACAATGCCTCTGTCATGCATCCTCACTTCATCTCATCATGTAGGCGTTGTACTGTCTCCCGGCATCACAGGAAGGGTGAGTACTGTACAATAAGACATTTTGGGAGACAAAGAGAGAGGCCATATTCACATAACTTTTATTACAGCATATCATTCTATTTTATAATTATTAGTTATTGATGTTAAGCCCTTACCGCGCTTGACTTACAAATTAAACTTTATCATAGGCATGTAGGCGTAGGAGAAAACCTAGTATGTATAGAGTTTGGTATTATCCATGGTTTCAGGCATCCACGATGGTCTTAGAACGTATCCCCCACAGATGGGGGGGCTACTGTATTCAAGATGGAAAGGAGCTGTTCTGCTCTGCTCTTTGCATCCTTGTTTCTTCTTATTCAGCCCATTCTGGCTTGAATGTCACCAACTCAGATATGCCTCCTCTGGATAGATCTATCTATATCTAAATCTATATCTAAAGCTATATCTAAATCTATATCTAAATCTATATCTATATCTATATATCTATATGTATATCTATATCTATATCTATATATATATTTATATCTCTATATCTCTATATCTATATATATCTCTATCTCTATCTCTATCTCTATATCTCTATATCTATCATCTCTATCTCTATCTCTATCATCTCTATCTCTATCTCTATCTCTATCTCGATCTCGATCTCTATCTCTATCTCTGACAAGATATTCAATACCTGACTCAAGAGGAACGCAAGTTAAAATTTTCCCAGGACATCATTTTTCCTTTCCCAGTTTGCACACCTCACAGAGTTTGATAAAACCCTCTGGGGGTGAGAGTATGGGTAATAGGCCTTCTCATTTATGACGGATGGCAATCCAAATTCTGCAACCTCTATGGAGGACAATTTGGCAATATTTATCAAAGTTATGAATGCACTGACCCTTTGCCCCAGCCAGCCCCCTTCTAGGCATTTATTCCACAGACACCCTCCCACGTGTGGGGGATGACTTGTATTGAAGGTTATTTAGTGCAGGGTTGTTGGGAAATTCCCTAAATGCCTCCAGGTTCAGAAAACTTAATGAATAATTTATGCTGTGACCACATACTGGAGCGTATTACATTTGTTTTTGTTTTTTTTTTTGAAAGACCAAGTTCTTTATTAGCTGATCTGGAATGATCTCCACGATAAAAGACTTTAGGATTAAAAAAAAAAAAAAAGGTGAAAAACGGTGTGTATGATATGTTACTGTTTGTGTAGAAAAGAAGAAAAAAGAGAGTTTGTGTACATGCCCGCACTTAGATGTGGGTGCGTTTGTTTGCATAGGAAATCATATCCGGTGACCGCGAGATTTGAGAGAGGGGTTGCAGGACAGCCAAGAGGGAAGGTGGGAGGAAGCCTTCTGCTCCGAATGACTCAACTTTGAGTGTAGAACAACTGGGTGGCTATGTTATCAATCCCAACACTGAGAAGAAAGAAAGAGAAAGAAAAGGTCAGGAGAGGAAGAGAGAGAGAGAGAGAGAGAAGTCAGTCCTGGACCAGATCGAATAAACAAAGCTGCTCATGGTAACAAGGCTAAGTATCTCCCACTTCCCCAGTGGTTATAACAAAGTAAGAAAATTAGAGAGACAAGCCGCAGCCTCTTGCTTCTTTCATGAGGCTCCCGGTTTCTCTGATGATTCTGCAGTAATTAGAGAGAGCCGATTCAAGCCTCTAAGCCTCTTCTCTCTGCCTACCCAAGGGACGGATCCCACCACCTGCACGGCCATCTAGAGAGAACCCGCCAGATTCTTCTTCTTGGCAGAAGGGAAGACACAGCCCTGTTCCTGGGGAGGGCTCTGTGATGTTGATTGCTGTAGCAGCTACTGTCATAGCTCACTTCAGCAGAAAGGATTAGACTGTCCTGAATATGTCAATCAGATATCAAAGATAAATGAAGTTTGAAAAAATAAAATGTGCGATTTATTTTTAAAAAATAGTCTTTGGGAGACACCCAGAATGCACTTTGAAAAATCTAAGGGAAATATGTCAGGAAAACAAATCTGAGCTCTGCTGTCCAACTTTAATTTTTCACTGATAACACTCAAGCAGGCTGCAGCCCGGCCAATAAATAAAGATTCTCTCTTTCTTAATGGTCTCCAATTTCCATCTGCGGGGACGGAGGGCCTGAACGTGCTCTTGCCCCCTCCTCTCAGCCCGGCCCACCTCCCCTTTCCAGGTGCCCTGGGTGCTAATGAGCTGGCACTGGTCCCCAGTGCTCTGCCCCAAGGACATCCTATCCCTGCAGCTCCAGAAAAGGCATTCACCAAGGCATCTGCTAAGCTGCCTTGGCATTGCTCACCGGTTGGGCTTGGTGATGTTTGGGGTTTTAATTCACTTTACTAAAATTGCCTTTCATTCACTTGGTGACAGGTAGTTATTTGTTTTCAGGGTTCCGTTTGACATTTATTGTTAGCGCAAAACACTAATAATAATAATTAGCGCCTTTTTAGAGTTGTCTGGGGTTTTTGTGCTGCCGCATTGTTACTATAAAACATCCCGATGCTTTGCTGTATATAAGATAGTATGATGGTATTTAAATGTAACAAAGGGGTTTATTATACTCAGGCCAGATTGCAGTATCTCTGAGCCCCCCTCCCCCGTGAGTAAGCCAAGACTTAATATCCTCTAAACTTGTCTGTAATGCTAATACCTATCTTTTTTTTTTCTTTTTTTAAGTAGGAAGAAAACCTCACCCAGCCATGCATGGTCTGTTTGTTTGTTTTTAGAAACAAGCAGACAAATCTACAAATTATTCTCTAGAACTAGGTAGCCGCAGGCTACATGTGGCCCGTGGTACATCATTTGCGGACTTCTGTTCTAGAATATTCTTTGGATGTCTCTGTGAATGCTACTTGTATTATTTAATTCTCACTGCTGGATAGATCTCAAAGACCAGCTCTCTGGTCACACATCTAGGTCTGTAATCCTGGGAGAGGCACTTTCCTGGAATGTCTCTGTCATGTCTCTGTCCCCCGTTTCCAAAGAAAGCTGACAGATCTGAGCCAATGGAGGTTAGTAATAAAAAAGAATAAGTTGGACAAGGCAACCAGATTAATAAGGAAAGGACGAGGGTGGATCTGCTTTTCTTTTCCACTAAATCTACCCTCGTTAAATGATACGGGGAGAGTTTCTTGGGCTTTGAAGTGGGACTTCCATGGCAATGTCATGGTGAAGTGCAAATCGCACGGTGACCCAGTGTCAGGGTCGAGTCCTAGTTCTGACGGGCACCTTGCCCATCTAAGTGAGTCCAAGAGATCCGAGGTGGGCAGGCCTCACGGTCTGGGCTGGACGCATCCCAGGTTTGCTTTCTACTCAGAAGATGTGTCCACATAACAGAGACTATACCCTCCAAGGTCCAGGCTGACCGGCTCAGAAGTGGCTCATGCTTCTCTAATCATACCATTCAGATAAGTGGCTCCCTCCATATATGGGATGGAAGAAAGGGCAGAAGTTCTCCTCTTGGCTTTTCCGAAAGGCCTGAAATTCCTTTTCTGTGACTCAAAGTGGGAAGGCTGGAGAAGAGGAAACATCTCTGAATCATTGACCATAATCCAATGGATTATCTCAAATCTCCCACCAGATACAGACCCCCTGCCACGACTGTATGGTTACCTCTAACTGATCATTTTAAATTTGAGTTCCATCAGCCAGGAACATCTGAGCAGGAAGCAGATAGTGCGGTTAGGTAAAATCAAGGACAAAGGCAATTTTCTCTGTGGCTGTTTCTACCAAGTTCCGGATGAAAGATAAGCCTCCAATATGTCCCCTGCCAGAGTCCATCAAGGCTAGAATTGAGACTGAGTACCAAGAATGTGCTTGGGACAGGTTGGTTCTTTGCAATCAGACACCCGGAGTTCATGCTCCAGAGTTACCGCTTGTTAGCCCTGTGACTTTTACTCTCCTCATCTGAAATATGAGATAAAAATATCATCCATGCTGATGTTACCATGAGAAATATATGAGATCACAGATAATAGATATCAAGATATCAAGTAATGGGTACATAAGTTGGCACATAGCATGTGCACAGTAAACAGTTGCAGCAAAAAGTATGTCCTATGTCCTGAGTTTAACTTGTTTGACAAACACCCTTATATTGGTTAACCACACAAGGTAGGAGTCAAAGTCTTGTTTTTTAGCTAATGAGAGTGAGGGCCAGAGTAGTGAAATCACCTAGACAAGAGCACAGAGCTAGTAAGGGCCAGTGCTCAGATCTGGATGCAGACATACATTCTTTCTCTTTAGCTGTACTAGTTATTCTGGAGAACCACTTAAAAGGAGTTTTTGTGGGGCGCCTGGGTGGCTTGGTGGGTTCAGCGTCTTGCTTCGGCTCAGGTCATGATCTTGCGGTTCGTGAGTTCAAGCCCCACATCCGGCTCTGTGCCGACAGCTCGGAGCCTGGAGCCTGCTTCAGATTCTGCTTCTCCCTCTCTCTGCCCCTTCCCCACTCACACTCTGTCTCTGTCTCTCTCTCTCAAAAATAAGTAAACATTAAAAAAAAATTTTTAAAGGAGTTTTTGCAAGTACCCCTTTGTCCCATTTTCCCAAAAAAAAATCCCTCCTGTCCTTCTAAGCTGAAACTGATGCTGCCTCTGTGATGTTAATTCCACCTCAAGGACCACTGTGCAAACTGGTGTTGCACAAGGACGCTTGCTTTGAGCAAGCTTGGCGGCCAAGAGTGACCCAAAGTCAGGTGGTGAGGAAATCCTGACTTCCTATGCTAGAGGGAAAGCTTCCAAGCCAAAGATCATCTTCTCTCCACAATCACTCAGAAAATGTCCTTCTTTCTACCTGCTGTACCAATGCACCATTTTATCTAGAAAGACCATTGCGTAGTGGAATGGGCAAGCCCAAATTGCATCCGCTGCTAAAACGTGAAACGGAGTCTTCACGTCACAGGATTGCCTTAAAGTGGAGAACAGAGGGTCGAGTAGTGTGCCAAATTTTAAAGGTGAATAACTCTTTGATCCAACAATTCGGTTTTCAGCAACATCTTTTGGAAGTGATCAGACATGTGTAGTTATAGGTACAAGAATGTCATTTCAGTGTTTCCAAATAAAAAACAGTCCGAGTTTTTCTCTTCTGGAGATTGGAGAAATAAACTCGGAGATGGCTGTTTATCGACTACCATCTGGCCGGGAAGAAGTTTAGGGAGACCTCGATTGCTGGCTGGACTACAGTCTGTTCAGTAAAAGAAGTGATGTTATAATAGCTTCATAGATGAATGTCTTTACCTCCTTCCCTACATTCAAAGCACCGTCAAATCCTGTCATCCAGAGCTCTACAATAATCCACCAAATGACCACTTGTCATGGCGGCCATTGCTTCCACCCCAATCCGTACATATGTACCCATTGTGTGGCCAATTGCACACATTCCCTAACGAGTCCTCCCGCTTCCTTTACGGCTCCTCTGAAGTCTTCACACAGCAACCAAACTAACCTAGGAAAAATCCAAGTCAGATTGGAATAAAATCCAGACCACTTCCTGTGGTACCCAATCTGAACTGGCCTCTGACTCTCACATAACTCCACCCCTTCCTACTCTCTGTGCCCCACACTAGCTGTCTTGCTTGTCCTTGAACTGCCATTGCAAATCTCCTTATCACTGCCTTTTCACTTGCTGTCTGCCAGAGTGGCTTTTCCTAGCTCTTGACAGAGCCTAAGAGCTTCGTCTATTCTAGTTTCTATTCAAATGTCCCCTCTTCAAAAGAGTCCTTTTGAGCTGAAAATCGCTCTCCCACCACTCTACCATCATTTTCTATGTTATGAACTTTTTTTGAGAGAGAGAGAAAGAGAGAATGGGAGAGAGAAAGAGCTGGGAGGAGGGGCAGAGGGAGAGGGAGAAAGAGGATCTCAAGTGGACTCCACGTTCAGTGCAGAGCCCAATGTGAGGCTCGATCTCAAGACCACGAGATCATGACCTGATCGGAAATCAAGAGTTGGACACTTGACTGACTGAGCCACCCCCAGGAGCTATTTTTTAATGGCACTTATCACTCCCTGCCTCGATTTCATATATCAAAGTATTTACTTGTTTACTTGTCTTTGTCTCTAGAATGTAAGCTCCATGAAGACAGCATCTTATAGTTGCCTCTATCTCCAACACCTAGAAATGCACCTGCCACAGAAAATCAATGAATCAATCAATCTTTTATTAAATAAACAAATATAAATCTGCAAAGTGACACCCTGAATTAATTTTGCTTATCCACAGGCAGGTGGAATTGTAAACATTTTCTCCTCTCTTTTCTGTTGCCTAAATTTTCCACCCTCAGAAGAGCAAAAGTTACTCTTGTGATTATGCAAAGCAATTAAATTCACTTTATATTAAATGAATAATAATAAATTAAGGAACAAAAATAGAATATAGCCCTTGAAGGAGCCAGTAATTACCTTTCACTGGAAACTCTGCCACTGGAATTTCACTTGATGATGAGTCTTTCCCTTCCCTTTAAGTCACTTTTGGACCCCTCCCCTAAAGGTATCATAATTCGAAGTTTAGAAAAAGACAATAATGTTTACAAGAATCAGATGCATAACCTCTTATGCTGGAGTTCACCAGAAGGACTTGGAAGAAAAATTCACTGTCTTTGCCGTGCCAGGATTTGGTATATATTAATCTTTTTCTTTTTTCTTTTCTTCTCTTCTCTTTTCTTTTATTTCATTTTTTTTAACTAAAAAATCTTGATCTTAAAGAAATCTCTGACAGTATAGGCTCCTTCTCTTAGTAAGCTGCCATTTTAAGTCCGCTGTTGAAGTTTAAACTTCTGTTTACCTCCAAAGTAATATTGTCTGCAAGACAAAAAAAAAATGACTTGGCATTTGCAAATATTTCTGAATATGTAAATCCTTGCAGGAACGAGATGTCTGAGAAATAGTCCTTTGTACTTGGCTGGACCTGAAGGATCCTCTTGGAAGGATCACAAAGCCCAGGGGGGAAGAAATGATGATGACGTCACGTTGACAACATCACTTAGGAGCAGCAATTTATGTAGAACTTTGACCAAAAGTGCGAGAAATCCCCATGTAAGCCTCCAATGGTTCTTCACTAAGTCTGACCTACGTCAGAATCGATGACACTAAAGTCCTATATTTTACCCACAAGACCGCATCTTTTTTGCAAAGCCATCCAAACTTGTAAGGATTAGTGGCAAATATTGCATCTGTTTATTTTCAGAACAAGATGTCAATTTAAGAAAATTTTTAAAGCCAGGTCTGGTGAATATCACTCTCATGAAAGATTATGATTCTATGGAACCACTTCACGTGGAAAATGGACAATTTTACAGAGACATCAGAAATCATCTTCTACATCCTTTTGAGGATTTTCCAGAAGAAAATATGTATAATGTCCTAATTGACATGTTGGTGGAAGCATTGTAGACTTTGTGGGTAACTTGGAAAATACACTTTTAAACATATCTTGGAAACCTTAGCAGCACTGAAGTTAAAGAATGAATTCAAATGCTCCAAAAGTACTCATTTGTTTTCTTCCTAAGTTTCCTGAAACAGAGTTCTCAGATGAAATATTTGACTACACAAAACCATTTATTTTGGTAGCATTTCCACCATTAACCTTAGATCATCTCCTAAAGACAGCCAGGAAAGAAAGAAATAAACACAGCTCATTCATCACGAGCATGATAATAGGACATTTTATAAACAGAGTGTTTTCCATCCAGAAAGAACCGTGTAATTTTAGCAAGGCACACAGTGGGTGTTACTCAGGCAAGTACAAAACACTTGCTTCACAATATTAAGTGATATTATTGATACTATAATTATTTAAAAAGAAGAAGGAGGAGGAGGAGGGGAGGGGGAGGGGAGGAGGAGGAGGAGGAGGAGAAACAGAAGCAGCAGCACCAGCGTGAGACTCTTATATTTGACCCAGAACAGAAAGAGGCTTGCCTGACCTTTATGATGATTCTTTAGTCCCGAAATTTACCAAAGTACAAATGGGAATGTTGGGAATCAAGAAACCCACAAGACTTTATTGAATACCTACTATGTTCCTAGCTGTTCTAGGCAAGTCAGTTGATTTAAATACTAGACGTCATTTCTGCCATTTTATAGAAAATAAAAAATCTATTCCCTCCCTTCTTGTCTCCATAGGGAGTTACTGTTCCCTGGAAGAAATGGTATTAGAATAATGTTTCCAGAATCTTTTTCTATGCCTTCAATTATATCAACATCTAAATTGATTAAAATTAAGGTAAAGATCTTCATAAACGTGGCTTATACTTTATCCTTCTCTATGGTAGACCAACTAGCCCCCAGGATGGATGTACTCCCTTCTTTCTCCTCTTCCATGAAGTTTTTACCCATGGGTAAAGAGGTAGGCCTGGCCTCCTGAGGTTAGATCTAGAAACTCATCTTTCTTTCCCCACCAGTGGTGTTCAACAGGTGCAAGGCAATCTTTCTCTCAGATAGCTGAGTGAGTTCCACTAAAAACCCATTTTCCAGTATAGGTGGGTTCTAAGCTATAGATTGAAGATGTATTGAGAATCTAGATTCCATTAGAATATAAGCTCCTGGAGGCAGGGTTTTATTCCCTTTTCCACTCCTGCATTCTCAGGTTCTAGAACAAGACCTGTCAAATAGTAGGTGCTTAGTAATTATTAGTTGAACAAATTACCTGTTGTTGCAACTATAACCAAATTCTTCGATACATTCTATCATGATCTTCATGTCTCCAAGTCTAGTGTCAACATCTTAATTGGTTGTGAGTTTGGTGGGAGATAGACATGATTTTTTGGTCCCTTCAATGCCACCATTATTAATGGATCATGAACTGACTGGAAAGCAGAATTTAACGTAAAGCAATCATGAGACCAAGAAGTACCATTTTATAGAATACTGATCATTAGTACAATAGGGAGTCAATCAGAAAGGAGAGATATCAGTGAAAACTACAATAGTCCATAACTTTCAGATGACAGATTCAGATATTCAGATAAGCAAACACATCAAAACCCCAATGTCACTGGTTAAGGAGAGGGTTTCCCCTTGTATCTTACTTCTTGCTGTATCATAATATCGAGCACCTAGCAGATATTTACTAAACAGTAGTTGAATGAATGAATGAATGAATGAATGAGTGAACAGATGGCATCAGACGGTAGAATTAAGCCAGCTGAGTAGGAGGGTATAGAATCTTTTGGGGCCGTGACACATCTGTGTTTGGTCATTGGCTTGACTACTTGTTATCTTCATAACTTAGGACAAAATAGATATAACACTTTTAATCTCAGTTTTCTGATCTGAAAAATGGTCGTAATAAGAGCCTCTTCCTTTAAGGATGCTGCAGGAATTTTAATGAATGCAATGCTGGGCACACTGCCAGCTTCAAGCTCCAGCTCTCAGCCCTATTCAGGGACTGACCTCAGCCAACGCGGTGTGCTACAGTTGGCTCGTGTTGGCTCATGAGGGCCAGCCGTGGGCAACAGTCCCCAACTCTGAGTTCAGTTGGTAGCTTGAAATCAAACATGGTGGGAGTATTTACACAAGGAGTCAGCAAATTTTTTTAAGAGGCAGATAGCAATAATTTCTGACTTTGCAATACTCTCTGTGGCAATTAGTCACCTCTGCCTACTGTAGAAAAAGTGAATAGACAATATGCAAACAAATGGATGTGGCCATCTTCCAATAAAACTTTATTTACAAAATCAGTTGGTGGGCCAGCGGGCTGCAGTTCTCCGACCCCTTATCTACATCATAAACGTCAGCAAACCCTACTCATCAGGCTTTTTCTTATCTGCAGATTGTCAATTGCTAAACACTTACCAATTCACCACTTGAAACCACCTTACCCAAGGTCATACTTTCTTTTTGAGGGCAACTTGAAACCAATGCTTGTTCAATGTAGAATATAAAGCACCCCCCCCCCCGCCATCTACAACTCTGAAGGGTCATCCCAGCTTAAGAGCCCCCACTATATAATAACAGCCATCAGAGAGCATCCATTACGGAGGGAGCATTAAACAACTAAGTAGAGAGAATGCCCCAGCCATTTGATGTCTGCCAGCCTGTTACTGGCCCCACTACTGACACATGAGCTCATGCACAGAGTAGCCATGGTGGCAGGGATGGAGAACATTCATAGTGCCAACTATTGTTCTCCTACTCACAAAGGCAAATTTACCCTTTACCACTGCTGAATGGCCAAGCTGTCAAGAAGAGAGGTCAATTCTGAGCCATCTTTTATAGAAGTCTATCGGACATTTTGTGGTAATTTGACTATGTTAGAGCCTTTCTACCCTGTGTAAGAATTCACTTTTGGAGAGCATAGGTGGCTCAGTTGGTTGAGCATCCAACTCTTGATTTTGGCTGAAGTCATGATCTCACGATCGTGGGATCAAGCCCTGTGTCAGCCTTCACATTGAGCATGGAGTCTGCTTGGGATTCTCTCTCTCTCTCTCTCTCTCTCTCTCTCTCTCTCCCCCCCCCCCACCCCACCTCCCTCTGACCTATCCCCCACTCATGCCTTCTCTCTATTTATAAACAATAAAATTAAATTAAATTAAAATAAAAGTAAATAAAAGTAAAATTTCACTTTCACTACAGCAGACAGATATTCCAGTTATGGTTTTGCCTTTCCCACCTACAGGGCCTTAGCCGAGAACACTAACTGAGGGCTTATATGGTGTTTGATACACTGATACACAATCCTACCAGAGGACATAGCAAGAGTCCCTTGAACTTTAAGTTGTGATTTCCACTTGGGCGCTTTGGGCTTCTTATATCAAGGATCTGACAAGAAAAAGCAGAGTCACTGTCCTGGCTGAGAAGGTCATGATGACCATGGGCTTGGACCCTTCAAATGTGAAGTCTGAGTCATGACACTAGATAAGCCACTTAGACTGGTAGAGATGCTAGCTGAGAGTGAGGGAATCTAAGAACAGATAATGACAATGAGGATCAGTTGTGACTTGAAAAGCAGCTCCAGTGGGGATGCCTGGCTCAGCCGGTTAAGCATCCGACTCTTGGCTTCAGTGCAGGTCATGATCTCACAGTTCATGGTTTTGAGCCCTGCAGTGGGCTCTGTGCTGACAGTGTGGAGCCTGCTTGGGATTTTCTCCCTCTCCCTCTCTCTCTGCCCCTCTTGACCCTCTTAAATAAATAAACTTTTTTTTAAAAAGTGGCTCTTAAAAGTTTTTCCAAGGCAAAGAGGCCCACCAGAATCCTAGAGCTACTTCTCCCAGAAGTTGTATAAAGATGTGGACCTGATCTAAAGAGGTGGACTGTAGCGGACACCATGCAGCAGCACCTAGAATCCCCAGTTAGGACTGGAGGTCCAATTTCACCAGCTTCAAGGAGTGTTGACACCTCACAGTTCAGAGCTCTTGCTGGGAATTGGCCTCAAGCGAAGAGAGAAAACTCCCAAGGTGACCTCCTTTCCTAGGTAGCAACCTTACTCCAATAACTGTTTGATGAGGCCATAAAAAAGCCAGCCCCCTCCTGCCCCAACACACGATGGCCCTGAAAGACCGTCTCAGTTCAGAGCATTCTGTGGAATCAGTGGAGGCCATTGCTGTGACTGTACCCAGCCCAAGCCCTCTGTCTAGCCAATCCAACCCCCCCTCCCTTCTCCTGTAGATGTTAACATCAAGAGCACTTCCTAGTGAACCTCCCCACTAATCTCAAAGTCTGCTTCCTGGGGAACCTGACGTGAAACAGGATTAAATGAAATAATGTCCCTAAAGTACCTGACATTAAAAAGGATCTCATCATAGGTGGCGTTGATCTTCTAATACATCTCAGAAAAACGTGAGTTTCAATCAACAGTATTAATAGCAATAATAACAACACCTATTATAACTAAGTGCTTACCCAATAGTAAACTAAGTGCTTTACATACATTAACTCATTTTATCCTTTTAACAAGTCCATTATAATCCACATTTTACAGAAAAGTAAAGGAGACACATGGGAGTTAATTAACTTTTCCAAGTTCACATGCTTATCCATTACACGTTACCAGCCTTTGTTTGGATGTGGCTATAAAAAGAGATATATTTGTGGGAGAAGTTTAAGAATAATCCTTTTGCTTTTTAAGTCCTATCAGACTAAAGCTGAATATTCTAAACATGGCAAAGATTTTCTGCTTTCATACTCCAGCTCCTTCATATTCATTGAACACTTTCACCTGAAGTTATTCTGAGGAGGAAAGAAGAGTTAGTCCTTTAAAGAAGAATGTCACGAACAATAACCAGTGTCTGTAAAATCTCTCATTTCCAGAAAATACATATAGCATAGGCATATGGTGCTTCTGAGAAATAAAGTTGTCTGGTGACTTCACATTAAACTGAGACCCCAACTTTCACTGTACTTTATCTAGGTAACAGCTGACAGATACCTGGCAACATGACTGTGCTTGGCTGAATTTCAGTTATGATCAATATTTCAGTTATCGATATTCCTGATAGTTCACATAACTCAATGTACTGAATCAGCTGAGGCCTGTCGGTCCTGTATTGTATGTGCCCAGTAACCCAATCAACACAAAATGTTTCTGCAAGTGTTTAGTAAGTATCTGATATGTGCTGGACACTGTATGGAGCACTACCACTACGAATGCATCAGATAATATATTCCTCAAAGATCTCACAGTCTAAGTAGTTAGTTAGTACATTAGGAACTTGAATCATTTCTACCCTCCTTCCAACATTTTTGACATATTTACATGCTATGTGTACTCTAATGGCCTTACCATATTTTGAATTCTTTTACTTAAATAAATTTACTTAAGAAGGAAATTGTATGGCACCTCTAAAATTTTTTAAAAGGAAGCTCTTATTATTTAACAAAAAATCTTTTAATGTTTATTTATTTTTGAGAGAGAAAGAAAGAGAGAGCACAAACAGGGGGAGGGGCAAAGAGAGAGGGAGACACAGAATCTGAAACAGGCTCCAGGCTCTGAGCTGTCAACACAGAGCCTGATGTGGGATTCCAACTCACAAACTGTGAGATCATGACCTGAACCAAAGTCAGACACTTAACTGACAGGACCACCCAGGTGCCCCTAAAAAAAGGCATCTCTTTTTATAAAGAGAAGATACCCATGAAAACAAACATATAACTATTAATAGTGTTTTTTTAAGATTAAATGTTTAAACCCTAAAATCATGTCAAATTTCACTAGTCTCATAGGAGACAGCTATAAAGAGAAACAAAGAAAATGAACGACTTAACACAGTATAATGAACTGGTAAAGAATACGTATTCAGTAGCTAAATTGATTTGACTCAAATATTAGTTCTGGCACTTAGCACCTAGTAGCTAAGAAAATTAGCTTCAGGAATGTTGCTTAACTTCTCTGATCCTTAATTTCCTCCCCTGTAAATTGGGATAATAGAATATTTACCTCATTGGATTATGATCAGGATCAAATGAGTTAACCACTTCAGAGCCATGGCAAGCCCATCATAAACACTGTGTAAAAGTGCATCACCAGTGTTACTGTTGCAACATACCAAGCTATGAGATGGGGGTCTGTGCAGAGCAATTCTCAATTTCATCAGAGGAATTCAAGAAAGGCTTCGTGGAGGAGATGACCATGCACATGGCTGATGAGCAGCTGTTTATTAGGCTTATGGAGCAGGAGACATTGATTATTCCAGCAAAGAGCAGTCTGAGTTAAAATAGCCTCACTTTTTCTCTTTTCTGATACACTCATCTATAGAAGACACCTTTTGTTTTTGCCTGCCTCCCTTGCTCGGGTGGTAGCACTTTGCTCTTTCTTTGGAGAACAGCCCTCTGCCCACTCTTGGTGCATATACATAGGGTAGGACTGACTCCCTCCCTAGCCCCAGGAGTGGGCATGAGAGTCCGATCTGCTCAATGGTCCACCTGGCCTTCCAGATGGATGTGTCTCAAATCAAACCAATCAGAATGAATCTCAGGACACTGTGTGGGGCCAGTGGAAAGAAGAAAAGTATGGGTTCCCTAGGGCTGCTGTAAGAAAGCACCACAAACAGAGTGGCTTAACCGACAGAAATTTATTATCTCACAGTTCTAGAAACTCGATGTCAAGAATCAAGGTGTTAGTGGAGCCATGCTGTCCTGGAAAGTGCTAGGGAAGGATCTGTTCCAGGCCCCTCTCTTAGCTTCGGGCAGCTCCTTGGTGGGTGCCTCAGTCTTTACGTGACATTCTCCCTATGTACTTGCCCATATACAAATCGTCCCTTTGTATAAAGTTACCAGGCATATTGGATTAGGGGCCGTGCCCATCCATCATGACTCTGTTTATGAATAAGGTCATATTTTGAGGTACTGAGGGTTAGGATTTCAACCTATGTATCTGGGGGGAACATAATTCAGCCTGTAACAGAGAGGCTCTCATCCACTGGATTTAAAGTTGATAATAGGTAGGTGCAGTGCTCCTCGGAATCCCATAAGGGGAAAAATTACCTTTCCTGGAAATGGAGCCAATTCAGGGGACAGAGAAGCTGAGGGACACAGATACAGGTTCTCAGCATCATTTGAGCACCATTTATTTGAGCGCCTGGATCCAGCTATTCCTGAAGCTTGTGTACCTGGACTTTTCATGTATATGAGTCAATAATGTATATGAGTCAATAACATCCCCATTTGTTTTATACTAAAGATAGTTTGGGTTGAGCTTCTATCACATTGAGAGGAGGAACTACTAGTCGTATCTCAATGTGATAGAAACTCAACCCAAACTAGCTTTAGAAACAAATACAGTCCTGATTATATAGCCAGTGAGTTTTTTTTTTTTTTTAATTTTGGTGAATTAATTCTGTGTTCCATAAGGAAAGACAATGGGCTTGTTAAAGAAATAGGAATTTCAGAACAGGTTTAGGCCAGTTTTGAAGAGCCACTCCTTTTAGACAGATGCTTTTATATCTTGTGTAGTAACTGTTAGTGGTTTGTGACATTTCTAGTCTGTCCTGGGTGTTACTAGTACCCGACAGGTCAGGCCTGTCACCTCCATAAAAGCAATGAGCATCCACACCAGCACACTCTATGGTGTGGGAGTCCCTTTGAGAATTACTGATGTCACACTAAATCTCATCAGCCGTATTTATTCTCTCTTCATCTCTGCCATTTGAGGCTTTTCAAAAAAAAAAAAAAAAAGTCTGATTATTTTTACATGAAGAGAGCCTCTCCTTGCTCCTGTGATTTGCAAACTGTAAACCAAAGCTTCATTCTGGGGGAGTTAATTTGTCCTTATGGCAAGTATAATTAAGATGTAAATCTCCTGGGGAAATACCTGGAAATTAAGGTTATTGTTGACATTGTTATTAATTAATAATTATCAAATAGTCGCTTTTAAAAAAAGGATGAGCCTTTAGATTTTGATGCTCTCCATTATCCTCATTAAGTAACAGTGAGGTAAAGATGAATGAATCCTCAAGCCGATGAATTAATGATTAAGGCAGTCCAGAAGAATTCAGCCTAGATTCTGTATCCAGCAGGTTTCGTGGTGGCACTCTCTTAGCTGGCTAAATTTTGACTAAGTGTTCAAATGAGATTTAACTTTTAGAGCAGCGATTTCATCGGGAGATAAAGTCCAATAAATAAAGATTGGAAAAAAGACAAAGCTGAATTAAATCCTTCCAGCAACATTTCCCATTGAGCGTCTCCAGAAGGGGATATCAGAATGCTATCCTAATGAAGTTTTGGAAACACCCTTTCGTAATTCCATCACCCACGAGAGATTTTTCTAAGGAAGCATCTAATGATACTGATAAAACCATGTACACGAATCAATGAGGAACCTAGACCTCTTGGTTTAGATTCGGTATGACAGTATTGTGTGTTAAATAAATACCAATAAATTATTAAAACATATTGGTTGTATCGTAACACAGAATCTTAACAATGTATTGTGTCAGCATGTACAGCTCTCGCTCAGGGAAATTCTCCATCTCTTTAATTCAAGCATTGACATCCTGTGCCAGCACAAAGCCTTTTTTATTTGAGATTGACACATGTCTAAAATTGCTTAGATTTTGTGTTGTGCTCTTAATACTTGAAATCCGGCAAATGAAATTCTATGCCACTGTGCATGAACAATGCCTTACAAAAAAATCTTAGCCTGGGGGTTCGACTGGAGGATTGGAGAAACAAAAAGTGCTTTCACTACTATTGCTTCAAGTTGGGGGAATAATTACTTTGGTGGAGGAAAAGCGAGGGCCGTTGCTAGCCCCTTGGAAAAATAGTATGTTTGTCAGCCCTTAAACTGGATCATTAAATTCAAGAAGGGTGTCATATGTGGATACTGGGTCATGTCAGCCGAATGCCTGCCTATGTCATGGTGAGGATGTGTTAGTCGTCATTTGCTACTCGTTCAGGGGAATTTTTTTTCTTGTTCTTTTTTATTCTGACATGCCTGAATAATTGTGGTAACACTGATGAACTCTCCTTTCTATACCTGAGGATAAACTTCCTCCAGTTTAGTTTCTGAAAGCATCCTTCTGCCTTCTTCTTTGGCTATAAACACCGTTGTATTTTCTTGGGATTCCCTCAAAATAGCATTTTAGTCATCAAACATTGCATGATGCACTTGAATGCCACCATGTGATTGAGGGAGATGGGGAGGCTGGTCAGAGTTGGGACTCCCTGGATTGGTATGGAAATCAAATCTCACTTGCTGCCTTGGTCTTTAACACCTGATACCCACAAAAGTGGCCGTATATCATGCAACATTTGTGTCTCAATATCAACTGTCGGGAAGGAACAAAAGGGCTTTCTCAAGATTAAAAATCTTTGTTCAATACTCACAAATCAATCAATGTGATATACCGTATTAACAAAATGAATGATAAAAATCATAGGATCATCTCAATAGATGCGCAAAAAGCATTTGGCAAAATTCAACATCCATTCATGGTAAAAAGCCTCAACAAAGTAGGTTTGAAGGAAACATCCCTCAATATTAATGAAGGCCATATATGACAAACCCACCACAAACATCATACTCAGTGGTGAAAAGCTTAAAGCTTTCCCTCTAAGATCAGGAACAAGACAAGGATATTCACTTTCATAATTTGTATTCAATTTGGTATTGGAAGTCCTCGCCACAGCAGTCAGACAAGAAATAAATAAGGGAATAAGGGAATAAGGGAATTAAGAGGCATCCACCTTGGTAAGAAAGAAGTAAGCTATCGCTGTTTTCAGGTGACATGATACTATATAGGAAAAACCCTGAAGACACTACCAATAATCTATTTGAACTAATAAATGATTCTGTAATGTTGCAGGTTACAAAAATAATACACAGAAATCTGTTGCATTTGTATACATTAACAACCAACAGAAGAGAAATTAATAAAACAATCCCATTTACCATTGCCTTGAAAAGAATAACATACCTAGGAATAAATATAACCAAGGAAGAGAAAGACCTATACTATGAAAACTATAAGACATTGATGACAACAATTGAAGATGACACAAATAAATAGATATCACATGACCATGGATTGGGAGAGTTAATATTGTTAAAATGTCCATACTAGCCAAAACAATCTACAGATTCCATGCAACACCTGTCAAAATGCCAATAGTATTTGTCACAGAACTAGAACAAATAACCCTAAGATTTGTGGAACTGAAAATCACCCCAATTAGCTAAAGCAATCTTGAGAAAGAACAAAGCCAGAGGTATCACAATCCCAGATTTTAAGCTTTACTACAGAGCTATGGTAATCAAAACAGTATGGTACAGGCAGAAAAACAGACATATAGATCAATGGAACAGAATAGAGAGCCAAGAAATAGACCCACATCTATATGGTCAGTTAATCTACAACAAAGAAGGTGAGGATATCTAATGGTGAAAAGATAGTCTCTTCAATAAATGGTGTTGGAAAAACTGGACAGCTACCTGCAAAAGAATGAAACTGGACCACTTTCTTACACCATACGAAAAATAAAGAAAAAGTGATAAACTCAAAATGGATTAAAGACCTAAATGTAAAACCTGGAACCATAAAAATCCTAAAAGAAAACATAGGTGGTAAACTCTTGGACATCAGCCTCAGTGATATTCTTCTGAATCTGTCTCCTCTGGCAAAGGAAATAAAGCAAAAATAAACACTTGGAACTACATCAAGCTGAAAATCTTTTACACAGCAGAGGAAACCATCAACAACATGAAAAGGCAAAACTGAATGTGAGAATATATTTCAAATGATATATCCAATAGGAGTTAATATTCAAAATATATAAAGAACTCATACAATTCAACACCAAAAAAAAAAAACCCAAACAGACAAACCCAAACAATCCAATTAAAAAATGGGTAAAGAACCTGAACAATTTTCCAAAGAAGACATCCAGATGGCCAACAGACACATGAAAAGATGTGCAACATCACTGATCATCAGGGAAATGCAAATCAAAGCCACAATGAGCGAACAACTCACACCTGCCAGAATGGCTATTATCAAAAAGACAAGAAATAACAAGTGTTGATAAGGATGTGGAGGAAGAAGAACCCATATGCACTGCTGGGGGGAACGTAAACTGGTGCGGCCACTGTAAAAAAACAGTATGGAGGTTCCTCCGAAGACTAAAAATAGAAATACCTTATGATCTAGTAATTCTACTTCTGTGTAATTATACAAAAATAAAAATAAAAAAAGAAACTATTAATCAAAAGGATGTATGTACTCTTATTTTCATTGCAGTATTATTTATAATAGCCAGGATATGGAAGCAACCTGTGTCCATCAATCGATGAATGGATAAAGATGTGATATAAATATTATATGTATATGTATATATATATATGACATATGTATGTATATGATATAGATGTGTATACATCACATGTATGTATATATAATGAAATATTACTCGGCCATAAAAAAGAATGAAATCTTGTTATTTGCAACAATGTAGATGGACCTTGAAGATATTAGGCTAAGTGAAATAAGTCAGATAGGAAAAGACAAGTATTGTATGATTTCACTTACATGTGGAATCTAAATAACAAAACAAACAGAAAAACCAGAAACAGGCTCATAAATACAGAGAACAAACTGGCGGTTGCCAGAAAGGAAAGGTAGGAAGATAGACACAATAGGTAAAGGGAGGGGGAAGATATTAGACATCTTTTTGGACAGTGCTCTGGATTCTACTGCAGGACAATGTGGGGAGTGTGAGAAGAAGGGGAACATATTCTTTAGGAAGGAATTACAATCTTTTCTGCTTTTCTTCTCAATATCCATTATCCTAGCCTCCAATGCACAAAACAGCTGTCTCGGGTTAGTTAGCATTTCCCCGATAAACTGTTTTGTGTCAAGCTTCCATGCCTTCATACAGGCTGTTTTTGCTATCTGGGGTGCCTCCCCACCATCTATCCCAAAAGTCCCCATCCATTCGTTCAGAACCAGCCCCAGAATCTCTGTGAGATCCTTTCTAGGAATTAGCATCCACACTACGCTTGACAATGAACCTTCTTAAATTCTTTAGCTGTTGTTCGTACCTCCTCAACTTATTGCATCCTGAAGGCTGAGGCCAATAGGAACTGACAGTCTGGAGCTGTGTCTATACCGTAGGCTCCAGAGTCAGTGCCTCCAGGAGTCGCACCATTCCATGTGTGTCATCAGAACCGTGCCGTGGGCTAGTTATCCCCCTTGTTCAGATGTGAATCCTGAGACCCTGAGAAGTTAAGTAACGTGCTGGTTTCACATAGTCAATACATCACAGATCCGGGGCTCTGGCAATGAGCCTGACCCAACTGATCAATCATCACTTTAAAATTTTTTTGTTTTCCTTAAACCCGGTACCATACTTGATCTATAGCTGGTGCTGTGATGAATGGGCAAATGTTTGAATCATAGAGTCATTTGTTAGGCTCTAGTCCCTTGTACATTGGTAGATGAAATGTAAAATGATGTACACTACAATCTGTTATAATGGAGACCGCTAATCCAGTGGCAGAGAAGATATTGACAAAATAATAATGATAACAATGGTGATGATAGTCAACATTTTACATGTTTCCTCGGTGCTGGGTACTGGTCTAAACGCTGCCTGATGACCTGTGTATAACAGCAATGCATTCTATAGATGAGACCCAGGAAAGATAAGGGATGCATTGAGGATCCAGGACGAGGTAGAGTTGGGGTTGGTCAGTTCTTGAACCCCAAATTATTCCAAGGCCAGTGTACTGGAAAAGTTACACGGGCACAACTGGAAACAAGCTGCCGATATAGACCATAGGTGTTCAACACGCTCCACTCTGACAATACAGAAACAAGGTCCTTTGCCGGCAATTTGGAAGGCTTGGGTTCTCACCTTACCTTTGCTGCCCAAGACTTGGGTGATCTAAAGCAAGCAAATGGTCCTTGTCGGCCTTGGGTTTTGTACAAATTCCTTTCTCATTCTGAGAATCGGGAAGCTGCTAGTAAGCTATGCAATGGCCTGCGTTAGCCGCTGGGCTCCTTCCTCTTTCCCCACTACAAGCCATTTGATCTCTTAGGGACTTGGCAAGCTTGCCCTGGCTTTTCCTCTGCTGGCTCACCCCCCCCAGGTCTCAGCTCAAATGTCACCTCCTGAAGAGATCTTCCCTGACCTTCAGTTAACCTCTAACGCGCCTCCCCACCCCCTTCTCCTCCAATTGTTTCCTCCATAGGATTTGCAGAAGCCGAATTGATCGTAATCATTCATTTATTTGTATGGTTTTTTTGGGTTTTTTTTTTTTTTTTTTTTTTTTTTTACTTTCACCACGAGAACGGAAGACCAGGTGGGCGGGGCTCTGCTGTCTTGTTTGCCGCTGTCAACTCCTGCCTCCAACAGTGTTTGGCACATCGTAGTAGGCACTCAGTAAACATTATCGTTGTTGTTTTCAGCTCTTCTAAATAGAATAAATATTTTTATTGTGATCGCTTTTAGTGATTCTACGGAAAATTACACAGATTTTAGTGCTTCAACCCTCTTTGTTAAGTTCCATTTCTCGCTTGTACACTCGTCTCCAAATACCTCTAATTACCTTTCCATTCTTCCCCATTCCCAGCCCTGAAAACATGGTCCTGTTACTCCTTCTGGGGGGGGGGGGGGGGGCGGAGGCAAATGGCTGACCGATTAAGCAATTAGCCAGGAGAGCGATTCTTACGTGAGCAGGTGAGTCACTGCAGACTCAGAACCTGTGCATTCAGACTGGAAACCACCCAGGCAACTTTGTTCTGGAATATCCTTGCCTAACGCGGTTTAGTGCAACCTTTGCATCGCTTTTAATTCCCTTTTAAAGTCGCGCATACCATTCGATCAGGGCTCCCTCCCTTTCCATTGTGAGAGCCACGGGCTATTTTATAACACATGAAGAGACAAGAAATGTCAGTGGAGTCAAGCCCTACTAAAGGGTCCTGCTCACCCAGCCGGGTCTCCTTTGTTTGTGGAACTGCATTGTTTTGTTTCCGCGGTTATATTTAGAGCAGCGCCCAGA
Source organism: Prionailurus bengalensis (assembly GCF_016509475.1). Taxonomy (NCBI): domain Eukaryota; kingdom Metazoa; phylum Chordata; class Mammalia; order Carnivora; family Felidae; genus Prionailurus; species Prionailurus bengalensis. The sequence continues at coordinate 9,389,525 of NC_057354.1, read as the reverse complement.
GATGAAAAAGGGGACAAGAATGCATGACTTTACAAAGATGCTGGTGAGATAATTAAAAGGGCAGAAAAATGCCATGTAAATAGATAACGTGGAAGGAGGGGGGGGCAACTCACCTGAGAAAAGCCTGAGGGAATTCAGGCAGTGGAGGGCTTCCGGCAGCCGGCCCAGAGCACCATTCTGCCACCAAGCACTGCCAAGGGTTCCAGAAGCATTTCCTACACCGCAGGCAATTATCAGAAGACCCACCTGGAATTTTCTCTCATCACTAGAAGGAAAAGAGTTTCTCGAGGATACTCTGGACAAATCCTTTTCTTTTTTTAAAGACAGGTTTGTTTTTCTTTTTTTGAAATTGTTTTCAAAGCTAATAGGCTCTTTGAGAAAGCAGTCATTGCCATCTATTAAAGGCTGGCGGCTCTAAGTACTTACATGTAGCTGGTGTAATTCACACAGCAGCACTCTGAGCAAAGTACTCTTAATATACCCATTTTTCGGGGCGCCTGGGTGGCGCCGTCGGTTAAGCGTCCGACTTCAGCCAGGTCACGATCTCGCGGTCCGCGAGTTCGAGCCCCGCGTCGGGCTCTGGGCTGATGGCTCAGAGCCTGGAGCCTGCTTCTGATTCTGTGTCTCCCTCTCTCTCTGCCCCTCCCCCGTTCATGCTCTGTCTCTCTCTGTCCCAAAAATAAATAAACGTTGAAAAAAAATTTTTTTTAAATATATATATATATACCCATTTTTCAAATGAACAAATTGAGGCACAAAGATGTGATGGAACTTGCCCAAGGTGAAACAGATGGGGAGAAGCCCAGCTGGCTCTCGAGGTCCTTCTCCCTGGTTCCAGAACCCATCATCTTAGCAACCTCCCTCCACCGCCTCTCCAAAACTTTAACTTTGCTCAGATTAACCATGTGAAATTGCCAATCCTGAGTCACTTTCTACCTACAGACCTTGACAGGTTCCCGGGGTACAACCTAATACAAACTTACAGAAAGCAAAATATGAAAGTCCTCTTCCCCAACGCTGCTTACGGACGCTCCTAGGCACACACCTATGTTTACACACACAGACACGTGTGCATAATTTTATAGTGTGTTGTACATAAGATTGGGAAAAGGCGCTCAAAAAATGTCTCCTGGGCATCACTGCACAAGTATCCTGAGCCCCTGTGTTACTAGTTCCAGGAGTGGGAGGTGGATGAATAAGCTTTTCCCATAACGAGCGGCAGTGCCTCTATTTCTGCCCTCCTTGGGTCCTTCACCCAAGTTTCCAGGTGCCAGGCTCATAGCACGAGTGCCAAGATAGTCGAGCCGATGAAGTACAGATGTCGGATGCCCCGTTGGAAACGGCATGAGGTTGACCCAGCAAGACTTTTGAAGATGTAACCCCAGCGCTGACCTTCAGTCTGGCCAGAAAACATAGATATCTCAGATTTATGAATATTATTTCCTGCCTCAGAGAGGCCAGAGATCACTGTGAATCCCTGCTTTGTTTCTTTAAGCCCAGAGAGATGCGTCGAAGAGGCGGGGGACGACCTCAAGGGTCTTTGCTGCCGGGAGATTAAAGACCAGTGAAGGTCAGAGACCTCTGTTAAGTCAATATCCTACTCGTGCTCGCTTTGGTACTTTGACCCTAATGACTCAGCCGCCTGGAGGGTCCCATCCTCTGCAATGTTGGCTCTTGGCTCTTTGATGTTGCTTTGTCTTCGTTTCCTGGTTCTCTTTTACCTGGTTGATTTCAGCCTGTCCGGGGTTGCGGCTGCTACCCCTTTGGGTCCCTTGGGCACTTATTTCTGACCCTCGGAGCTGCACTGCCTGGGTGTGTGGAGCCCTCTGTGGAGGCTGACTCGCCTGCACACCAGCACCAACCTGCTGACCTCCCATCCACCGCACATAACTCCAACCCAGCAACAGAGAGATTGTTTCTAAAACCTACGTTCAATACCGTCGCTCCTCTGGTTAAAGTCTTTCATTGGCTTCCCGTAACATGGGAATAAACTATCAACTCCTTCCCATAACCTATTAAGACCTTATGTGATTTAGCCCTTGCTCCTTCCCAGGTCCCACCTCATACCGCTTCTGCAGAGCACATGGTATGCCAGCCCTATCCTTTCCCCTCAAAGACTTTACCCAACCGTTCCTTTCTTTTAGAAGACCCTTCCTTTAATTTCCCGTGGATGGTTTCATCTTGTCTTCACAAGAATTCTCTATCTTTTTTTGTTTGTTACTGTTTCTCTCTTACCCCTAGGAGCAGAGGCGTCTTTCTGTGTATTTCACCACTGTGTTTAGGCACACAACACTTCTTAGAAACCAGCTAACTGTCTGATGAAAAAGCAGACAAACAAACGAATGATTTTTGGCTTTCCATATGCAAAGAGCCAGTGGTAACTATTCAATAAAAGATTTCCTTTGGCTGTGACTTCAGCTAGTGTTCAACAAGCACATTGCTGGGGTTTTTTAAATGTTTTTTTGTTTGTTTGTTTGTTTGTTTGTTTGTTTATTGTGAGAGAGACAGAGAGAGAGAGAGAGAGAGAGAGCACAGGAACAGGGTAGGGGCAGAGAGAATCCCAAGCAGGCTCCACGCTGTCAGCATAGAGCTGGATGTGGGGCTCGAACTCAATACTGGTGAGATCATGACCTGAGTCAAAATCAAGAATCAGATGCTTAACTGAGCCCCCCAGGAGCCCCCCAAAAGCACATTGCTTTACAGACGGATAAAGAGGAGGTAGACAGGCTTGTTGGCTGGACAAAGTTACATATTCAAAAATGTTTATCAGCACTTCATTTTAAAGGGAAGGACACTGTCACTTCTAGGAAAAGCATCTAAAACTGTCTGGGACGGATTACCTGGCCTGTGCCAACCAGAATAAGGTTACCCATAAAAGCAGCCAAGAAATCGTGAAAATACCTGTGAAGATAAAAAGAGTTAATTTCAGAACAATGTGTTTGGTGTTACAATGTTTGTAATGATAATAATAGTAATAATAATAGATTGGTATCTGCATTAACATTATAAAAGAATATAGGAAAAGGATATCTGAATAACAGAAACATGTTTATTTTCTGCTTTATATGTTAATTGTTGTTGGAAACAAATATGTATTAATGTTCACTAAGTAGATAAAACACCGGAAGGTTAGAGAAAGAGCCACCACAAACACAGTCTGGAAAAGGAAAAGTAGAGAATGACTATTTCTAAAGCAAGTAGAAACAATGACTCATAAGCTGGGCAATGGTTAAAAAACGAAACAAAAAACAAAAGAACCCAACCCACTGGGCTTAAAGGTGACAGGCTGATCAGACATTCCAAATCCGTCAGCCCCTGGTTCCGCACAACAGCCTTTGTGGCTTAACGGGTGCTCAAGACATGCTTCCTCAAGCTAGTGTTAAGGTTCCCCTCCAAAAAGAACACCGAGCAAACCAATATTTCAACAGTGAAAAAAAAAAAAAAGCCTCACTCACTCTGGAATCTTCCCTCTGAGTGTTATTAGCACCCTGGGGTATGCATCCTCCCTTTGTCTTGGAGACTTCCAGTAGGATCTCACCCACTTGCCTCTTTCAGAACTACCTGCATTGTTATTCTCGCTTCTCCTTTTCCCCATGGGAAATGGACTCTTGTCCAGTGTTTCATTATCAGCCTCTGAATTTGGGGCAGAAGAGGTAAAGGCCTCAGAGAAACCTGAAGCCGGAGGGGCACTTCAAATGATGAGAGCACATTTTACAAGGGAAACCGGACTGAAAGAATCAGAAGGTATGGAAATAAAGACAGCGCCTGTACTTGGTCACCTTGCTCACGTGATGATAATGCCAGTTGGCTGGGAAAAGGAGCCCGTATTCGCTTCTCATGAACTCGTCCAGTAGAAATGTATGGAGCACAGGATACAGGCCAGATACCGAGCTATCAGATGGGGATACAACCGCAAGAAAATAAATGTGGTCCTGGCTCCCAATGAACTTGGACTCAAACGGGGGAGGTGGCCGTTCGTCACGAAAATGGAAAGCAGGATTGCGAACCGTGAAGGGCTGTGAGGAAGGAGTGTGTACCACGTGAACATGTGGCTCGTGTCTTCTAGCCCAAGGGGCTAAGGAAGGCGTTCTGGAAGAACCACCGCTTGAGTTGAGGCGTGGGGGTAAGAGTCAAGACTGGGAGAAGGCTGGGGAAGCCACCATGTAGACGCGGAGCAGGTGCCCGAGGACAAGAGCAGGGCTTGCGAACATACATTGTGAGATTGCCCAGGCTCTCTCTGGACGGCGAGAGAAAGTCCGAGCGGATCCCACAGCACTTCCTTCTCATCTCTCCCTTCCTTTGCTCTCTCATCCTCCTGAAAAGGCAGCCACCTCCCTTCCTCGGTCGTCTCCTACTCCCACCTCCCAGAAACCTCCGCCCTTCTCCGTTGAGCCCACATGTGCCGCGGAGGATACGGAAGAGCATCCTTCCGACTACCTACTGAAGGGTGCTGTGCACCTCATCCACTTTTTTCATACATGAGAGCTCAGGGGTGCAATTCACATGTGTCAGTGATCTATTGAATGTTTTCCAAGTGTCAAGAACCAAGCCGGATCCTCGAAGTAGGATAAGACACACGGAATCCTTGCCCTCAAGGAGTTAACTGACTCCTTAAGGGATTTCCAAATTGTGGCATCACAAAATGCTCGTTCAGGTGCGCTGAATGAGCGATTCTGGGGTGGCACTCGGGAACCCGTGCATTTACAAGGCCTCCAGGTAATGAGAATGATGCTAAAGCTTGACACCCACTGGTCTGGTGGACCTTCACAGGCACGATTTCCTTCAACGTTGTGATTTAATTAGTTGAGCCTTTAAATAGAAGATGCTTAAAACGCACAGAAAGTAAGGTACCGATGTGTACCCACTTGCCGAATACAATGTTATCACGCTGTCTTTGGCCTTCACATGTCATTTTAATTTTTGAAAGAGACGACAGTGTTCAGACTTAAATAAAAGCCCACTTCCCGGTCCTTTCTCACCCCACCTTGCCCAAGAGATCACCGCTCTCCTGAAGTTTTCAGCTAAACCAGCATGGGTTTCCTTTTGGCAAGTCTGACGAGGCAGAGCTGTGTTCACATATCAGAGTTGTGTTTCCTATTTGGTTGTGCCACCACCCAATCCTTTGACAGTCAGATCCCAAAGACCTTGTGAATGAGACCTGGGAAGAGAGTAGACAGAGGAACTAGAAATGGGGGAGGACGGAAAGCGAGGGACAGAGGCAGAGACAGAGGATGCTGGTTACACACGAGAGACCTGGCAAGAAATGAATTCCAGGGAGAAACGCAGGAAGGAGTTACAGCTGGTGGCGATAAGAGGCTGGGCGTTTGTCAAACAGGCGATTCTGAAGCACACGACAATTGGAGAGCAGACAGACTGGCTTTGAGGAATGTGGTTCTTTCATTTCTTTTTTAAATGCTTCTTTCTTTATTTTTTGAGACAGGGCAGGGGCAGAGGGAGAGGGAGACAGAGAATCCCAAGCAGGCTCCTCACTGTCAGTGCAGAGCGTGACGTGGGGCTCAAGCTCAAGAACTGAACAGTGAGATCATGACCGGAGTTGAAACCGAGAGTCGGACGGTTACTCGGCAGCTTCCCAGGCGCCCCTACCCTTTAGTTTCTTTGAAAGACCTGACAAAAGAGCGGATTCTTAAAATCGCTGATGGGTGGCAACATTGCGCGTCTTTGAATAAGCTTCTGCGAAGGGACTAGGCCAGCCGGGACCCAAGATTTATTGGGTTGACATTAAATACACCATTGGCACTAAAGAGTGCGTCCGTTCCAGTGTTAGGACCTGGTCTGTTTAAGCCAAATCTGGACACACGCTTTCATGTTTTGAGTTGCTTTGGCTGCTCTCAAAGGCCACAATGGCCATGTTGTGCGGTTTCAACAGAGACAGGGTGGCCTACAAAGCCTGAAATATTTATTGTCCGGCTTTGTACGGAACGTACATTTTGACCCCTCACGCGGCATCTCACCTTCCTCTTCATATGGCTGGGTTTGCACAGGAGCCCGTGGCCTCAAATCAGGCTAATTCAGCCAGCGAAATCCAAACCTGGGATTTTTGTTTATCTTGATAATTTATCTTGAAGTAGACCTCTCACCCCTGCTGGATAGGAACGAGCAAACTGGAAGCTCTGGACCCCGTTGACACGTCACTGTGAGGGAGAGATTGCCTATGAACAGGGAAACACACACAGGACACAGGGGCAGAGAGGAAAGGCTGGGCGTCAGATTAAAGCTCATCCCAGAGGCCCCTGGGACTTCAGTTATAGAAGCAACTTGTTCCTTTTGTTGGTTGTTGTTCATATCTGTTAAGATACGGTTTCTGTTACTGGAAGCCTGGTTTCCATCTGATTCAGAGTCTATGATTTTTTTTTTTTTTTTTTTTTTTTTTTTTTACTCCTTTGCCCTAAATGCCTTCTATAAAGATCTATTAATCAAGAGGTATTTCCTGGGCTACAAGCTACATGGATTAGCTCATGGAAAGCGCGAGCAAATGCAGAAGGAAGCACACCGAGCAAAAAAAGAAGCAAAAACTCAAGAAGAAAAACAGAACTAAAGGAGAGAAGAAATGAGATTTCCCACCCAGGGGACATTCTGAGACACTCGCCCTTCGGAGAGGAGCACTCTGGTATGGGTATATCAACAAACACCCAGACAGTCAGATACGAAATAAGTGCAAACACATTTACAAGGACTGTAAAGAGGATCATTGGAAATAGATTTTCTCAGGGAGTCTCAGCTGTGTGGTCTCCCGTTTAGACCACGCATCAGAATGACCCGTTTTCTGTTCTTGGCTATGCTGGTACTGAGCCTTGTAAGGAACATGCCCATCTGTGGATACCATTCGTCATTCAATCGTTACTTACTGAGCATTGCTATGAACGGAAAAGTTCCCCCCAGAATCATTGAGGCCCGAACCTCCTATGTGGCTGCATCTGGACAGGTCTTCGGGAGGCAATTAGAGTCGAATGAGCTCATGAGGGTAGGGCCTCAATTCAATTGGACTGCTGCCTTATAAGGAGAAGCAGATCTCTCTTCTTCCCCTTCCCCCCTCACCCCACCAGGAGAGGACACAGCAAGAATGCAGACTTCTACAAGCCAGAACGAGGACATTCACCAACCCTCCACCTTGCTGGCATCCTGATCTTGGACTTCCAGCCTCAGGAACTGTGAAAAGTTGACTTCCATTGTTTAAGCCCCCCACCACCCCTGCCCGCCCCCCCCCCCAAGCCCAGGTCTGGGATGTTTTGTTATGGCAGCACAAGTAGACGGACAAAAGCACCTACTCCAAATAATAAGCACTCTTCTAAGTACTGGCCTCAGTTTCTCCATCTGTAAAATCTGACAGCACCTTCCCCCTCTTGCCTTTTTAAGGGATTGTATCTCTTAGGCTTAGCTTCAAATCCTCCCAGCTGCAGGATCTTGGAAGAGTCCTTCTCTCTCTCCCCGTATCTTAGTTTCCTTTTGTGCAAAATGGAAATCATGATAAGTATCTCTCTCACTGAGATGCTGTGGCTTTTGAATGAATGAGTACATATAATGAATGCACAGCAGTGCCCAGCCCATAGTAAGTGCTGTGTAAGCGCCAGTGGCTATTAATGTGATTGTCGTCATTATTATTGCTTAATAACGATTTTGGAAACTAAAGAGTTGCTTTTGCAAACGGGGGTCACTCTATATGTTACAGTGACCAGGCATTTCTTCACCTCGGCTGCTGCTGCTCTCACTCTGTTGAGCACCGTCTTTAGAGAGATAAACAGCAGCATTTTTAAAAAATACCGCACTGGTGTCAAATTGTTTCCGTGGTTTTCCAGATGGGCATTTATAGACACTCTCCGTGTTTGTCCTGGGCATGATACCTGTGACTTTGCCTTTTCATAAAAGCAACAGCTCCAGGGGCCATTTATTCAGGTGCTCGCCGCGTGCCCAGCGTGGTGTTAGCAATATATGCAGTGAATTACTCTTCACAGCAATCCTGTGGGACGGAACAAATTATTTGAATCATGTCGTAAAGAAAGGAACTGAGGGTCAGAGAGGACCGGCCACACAGCTGGAAAGTGGCAGAATAAGACAGGGTCCACGTGCGACTCCTGGGCTCACACTGTTAACCTGTCACAACATACCAGCTCTTATTTATTTATTTACTTGAGAGCAAGAGAGACAGAGACAGGGAGACAGAGAGCAAGGGGGTAGAGGGGTAGAGGGAGGGGGAGAGAGAGAGAGAGAGAGAGAGAGAGAGAGACAGAGAGAGAGAATCTTAAGGAGGCTCCATGCCCAATGTGAAGCCTGACACGGGGTTCCATCTCACGACCCAGGGATCACGACCTGAGCCAAAATCAAGAGTCATACGCTTAACTAGTTGAGCCACCCCGGTGCCTCTCTATACCACCTCTTAATTCAGACTACCAAGATGAATGACATTTAAAGTATCCCTTGCCCAAAATGCCCTTTTCTGTAACCTTGGCTCAATTAATCAAATAAATTGCATATGAAGAGCCAACCTTACTAGACACATTTATCTCATTTTATTAAAACAATAGATAGAGATATTCCCGTACAAATAAGTGCCTGCAACTTTTCAAGAAATTTTGATTTAGATAGGAGTCCCCCCTCCTTCATTTGTCAGTTTACGGATCGTTAACTATTTAACAGAAAGGTTGGAGCTGGAAGCCACTGTTAATTGATGATCAATGAGAAAGAGCTAAAGCAACCTCAATACTATGGTGGAAGTCAATGGAAAGATGGTCTGAGAGGCTAAAAGTTGGTTGACTCGCAGCGTTTCGGTATATATTCTGTAGAGAACAGAGTTCACCTAGGAGACATCAAGTTTAAGCCGAGTTGCTTCCATTTGATTTGATTGAGTGAAACAAGGCTTTCTGATACTATCCTTTCTTCCTCTCACTCAGTACCTCTTGCCTTCCGTGTTGGGGAAAGGTTTTTTCCAGGAGTATCTACATCAGTCAAAGAATACACCTTTCTGGAAGGCTGTCTACCTTCATTAAATGGCTTTCAGAGCACACAATGCAACTGAAAGAGCGTGCATTATTCAAATGGTGTTCAAAGCACACGAGGAAAAGGAGGTGCGCTCGGATGGGAGCTACCTTAAGTAGCTCATCGGCACCACAGGAAGCTCATTCCCCCTTTGATCCTTATGCCACTTCACGAGATGTACGCGCCTTCTAGTCCCTCGGTAGTTTGGGGGGGGAGGGGCTTTCCGCCACCGAAACCAGAGACTGGTGAATAGTCATCACACTTTTGAAAACACACACCAAATGCCTTGTAATTTTCCAGGAACAATACTTTTTATGCTTCTCCATTCTGACTCAAAGATACAGTGAGATGTTTTTACTAAGTGGGCTCATTGTCTCCCACGTGGAGTTTTAGACCCTGTGACAAATGTCATGAAATCTGTCGGTCTTTCCAGCTAGACTCGGAAAACCGGGCGCCGTGTTCCTCTGTCTTATTTGCCAATATTAGATGAAGAGTGGGGGGGGGGAGGGTGCTTTTAAAACAGCTTGTAACCTCAGAGCTTGGATTCGTAGGCATGTGCAGTCTCCGAAGAGATGGATAGAGTATATGCGGGAAAGAGGAAGCCTTTGCAAAAAGAGCCCCCGGAATCCTTCTTGACAAGCGTTTTGCATGCCGTTAAATAGACAAATGTAGTCTGCTGCCAGGATTTCACAGGAATCACACTTGACGCCTGTCACCAAAAAGATTCTTGGGCACTGGTGGAGTGACAAACTATTATGCCTTGGAGCAGTGCTTCTCGAACTTGAGCGTGTATCAGCCTCACCTGGAGGGTTGGTGGGAACACCGGCTGGCGGCCCCACCTGCAGAGTTTCTGATTCGGCAGGTGTGGGTGCGACCCAGGTGGTGCCGATGCCGCCGATCTGGGGACCGAGGCTTCTGAAGAGCCACTGCCTTCGAGTGACCGGAGGGGGTGAGCCTGGAGCCGAGGGTAACGTTTGCCAGCCGGAGGCTCTACCCAAGGAAGGACGTGCGCTCTTGGGATTACAGATGCCACGAGCCGTGAAGCAACATGGCACCCCCAGAAGCACTCGGCTTCGGGAGAACTAAGGGGAAACTGTTTTCTCTCATTTCTCCACCACTCCTGGCTTCCTGGACGTACCTAATGGGCATTGCACTTCCCAGTTCTTATTTTTGAAAACTGCACCCTCTGCACTTCCCATCCACCTTTCCATCTGATGGAAAAGCCAGCAGCTCCACAGTATGCATTACGCAAGCTAATGCTTCAGGCTAGAGGTACCAGGGGTGATTCAAGTGGATGAACAGAGCCTCCATTTATGATACCTATGTACACGCTCCACCGATATATTCTTGGTGCTGGCAACTATTAACATTTTCTCAGCATTTCGGGGATTTACACTTGACCCCCAAAGTGAGGCAGCTTGGAGCTCCACGGATCCATAACGTGCATTGTGTACCATTGCTAATAAACATTTACAACACGGCATGCGCAGACCCGGCTCCATGAGGCCCATTTGCAAGAGCACAGCGACTGATCCTGTATTTAGGCCAGCATCTCCCCACATTAAATAGATTGGTTTGTTCTTATTACGTGGCTTTGTCACTTACATTTGCATCTCCAGTGGTTCCCCACACCCCAGCGCGACAGTTAAGGATGCTGAGGTGACCAAAACTTTTCCCGGTCCTTGACATACAGAAGATGCACGTCGGTCTTGCCAAAGTCTGAGTGGGCAGAGAACTCCTCTCTGAAATCTTGACCCTTTCCTATCCGCTCCGTCAAGAATTGGCATCGCTTGGTTTAAATTTTGGCTGTGGTACTTCGTGGTGCAGAAGCCTCTCTACATATGTAGAAAGGGTGTGTTTATGAGCCTACACCCACTGTGCATTTGTCTATTTTTATATATGCATATTGCATAGTAATAGGGATTTTATGCATCGAATAAAACTATTTCCCCCAATTTCACTCGGTTTATCGTCCTGCTGAATAATTCAGCTACTCTATGGACTTCATGGACTTTTGCTTGATAAATCCACTACTCTGAGATTTCCCTTTCATTGGAATTTTTAATCAGATTGAAACCCATCACATGGAGATCAAAGCTGGGAATAATGATGGTACCAATCTATATTTTAGCCAAAGGATGTTCCTCGGAGCGCACGTCCTCAAATCGCTTAGGCGCTTTCTAAAGTGTAAGAGAATTTATGATGCTAAATAAAACCAGGGGAAAAAAAAAAGATGTTTTAATAAGATGAAAATCCAAATGTTAAAATAATGAGCCATCTGCATGGGTGGCCCTCTCTTGAGAGAGATGCCAAGAGCTTTGCCATCTGTGAAACATTTACCAGCTGTGCCCTTCCCTTTTTTGTGAGAACATAAGAAATCCTTGCAGTTGGTGTTTCTAAGTGATACATCAGAGGGAAGAAAACAGGTTTCCCAACTTCGGGAAGGCTGGACTGTGCTGAATTAACCAAATAATACTTTGGGCAACTGCAGAGGGGTACCCCAGTGTGCTGCCGTTCTTTCTGCATCCCCCCCCCCACCGCCCCACCTTTTCTGAACCCCGGCAGAGGGCACAGGCGGATGAGAAGGGAACGGGAAATGAATAACATCCCACGAGGTCATTTAAAACTGAATGTTTTCAGAGAAAAGTCTGCCTGCTCACTCGACTGCCTGCAAGCTGGTTTTGCCTTCGGAGTATTCGAGCAAGGTTCGGGCTAAATTGCAATCCGGCTGAAACAGGAAAAGGTGTCGAAAGCAGCACAAATATTTTTGAACACGTCTCTCCTTCTTCTTTGTCTTCTCTGATCACGGTTTCACATATCTGCCAGTCAGCCCCGTATCCCTACCGCTCTGGCCTTGACAAGCACCTCATCTAGCTTGGCTGACTTATGTATGGTCTCAGGATCTGAACAGAGTGCCAGGCATGAATTTAACTTCGCAGCCGGCTCTGATCCGAGGCAGTGTCCCTGGCAATAAAATACTCACAGTGTGGGGTGCTGATCTATCAATCCCTCCCCCGGGTTCCCGCTTTTTCACCTCCCTGTTCTATCGCCAGAATCTGACAGAATTTTATTTTTTCTCCGACTGCCATCTTTTCTCCTTCATTAACTGTCAAATGCATTTCAGGGAACATAACCTAACAAGAAGGTTTAGTTAATGAATGTGAAGTCTTTCAGATGCTCCCCTCAGGTGTCATTCCTGAGGATTTTAGGAAAGCTTTAGGTCATTTTTCAAAAAATAATTTTTCTAAGGCCATATGCAGTGAAACAGGGGGGAAATGAATCTGTGGGCTACGGCCGCTCCTGCACTAGTGTCTGGGTGTTCAGCCAGACCTTAGGGGAAAGAAAAATCAAGACTCATGGCTTCTTTCTGGAAAGCCCAAGAGTCGTAACAGCAGTATTGACTGCACTCTCTAATGGGTGATTTCACATATCAGACTGCAGGGATGTGCGCTGTGAGAATCACATTTCACATAAAGTAAGGGCATAAAGGAATTTTCTAGCTCACTCAGCGAAGCAAAGTTATCCTCGCTTTCCAAGCCAGAGGAAATTTCCGAGTGCTTCATCCTCAGTCAGCCAACTGCTTGCTGAGATCCTGCTGGACCCAGGTAGCACGCCCACGTCTGAGACCGAGCTCTGAATGCTGTGGCGGTCCCCCTACGAGAATGAAGCTTTTAGAGCCAGGGAGACAAGACTTCCAAGAAAGGCTAGTGCTTCCCCCCCACACCCCAGTCATTTTCAACCAGGGGCAATTTTGCTCCCTGGGAGACAGTTGACAATGTCTGGAGACATTTTTGGTTGTCACAACGAGGAGAAGTGCTATCTGCGTCTGGTGGGTGGAGGCTGAGAGAGCTGCTAAGCATCCTGGGAGGCACAGGCATCCCCTACCCACCCAACAACCCCCCCACCCCGGCTCCAGGCCCCAACAACAAAGATTTGTCCAGCTCAACACAGTAAGAGTGCCACAACTGAGAAACCTTGACAAAGATATGGGCAGGTTCCTGAAGAGGGATTGGGGATCAGCCAAGAGAAAGGGGTAGGGAGCGGCCAGGGAGACGTGGAGAATGGCATAGGCAAAGGTCATAAAATTTACAGGGCGATCAAGCGATGTTGAGCTTCTGGGACAACCGTTACGTTTCGCGTTTGGAGGGCTGCGTGGCTGGGAGAGAGAATCACCCAGAGAAGGGGTCCCCGCCTTGGACCACCCCAATCAAAAGATTTGTACCGTCCTTGCTCTTTAAAAACAACACCTTCACAACCCTCAGTCACGCATCCAATGTACCCTTCCCACTGTCCTATAGTCTAGATTTAATTATGCCCATTTTCCAGTTAAGGAAATGGCAGAGAGCATACTCTTACCCACAAAACTGTTGCAACCACCTGACGAGAAGGGGGCCCAAGATTTACATGCCGACCTCCATTTCCAGGCGGGTGAATCTGGATGCATGTTTATGTAAGTTCAAGTACGTCACACACGGGTTATCTATGTACGTGTAATTATCCTCTCTACAGTAGTACATGGAGTGGGGTATACAGCTATATTTTATTATGTTTACTAATGGAAATGAGCAGTGGCACAAAGCCCCTAAGGTTATTTTTGAACCCAAACTCGTTTCTCTTAAGTTTGGGAGTGATTTCCATGACGTTACCACCCATCCTTCCCAGGAAACGCACCTTTCTAATGACGTTTGGGTTACCGAGTATTTTTAATCAGTGCATACTCTCGTGGCAGAGGTAATGCACACAACAAATAAAGGTCACACCCTGGACATCCAGAGTCTCTTCTGTCTGTCCCCATCTTCTTCCCACACTGGGAGCCAGCAGGTACTTCCTCCAGAACATATGAAGGGAAGGGAGGAAACTTTAAGGGCGAGCAGATAAGGGCTCACGTTGCAGCCAAATTAATGGCTGGGTCGTATCTGGCAAGTTATTTAACCTCTCTGGGCTCCAGGTTCAACATCTACAAAGCTGGGGTAACGATGTATTTCTCACAGGTTCATTTGGCAGAGTGGATGCACTTCGGCATGCAAAGCCCGGTGCCTGGCATACACAAAATCACTATTCAAAACCGTTGACTATTCTCATGCATAATCAAACCTTTAGGAAATAATATAGGGAACAGGATGCAGAGAGCTAACGCTTTTCTGGTGTAGCCTCTTTAAGGTGGGCAATGTTAATTCTTGGAAGGATGTAAGTAAACATTTTAATTCAGTCTTTCATGACTACCTGCGAAACGGGGGGAGGGGTGTAGTTTTAAAATGCTGGGGAGAGACGGAGAGTAAAATCTGAACTCAAACTTGAGGTGCGCCATCTTGGTATTTAAGTCAGACCGGGTCGGGCTTTATCCGAGCGCCAGCTTCCTTCCCTGCACCGTGCCTTCTGCACTTATTCCCCAGGTCTGGGGAGAGGATGTGATAGGAAAAGTGTGTGTTGCCCTTCCCGGGGAGAAACTGCTACTCTCCCGTCAGGCTTGGTCAAGTGACTTGCTTTGTCCAATCAAATGTGTGCCCAAATGGCAGTTGTCACTTGGGCAACATCTTTGCAGAGCTGGCTCTTGGATCCCTCTGCTTCTCCCTCAGCCTGAGTCTGAGTCAAGGGAGTGGGAAGGGGCTGCAGCTGACCTATGGTGGATAGAGAGCATGAGCAAGAGCTTAACCTGTGTCGTAGCCACTGGGAGCACAGCGTCCTGTGTCACTGGCTCCTCGATCGCCCCTTCACAGATGGGGCATGTGGGCGAACACGGTGACCAGTAAGCTGATAGGGAGGCCATTCCCTCCTCCTTCCCTGCCTCGCAGAAGAACAAAAAGAAAACCTTTTCCAGTGCTCCATTGCTTCTGACCTTCTGCTTTCTCTATTTGAATAATATTTACAGTCTTTTGCCTCTCGCGTCCCCAGCGCCAGGCCCTCTCGGATTCACAGCCCAGGTGCGGAAAGGATGGGAGCCCCCCGAGCCCCCCTCTCCCTGCCCCGCAGGCCCCTGAAAGTGCAGCCCGAGTCTCTTCCACACCCGCATCCCTTCACATGCTGCAATCTGTGCCGACCGGGGACAGCAGTTTGAAGTCATGAACCCCCTTCGTGCTCGCAAACTTCTGCAGAATCGCATTCCATCATGGCCGTCCTCCAAACGAGAACAGGTCCTTTATGCCACAGGTGCACAGGCAAAGACTGGGGCTGCCACATAAAACCGGCTGGGCTCTTCCATCTGAAATCCCAGCGCCCACAGTCTGAGCGAGAAAACTGCTCCCATTTGGTGTTACATCTTGCCTTGCTTCTCTGCTCCTTTCTTCGTTCACACGAGGTCAACAAGAACAAATCCCTCCGAGAGATATTTTACCAAGGGAAAATCGGAAAGTAAGAGCAGCAATCCACTTGTGCAAATTCTTGATAGATTTTCACATTTAAGCAAGTGATATAATAAGTGCTGTGGAAACGTGCATCCGAGCTAGATGGGAAAATATCAGAGCTTTCTGCAAAGAGGGACCACTTACCTGGACTTCCCACTACACACATCAGATTCCTGGCTATAGTTGTCTATTGCAAGTTTTCAGCAAACTTTGTCTGGAGAGGGCCAGAGAGTAAATGGCTTAGTCTTTGTGGACCATCCCGTTTCTGTAGCAACTACTCAATTCTGCCCTCAGAGCAAAAAACAGCCATGGACAGTATGTAAACAAATAGGCATGGCTGTGTTTCAATAAAACTTTATTTACAAAAACAGATGGTGGGCCAGATTTGTTTGCTGACCCTTGGTCTTTTAGATCCATGTTTGCAGGTGTAGTTTGCTGAACCCTGGTCTATTAGATCTACCCAGGACAAAGATAAGGCAATATTTGTGAATGATTTAGAGTAATATATGTAGTTTAGAATTCTTTAAAAAATTTTTAAATGTTTTTATTTATTTTTGAGACAGAGAGAGACAGAGCATGAGCAGGGGAGGGGCAGAGAGAGAGGGAGACACAGAATCCGAAGCAGGCTCCAGTCTCCGAGCGGTCAGCACAGAGCCCGACGCGGGGCTCGAACTCACGGATCGTGAGATCGTGACCTGAGCCGAAGTCGGACGCTCAACCGACTGAGCCACCCAGGCGCCCCTATGTAGTTTAGAATTCTAATCTTCATTAAAACGACATAAGCGATTGAGAATAAATGTATAAAAAATTGTATAGAAATGTCTAAACCCTTCACTTAAATATTACTATAATTAATATATGCATATATATTTATATCAAACTATAAAAAGTTGTAAATGACCTTTGATAGGAATGTGTAGTTCCTCATCAGGAAATGGCAAAAATCCATGAGGAGACGTGATATCATCTATAAGTTAGGATATTGTCTAAGCTGCTATAACAAAGAGACCCCCAAATCATAGTGGTTTTTCAGAATAGAAGTATATTTCTCTCTCTCGTGATATTTAACATATGGCATCCATCTCTGGCTTGTCCACCTATAATCATTAAGAAAAGGAGAAAGAGGGGCACCTGGGTGGCGCAGTCGGTTAAGCGTCCGACTTCAGCCAGGTCATGATCTCACAGCTCGTGAGTTCGAGCCCCGCGTCAGGCTCTGGGCTGATGGCTCGGAGCCTGGAGCCTGCTTCCGATTCTGTGTCTCCCTCTCTCTCTGCCCCTCCCCCGTTCATGCTCTGTCTCTCTCTGTCCCAAAAATAAATAAAAAACGTTGAAAAAAAAAAAAAAGAAAAGGAGAAAGAGGGAAAGGGAAATTCTACCCAATTCTTTTTTTTTCGGGGGGGGGGGGAGGGTGCATAAGCTGAAGGTAGTACATATCACCTCCGTTCACACCCCACTGGCCAGAATTCACTCACACGGCCACAACCACGCTACTAGGGAAGTTGGGAAATGTGGTCTCAAGCTAAGCAATCATGCTCTCCGCTAAAATCTGGGCATTGCATCGTCATAAAAAAGGGGGGAGATGGGGAAGAGTATGTAGTGTTATATCCAGAATTATGTATCATATAATTTTGCTTCGCTTCCTGCCTCTGTGGCACACAGGACTTGTTCTCACTTGGAGGAAACTTGTATACATCACAACAGAAAAGACCTTGAGCTGTGGAGTCAGACTGATCTCATTTCAACTCCCAGCTCCACTGTCTACTAGCTGTGCGTTAATGGGGATTATTTAGCCTTTTTGAGCCTTAGCTTCCTCATCTGTAAAATAAGATTAATAGTACCTACTCTTGACCCCCCCCCTCTTCTTGTAAGTTCTGCCTACGTCTCAACGGTGCTATTTAGGAAGAGAGATCAAAACAGTCAAGGATATATATTGCTCCAACTGTATCCTATCCAAGATCACCAAGGGAGTGACCGTTCAATGTTGCTCGCCCCTGGGTCTAACAGAGAGAACAGGACACACAGCTTGGTTTTACGACCACCCCTGGCTTGTATTAGAGTCAGTGGGGAAAGCAACAGCTCTATTATGGAGAAGCCCTCTTGAGCCTACTACCATCAAGTTTTCATAATTATTTTCTTTGCGATGTCGTCCCATTTTTACTTGCACAAAACTTTGCCAAACACCTGTGGACCTTTGCCCAATGAGGAAATAACTAGATCATGTGTGGCTCTGTCTCTTACTGCTCTTTTCTTCATTTGTGTGTGTGTGTGTTTCTTATTGCAGAGTCATTAACTCAGGGAAGGAGCCCTGTGGCAATGATATTGGAAGTGGAGCAAGGGAGTGCAACCTTACTTGAACTCTGGCTCCATTCTGTCATACTTTTTCCTTGGCTCAAACCATTTTGCAATCACTGGAATGTAAATCTTGTGGAGTTTCTCCCCCTTGTTTTGTCTTTCTCTCCACAAGGTCTTGGTGACTTCAGACATTCCACTTTTGCTAATAAGACCTAATACCCTCTCCAAAACAATAGATTCCCTCCTCTGATCAATACTTCCCTTTCAACACCTGCCTTTGCAAGTTGTTACAAGGATCTAATTGAGCCGATGCACGTGAAGTGCTCAGAACAAAGCCTAGTACAGAGTAAATGATGTAATAAGAGTTGGATATGCCACAAACAGCACAGAGTGCAGTGCTGATATTCACTTGCAATTCATCCCCATGAAGCAATGGGTCAAACCACTATCCAAATATATCTAATGGAATTATCCTGTTCTTTGGCTTAAATTCTCCATTATCCAGTCATCCTCTGCCGTGCCAGAGCAGTCCGCACTGAAATATCAGAGGACCAATTACTAATATCAGGGAACTCCCTGCCTGCAGTTGCTCGAAGGACACACCTTAAATGAAAGTCCGGAACAGCTGTGCAACTGAAAAAAAAAAAAAAGTCATCCCAAGACATGCTCTGCAAAATGCCTACCATGGCATGAATGGCTTTTCTCTCTGTTTCTGTGAGAAAGCGAGCATCTTTCTCTCTCTCTCCCTGAACGTCTTCTCTCTGCTCAATTGCCTCTCCTAAGGGAGTCAAAGGGAGCGTTATAGTCCTCTTTTAGCAGAAAGAAATTTCCAGATTGAGACTGTCTTCCATTGGGCAAGACCACAAGAATGATGACGCACCCAGTGATGTTCTGGATGTGTTCCTTGTCTCTGCAGAAGTCCGGAACGCTGCGATTTAACACTTTATGCATAATTGGGTATGTGCTGCATTACAATATCTGAACGTCGGTATAAAAATTAGAAAGAGTTGCTGTGCAGTTGTAGGTTCTTTGCAGTGATCCCCAAGCTAATGTCAGAGCCTCATTTCTTGCCAACCTACTAGGAGTTTCCGGTTGAGCCAAATTCATCTGGACATTCTTTTTTTAGTGTCATGCTTTATTCCTTCATTCAGCACTTTTAATAACTGCTATTGTTAGCCAGTCACCGTCAAAATAAAACGATGAAGATAAGCAAAGCCTTTTTTTTTTTTTAATCAATTTAAAGTTTGTTTTCAGCGTACGAGATCTTTTTCTGCTTCTCTGTACCAGGGGTTCAGTGGAAAACAGCTTGCTCTCTACCTCTGCAAAGGGTACTTACTGTCCTTACACTCTGTGGAGCCTTCCAAAATTATTGTGCCCCTGAGTGAGCAGAGAACCCTTTTTAGCTCGTGCCTATGCCAATTAAAAACTTCAGCGTTATAGGTTACACACAGCAGAAATCAATTCTGAATGTCTCAAATTAAAAAAAAATAAATTCCTCTGAAGTCTATCAGGGAGACCCCAAATGGTAAAGTGAGTAAAGGATCGGGTCAGAACTCAGGAACAGCCGGGAGGAAAGAGTCCTAACACCCTTCTTTTAGTGGGAACCATTCACCGGTGGTGAAGTGAGTGGCTTCCATGGGGGAAGTGAGGGCATGATCTCCCCCATGCTCTACATGCAACAGAGGAGTCCTCCAAATATAGAAAGGAAAATTAGAAGCTGGACCACCAAAGAAATGACAAGGTCTCCTATACCAACCATGACTATACTGTGGTATCTTTTTAAAAATACCATTATTATTGCCTCCTGTTCCGTCATAGGGGCATTGTTTATTCTCATTAAATGGATCTAGAATTTGTTGCCAACTCTCTCCCCCAACTAAATTCTTTGAAAAAAAATTTTTTTAACGTTTAATTTTGAGAGAGAGAGCTTACGAGCGAGAGTGAGTGGGGGAGGGGGAGAGAGAGAGGGAGACACAGAATCTGAAGCCGGCTCCAGGCTCTGAGCTGTCAGCACAGAGCCCGACGCGGAGCTGGAACTCAGGAACCTTGAGATCATGGCCTGAGCTGAAGCGGACGCTTAACCGACTGAGCCACCCAGGCCCCCTCCCCCAACTGAATTCTTTAAGACAAGAACCCTTGTTATATTCTCTGCATAACCTCATAGTGACTCGCTTATAGCAGGTGCTTGTGAGGTGATTTACAACCTAATAAACGCTGGGTGTTTATCTTATTGGCCCTTTTTCCAACATTTCGTGCTACCGATAATGGGGAATTTGAGATTTCAGAACAAAATCCCAAGGCGTTTTATGATTATTTAAAATTATGTCTATTTGACAACATATCCTGTGTTTACTTTTAAACAGGAGGAGAGTGCTTATAATTAGAAACAATAGAACAATTAGGTATTAAATAAATCTTGCATCTGCTGTTTAGCCACTTGAGGGGAAATAATTTTCCAACAAGTAGCAGTGGTCAAGGAAGCTATGAAATTTAGGCCAGTTGTCTCAGCAAAATAACTTATTAGTTGCTAAGCTACCAATCCTGAAAGGAACTCAATTAGGGCAGACAAACAAGCTTAACTAGACCCGCTCCACTTGAGAGTAGAAAAGTTGTAGCTGTCAGGTGATTCTGGTGGATGTGTGGCAGGAAAAATGATTGACAAACTGGTCTTTGCTTGGTGTGAAATTTGGCTTTGATTTAGTGAGAGACTGACAGGCTGGTGTCATCGGGAAATGTGGATTGTGTGTTGGAGGGGCTATTTTGCAACAAAGTGATTGACACATTACAGAAATTGTCCCATAGATGGAGAAAACCAAATAGAGATTTGTTTTGACAAGCATTTCCTTTTTACCTGTTCATTTTGTACACAGAGAAGATTGGGGGAAAGCCCTGATGAGCGCTAATTGATTTATCCAGTGGCTCTCAGAATGACGTTGGCCACGGGGATACATGGAAAGAGCTTGGGAGGTGAGGAGGTGAGACGCAGGTATTCCCGTCCAAAGTCACCCATGACTGTGCTCTCCGGAGAAATTAACAGGGCAATTTGGGCTCCACTTTTGCATCTGCTAAGTGAGCGGCTTGAACTGAGATTATTTCCATGCCCCATTTATGTGATATTTACAAGTCTACATATTTTTTTTTCCGTGGACAAATATTATTTTGCCACATCTTCATTGTCATGCCACAGGCTATGGCTGGCCCATCAGATCATCCCATCTCTTAAGCCACCAAAGTTGGTTCATGGATGTGCGCCTGACCCAAATTGTTCCAGGGGGACACAATCCTGGGGCGTATATAAGCCCCCTTTACACTGAGGCTGCTACGTTAATGGAGTAGAAGTCTGGGAGTGCTGGCAGCCATCTTTCCCATCTCGTGTGAATGGGGTTGCCAGATGAAATGCAGGATACCCCACCACAAATGAACTAATAACTTTAAAGCATAAGCGTATCCCGATATTGCATGGAATATAAACTAAAAAATGTGTTCATTATTTGTTGTTTATCTGAAGTTGAAATGTGTCCTGAGTGTCCTATATTTTTATTTGCTGAACCTAGCAACCCTATATTTAAAAAAATAAACATAAGAAAACCTGCTTGGGAATGAAGCCAGCACAAGCAACCGTGGGACCAAGAGGTGCAAAGAGCAATTCCTGGTGACATCATTCAAGTCCCTGGATCCAGCCATGCCCAAAGCTGGCTCTAGCCATGCTCTTCCCAGATGCAAAAGCAAAGCAAAAGCTTCGTCTTTCCCCTTTTGTTAAACTCATTGGAGCTTGGCTTCTTCCTCTCTAACAACCAGAGAGCTCCCTCACCTTCTCCCATTCCGTACTCTCCTCCCTCTTTAGCTGTTGGGTGAGGTCGCCATCAGAGGAAGCATTATTACATCTTGTTCAAGGTGAGGCATTTGCTGGGGGTGTGTCTTACTCCCATCAAAATGGTCATTTGTCTTCTTGAATTACAGTTAGTTTTTCTGGTGATTTCTTTTTATTATTATTATTATTATTATTATCATCATCATCATCATTATCATTATTTTAGAGAGGGAGTGAGAGCGGGAGCTCCAGCAGGGCACAGGGGCAGAGGGGGACAGAGAATCTTAAGCAGGCTCCACACTCAGTGCAGAGCCCATTGCAGGGCTCGATCCCACAACCCTGCTATCATGACCTGAGCTGAAATCAAGAGTCAGACACGCAACTGACTGAGCCACCCAGGTGCCCCTTTCTGGTGGTTTCTATCCTTCTTCCTCCTCTAACTTTCTTGACCACTACCATTATTTGTCCTAAAATTAACAATTATAAGTTGCAATAATTTTTTTAAAGAAATGAGAAGCCAAAAGACAATTTTGAAATTTTCATTGTCATTTGTCACTAAAAACGTTGAATAGATAGCTCTTCTTATTTCTTGCCTTTTGTCAAGGAAGGTGGCCAACCATCTTTCTGACCATAGAGTTATTTATGTTATTTCTAAGACACATTGTCTCAAAAAGGATTTGAATCTGCTCTGAGCAGTAAAGATCTGGTCGTCTTATTCATCTGTGATTTTAGGGGGTAAGAACAGAAATCAATTTATTTAGCTGATGCAAAATGCCCATTTATCTTTTGTACAAGGGTAGGGGTATCTCAGAGGGCATTAAAAGACTAGGGTGTGAGCCAACCCTCCCAAGAGACAGGTTCAGTAAATACAAAGCCATCGAGGTATATTTTCTCTCTCGCTCACTCTCCTTTCCTTTCCTTTCTACTTCACTTGCTTTGCTCTAGACTATAATCATGAAAGACAAGTTTCCTCTGAGCTACATCTGTTTGGTGGAAGATGGTCTCCCCAGCTGTTACAGGACTCGGGTTCTGTGACCGTTCCCGGAAGACAGAATGTGATTGGCTGACTCGAGTCATGTGTTCTTGCTCTGTCCAATAGAGGACAAATACACACAGCACAAAAGTGACTGCCAAGGACCCATCCCCGTGGACTTCAGCCCCTTCCCAGAGTTAAGAGAACTTCGGTGAGCTGCCAGTGTGCTAGTTATTAACTTATTGTTTCTCAGCTCCAAATCCCTCCCCTAAATCTGCTCTGTGGAGCAGGGGGGTGGAGCCCTGCGAATTACGTACCTTCTTGGCCAACTTGAGACAAAAGGATGTCTAAAAGAGAACTCCAGCTAAAGCCAGGCTGGCCAAGCTTGGCTGTGAGAACCAGGTGGGTAGTTCAGATGCCTAACACCGAGAATGCCATGCAGTCCCTTGAATTCCAGGTCTAGACTATAGTCCAAGTGCCCATCTATTGGCTACTGAGGATAATGGACTAAGAAGAGAAATTTTAAAAACCTCTTCTTTGAAGAAATCTATAAATATGAGCTCTTTAAATCATCCCAAAGCAACTCTAATGTCGCCACATTTGAAGAATTTTATTTTAAGAAATCACTTCAGTAGGGTTCGTTTCGGAGGACTCTAAAGGCAAGCAGAGGGACCCTTGCATTTGTAGCTTCAAGTGCTGTAGGAGTCAACACAAGGTAGATGATAGTGAAGACTAAAGCCCTTTGGGCAGAGGTTCCAGCTGTTGGCTGGCTAGGATAAAATCCTATCGGTGCCACACCATAGCCCTGCGAAGTTGAATAAGCAATGTAACCTTGACGTGTCTCTGTTTCTTCATCAGCAATGTTGAGCTTATGAGTGTAGCTGCCATATACAATTGTGAAGGTTGAGTGGCCAGCTATCTTGACCTGGCAAGTCTTAGGCCTGTACTAAAGTAAGTACTCATTAAATGCCCACATTATCCTACTTATTCTTACTGGCCTTTTGGGTTTTGAGGTCCTTTGAATTTTATCCCAGAGGCTATGGGGGGGGCCACTGGAATGAATTAAGCCATCCACACTAAATTCCATCTGTGCACTGAGTGACTAGGAACCCAGAGAAGAAAGAGAAAATTATGTGGACACCCTAAGCACAGAGCTCAACAAAGTATGATGACTTTGGCCATAAGTGCTGCTTTATGGCTATCTGTAAAGCTGCCCATCAAAAAGCTCCTGACAAATGACCTGCAGTAATGAGAGTATGAAGGGAGCAGCCCTGCAGAACATTCCACCTGACGGGGACACAGATCATGGGAAGGGCATTCTCATAAAGCACAGAGTGGCTTTCTATTCTGTCCTCCTCCTGCTTATCCCCTGGCCCAGCCCTGTAACTTTGTGGCCTTGCCTCTCAGTTTCCAGCTCCCATTCATTCATTCATGTTTTAATTTATCATGTATTCATTCAACTATCCATTCATCAATTTTTAAACAACTCATATAGCCAGTATATCTTCTAATAACAGAAGATTAGGTTTATTGGGCTCTTTCAATATGGTAGATTCCTTGATAAGTATAATAACACTAATAACAACAGCAGCAACATTTATTGAGCATTTACTCTGTGCCAAGCACCATGATAAACGTTATACATGAATTATCTCATTCTATCTTCACAAAGTTGCCTAAGACAAGATGTTATTATTAACAATATGTTTACAGGTTGGGAGAAATGTCTTAGAGAGTTTAGGTAAATTGTCCAAAGTCAGATAGCTAGTAAATTATAAAGCCAGGGTTCAAAATCATGTCTGTGTAATGTAACACATGTGCTCTTAGCCACTACTTGGGGCAGCCTCAACAGAGATAAAACTCCAGTGTTTATAACTCTTGCTCAGTAATTAATACATAGGGAAGGCGGTACTTGATGTGCGTTGTAAAGTGTGGACAGGGAGACTAGTAGGAAAATGATTTAAGAAGGTAAGGTATCCATTTGAAAACAACACACTAGGGGCGCCTGGGTGGCTCAGTTGGTTAAGCATCCGACTTTGGCTCAGGTCATGATCTCATGGTTTGTGGGTTTGAGCCCCATGTCGGGCTCTGTGCTGACAGCTCAGAGCCTGGAGCCTGCTTCAGATTCTGGGTCTCCCTCTCTCTCTGACCCTCCCCCATTCATGCTCTGTCTCTCTCTGTTTCAAAAATAAATAAACATTAAAAAAAATTAAAAAAAAAAAAAGAAAACAACACACTAAATAAAACAGTGAAGCAGAAACCCACGGTATGACCCCATTTTCCCAGGATAACTCACTGAGAGGGTAGTAACCTGTCATCGATTTGACAAAACCAAAATTTGAGTTAGAAGCCCCTCTAATGAAAATGGCAGGAAATCCCGCTCAAAATGGTTGGAAGAATAATATGATGTGTAAACTTGCATCACTGAAAAGGCCAGGGATGATGCTAGCTTCAGGAACACTTTGATGTAGTATCATCAAGGACCAGCTCCGTTCCTCTCCATATTTCCTTCTGCCTTCTTCCTTCCGTGGTAGAAGCCATCACCTACTTCTTCAGGCCTCATACAGGTTCCTGTTGGCGGTTCCAAGGTCTTCCATGTTAGTAGTAAAGAGGCTGTTCACATCTTTATATCTTCACACTATGCGGACCACAGAAGGAGTGGCTCTCAAGGGGGAGAGAGACCCTTAGTTTTTCCCAGAAGCCCTGGAAAACTTCTATACAGGTTTCGTTTGTTCTGACTGGGTTTCTGCCATCATGGACCAAATCATGGTAGCCAGTAGGATGAGATGGCATAGAATAAGATAGGATTATTGGCTTTCGCCAGTCAGGGTCCATCCCATAAGCTGGGGCAAAGGTCAATACTGCAAAAACAACATGGCTGACCATGGGAGAGAATCGAACTCCAAGTGGTGTTATCTGAAGGAGGAAGACAAATAGAAGTTAGATAGCAACAATAACTGGAGTCCACTACACCAAACAATTCAATTGCTTTGTTTTACGATTTAGTACCCCAAAGTATCTTCCTGCAGCATATAGCAGCTCAGTTTAGGATTGCACCTAACTTGGAAATCTTGCTTTGCTCATTATCATCTTGGAAGCATTTTTTTTTACACTAAATGCAGAAACATTTCTTTAACATGAGTAAATGTAGTATTTTTTTCTTCCCAAAGTGCTTCACAACTCCCAACTTTTTAAGTGCCTGGAGTAGGATTGTTGTCACTCCTCTCCTTTATATCAGCTTTGTCTCCTGCCTAAACAAAATGTTTCAAAATATGATATTTCAGTATTAAAACCAGATTAAACCCTGCGTTTCTGTACAGGAGGGGTATTTCTTTTGCAGTTCTTTCTATGTTGTTGATCAGACAAATGTGTTTGGCATGTGTAAATTGTTGTGATCGCTTTGCTTTTTGTGACATTTTGGGAAGGGGAAAAAAACCATGCTCCGTAGATGACACGGTTTGCTATAGCGGCAATATAAAAATTTGAAATTCTTAACCAATTTAGCATTTCCCCTTGCAGCCACACCATCTATCACAGAGAAGTGATATTCTGGGGGACGCAAGCCAATCAGAGGACTGGAGTGTAATTTTTACAAAACAAATGTATGTATAAATTATCACTCTCTTCTCTCCTCTCCATAAATAGCGACACTAATAGATCCAGAGCGTGAGATACGGGAAGGGATGCCTTGTTCTACAACAATTCATCTTGTCTGGGGAAAAGCAGAGTTGAGAAATCCGATCAGTTAAGATGTATGGCTCAACCTGAACATTGTCCGGCGTCTTCTGACTACGGTGTGGAAGGAATGTATGGTTTTTGCCTGGAAAAGAGAGTGTGGCTGGATGTGCGTGTGTGCACGCGCGTGTGTGCGTGTGTGTGTGAAGGGAGAGAGACTTACAGTCCAAGGCATGATTGAGCTACAACCATGTTTTACTTGGTTTGCACAGAATTTATAAAATTGAACACTTTTTAAAAATTATTTTCTAAAGATCTAGAGATTTTTCCTAACAGGGAAAACAACAGACTGGAATCCTATATGGATTCTGTAGAGAGGTTGCCTCCTCTTGACAGGGTATAAGCTCTCCAGTATGCCTCAGTCCCACCATTCCCCATTCCCGAGATCCAACCCATTCCATGTTGGAAGTTTCCTGGATACAACGGGCGGTTGAGTTCGTGGGCCTTAATCTAACAAGAGCCACAGGGCTCAATAAGCCAGTGACTTTTCAACCCTCTGTGCTTTTAAAATTTGTCCAAGATTGGGGCGCCTGGGGGGCTCAGTCGGTTGAGCATCTGACTTCAGCTCAGGTCATGATCTCACAGTCCGTGGGTTCGAGCCCCGCGTCGGGCTCTGTGCTGACAGTTCAGAGCCTGAAGCCTGCTTCGGATTCTGTGTCTCCCTCTCTCTCTCTGCTTCTCCCTGGCTCACGCTCTGTCTCTCTCCCTCTCTCAAAAATAAATAAACGCTAAAAAAACATTTTTTAAATTTGTCCAAGATATTGCTAGTGAGGGTGGAGAAGATCTGATTTTCTTTTAAGACTCCCCGCCCCCCACCAGAATCAGAACTACTTACAATTTGCTTGCATTGGTGGAAACAGAATCAATATATTTTTTAAAGAAGTCAGACAAAATATATCCAACTTTTCAGCAGTTTCAGTTTTTCTTTGGCGTTCTATTGTGACTTTTGTGAGCCGAGCAAACTTCTTGGGAGGTATATTAAAAGGTTTAATATTTGCAATATAAATCACATCCCTTGTAAATCACAGTACACCACACATTATGTGCTTCCGGAATTGCTGCTAACCACGACTGCCATCTTGGAGCTTAACTACTTTGTATGTTCGCAGTGTATGTTAGTTACAAAAATCCTCACCAAAAATATTACGGGGCTAACAAATGTGATATTTTTGTGTGTTTGCCCGTTTCACCGTACAGTGGTCTATTTTTCTGTCAGAGAAAGGCAAATGTTTATTTTCCCAACTTCCCCCGTTAAGCTCTTTATAGATTAGCACCCCGGGCAGCTGTCCAGGGGACCCGCCCCTCAATTCACTTTTGTGGGAGGAAAGGAAGACGGGATGGAGGAATCGCTGAGTCACAGGACGTGTGAGCTTAAAGACCTGGCATTGGGAAATCTGTAAAGTAGACTTTTGAGAGATTTTCCACATTTTAATGAGCGTATTACAAGCCACAGTCGAGTGCCCATTTTTATCGAATACTCGATATGTATATCTAATTCAGGAGTCAACAAGTGAAGTGTGGCCCTTAGGCCGATCTAGCCAGCTGCTTGTTTTTGTAAATAAAGTTTTGTTGGCGCACCGCCACGCCCACTCATTTCCATATTGTCTCTGCTGCTGTCGCGGAACACCAGCAGAACTGAGTAGCTCTAACAGAGGCCTACAGGGCTGCAAAGCCGAAATATTAACTGTGTGGTCCTTGAAGAACAATCTTCAACCTCTGATCTAATTCTCTAACCTGGTAGAAATACGTTATTACTTGTTAAGTGCAGTTTCTTTGAATGATCCGTTCCCCGTGCTCCCTGTGCTTCCTCTGTGCTCCTTCTTCAGGACACATGTGACACTTGCAATTATTGTTTCACTGGACATTTTCATACCACAAGCTGCTTGGGGCACCTGTTGGATCTGAGTGTATCAGTTAGGAACGCATTTAACTGCAAGGAACAGAGCACTTTCAACTGTGGTTTAAACAATGAAGCTTTGAATGATCTCACCTAGTAAGAAACCGGGACGCGTATGAGTCTAGGTTTGATATAGAGACCCCGGGATGGTGCAAACCATCGTGGCCCCACGCTGTGACTGTCCCCCCTGTCCCTCCTGTCCCTCCTGTCCCTCCTGTGCTCAGCTTGCTGACCCTTGATATATATCACCCCCTGGTTGCAAGATTTTTTCTATCAACTCCAGGCATCACGTGCCCCATTCCAAGTAGAAGAGAAGAGACGTGAACACAAAACATTCTTCTATCGAGCTTCTGGCTTTTTCGCCCAGAAGGAAAAGCACCAGCAGACATGCCCCCCCCCCATCAGATTTCATTGAAGAGAGTGGATCTTCCCATCTCTTTCATTAATATGATCCCAAGTGGATAGTCAACAAAGGTTTGTCAAATGGTGGATGTGTGTATCAGTGATGACGGATGAATGATAGACTAAATCTTTTAAATTTTATTTAATTTGGTCTCCACCATGGGCAGCAGAGGAGAGCAAGTAAGAGGGTTCTTGGTGGTAAAAAAAAAAAAAAAAAACATTGTGGGTTATCACTTTCTCTCAAGTCTTCATTTTACCAATGGGGAAAGTGAGGCACAAAAATACAAAGTTAGAGGGGCACCTGGGTGGCTCAGTCAGTTAAGCACCAACTTTGGCTCAGGTCACGATCTCGCAGTTTGTGGGTTCGGGGCCCATATTGGGCTCTGTGCTGACAGCACCGAGCCTGGAGCCGGCTTCGGATTCTGTGTCTCCCTCTCTCTCTGCCCCTCCCCGCCCCTGTCTTTCTCTCTGTCTCAAAAATAAACATTTTTTTAAAAAGTTAGATATTATAGTGAGTTTTTATAGCTTCTGATTGTCCAGCATCCATGCCTCACCCTTCTGGTAACAACTTCTTAGTTTTTCTTGGAAGAACCAATTCTCTCAAACAATGTCATTTTAGTGAGCCAGGTAGCATCCCTGGCCCCGAGAGAGGGTCAGCAGTATTCCATCCCCCTGGCCTAGTGGTTGGTCTGGAAATCGATACATGTCCTAAGCTAATTCAGCCAGAATGAGTGCAAAACCTTCCAGGCATTTCCAGAAAAAACAACGTGGGCCTGAGGTTGCTGGTGGTCAGCATGGGAAGAGCCAGGCTGAGAGGGAAGCCCACACCGAAGGAAAACTGTGCAGAGATCTTTGAGGTCATTGATGAGCACTTGGATGTAGCTGTTTCTGAACTAGATGTTTTAATTCCAGGACTCTCTCTATTTAAAAGAACAGAAAACCCAACTTAAATGGTTCTAAGCCATAAAGGGCTTTTTTGCCTCTTTTAACTATGAATCTAGAAACAGGAATAATTCATTTGAGAGTGCGTTATCTGATGGATGGACAGCATCACCCAGAACTTAGGTGTTTTTGCTTTTTTCTTTCCATCTCTCTACTACATTCTGAGGCAGGCCTCCTCATGGTTACACAATGGCTGCCAGTAACATTTCTCCCCTCGTGGTATCTTACGTGAAAGATCCCAAGCAAAATTTCAGAAACTCAGCTTCATTGGACCCTTTGCCCACCTGAGAACCAATCACTGTCATCAGGGGAGAATGGAACGTGCTGACTGGCTCATGCCCTGGCTTTTCAGGGAGGAGGGGGGCTGCTTTCCAGAAATACACAGATTAAACAGGGAAGAGTTAGATACTGGTGTGGAAGTCGGGTTGTGTCCGAAAGGATGAATGGAGCGAATGGCGGAGGACCAACAGCAGTGCCCATTACAGCTATTAACCCCTGGACTTCTGAGTTGCGTGCAGTCGAAATTTTTCCTTTTGTCTTTAGGCCAGGTTGACTTCATGTTCTATCCTTTGTGAGCGAAGCATGCTTATCAATGGTGCTATTATTGTTGGGGATGCAAACGGCGCACATCACCTTCTCTTCATGTCTCTCCATACCACTTTTCACCTCCTAATTGACATATTAGAGAACGTATCTTCCTTTATTTTATCTTGCGCTTGTCCTTAGAGAATAGGGTTCATGAGAGCAGGGTTTTGGATCCGTGTATCCCTGCCCCCAATATCTCTAAGGGTACTTGGGTACCTGCTCCATGATATGTGCTCAGCAAGTATTTTCTGAATGAATGAATGAATGAATGAGTGAATGAATGAATGAATGAGGGAGGGAGTGGACATAATGAGGAAATAGTATCTTCCTATGTCAGAAAAGGAAGGGCCCTCAAAGATTGGCAGGGCCATTCTCTACAGAGCACTAAAATGCCAGGCTCCTGATAGAAATCCAGTGTGTTCTCTGTTTCTCCGTCCTGCCCCATGGCAACAGGAATTCACACCCTTTCACCCACCAGTTTCCATCTCCATCAGGGCTACCACTTATTTTCCTCCGTTCACCTCTTTTATTCAAGTCCCTGAGTGTTTACATTCCTTGATGTGAATCTTGCCTGTGTGTTTGAACTCCACTTCTTTTCATTTGCGACTAAATGAGGAAGGTACCCATGACCCTTTGCTGGATTACTTTACCCACTGAGGGACTTTGGGCTTTATCTTGGTTTTGTGCCTGCATCCTCTGCCTCCATTCCCGTCTTTCACCAGGTGCTTCTGGAGGTCTCTCTTCTATGTTCCCAAACCCTACCATGTGAGCCAGAGCTTATCTTCTTCTTACTCTAGATGGGAGCCTGTACCAGTGGCCCCCTGGGCTGGTTGGTTGGGAGAGGCTCACCTATACAGCGGGAAAGGCTGGGTCTTAGGCATTCGATGGAGACCTATCCAGGACCCTCGGATGTCCAGGTGGGCTGTCTTTTGAGAGCCCTCTCAGGTCAGAGACCAAGGGGACACTGGGCCTCTCAGGCACAGATGGCATCCAGGTGTGGCTTACTCAGCTGGGCTCCATCTTGAAACTCGTAATGAGTCCTCCAGCTGGAGTGGGTCACCGCCCTCGCATTCTCCTGCACCCCAGCAGAGGTGCTGAGGGTCTGGGTGGTTAAGTGGCGATGATATAAGTACTTGGTGCTCCTCCTAAAAATGTTCCTGAAATCCTCTCCTCCGAGGGTGTTGTGAACTGCTTTGTGCTGCAAAACCTCACGGGTCAGGATATTTAACTCAAACAAGTAGCTATCCAAACCACTGTGCACCACGAATTCACACATCAGCTGTGCATTCCAAAGTTGGATAACAGGAAATTTGAAGTCACATGGGTATTTGTTAAGAGTGCATTTTTCCATGTATGCAAATGTTAAAATTTGAAAACTCACTCTGCCACCTACTCATTGTGAAACCCTGAACAAGTTAATGAAAGGAGCGGTTCTCAGACATGGCCCCCAGCAACAATAATATCACCCAGGGAACTTGTCGCCATAAAAATCACTGGGTCTCCACCCCATACCGCCCCAGACCTACTGAATCAGAGACCCTGGGGATGGGACCCAGCAAGATCTGTTTTAACAAGCCCTGCAGGGGTGATTCTGATGCACACCGCAGTTCGAGAACCATTGGCTGAAAGGATCCAGTCGGGATTTCATTGTATGTAAAATGGGGGGGAGGGGCGCCTGGGTGGCGCAGTCGGTTGGGCGTCCGACTTCAGCCAGGTCACGATCTCGCGGTCCGTGAGTTCGAGCCCCGCGTAGGGCTCTGGGCTGATGCCTCAGAGCCTGGAGCCTGTTTCTGATACTGTGTCTCCCTCTCTCTCTGCCCCTCCCCCGTTCATGCTCTGTCTCTCTCTGTCCCAAAAATAAATAAAAACGTTGGAAAAAAAAAAATTAAAAAAAAAAAATGGAGGGGATAATACTTGGCCCCCGAAAGTTTTTGTAAGGATTAATTTCAGTAGATTTTGCATGTAAAGCGTTTAGCACAGTATCTGGTGCTTGGTATGCACTCGATAAATGACAGCTACAATTAATGTTATTATAATTATTGGATTTCTTTTCTGGGTGGCCAATGAATCAGTCTATGTCTCTGTGTGTCTACCTGTGAGATAGTAAAGAGTGGAGATATTTTAACATTAATCATTATAACAATAGCTAATTTATTGAGCTCCTATCCTGGCCCAGGCCCTTGGCTAATTACTTCACAAACACTGCATTCAATCCTCATTTAAAAATTTGCTAAGAGATGGGGCTATTATTGTCCACCTTTTATAGGTGAGGAAGCAGCTTAAGTCACTTACCCAGAACAACACAAGTAGTGAGTGAAAAGAGCTAGAAAAAGAATTTAGAGCGTGAGTCTCCAGAGCCTGGATTAGTTAAACACATCACCAACCGCCACTCCAGAGTAGTTTGCGAAAGGGACTGTAGCAGTGGCTGTTTTCATCCCTGCAGAGTTATTTCGAAAATCAGATATTCCCTATAATATATACACTGAGATGATAGCTATTAATTAATTATAGAAGGTGACCCTCGATCAGATTTTTGCTTGAAATGGGTTTTTGGTTTTTTAAGAGGCCAGGGGCAAAGGAGACCCCCGTGGTTGTCCTCCATGAAGTCCTCCGTGATCCTACATTTCTGCCAAGTGACACTCGTCATGCGGCCACGACGGGGAATGATTTGCTGCAGACAGGACTAAAGACAGCCCCTGTGTCTGTCACCCGAGCTGTTCCTTCTGGGCCATAGTTTAGGGCACTGATTACCTGAGCCCAAAGAATACCTTCAAGTGTCCTTTAAATCAGACGATCAGTCAGGAAAAAACAAAAAAATGAAAAACGCTTCCTTTACCTACAGAAGGCAAAGCTTCAGATGAAGATTACTAAGAGAAAATGTGAAATTGACCTGTAATTACTGTACCTGTTAATATGGGTTTGGGGCCCGATGAGAAGTGCCAACATTCTACCATTTTTCAATACAGCCAAAACATTGAGGCCCATGAAATACCAATGACCTCCTAGAAACCATTTTAAGATGGGTCAGACTATACGTATATGCAACGGATTTCAGGACAGGCTGCTGAGTTTGTAAAACAAATATACTGAAACACCCATGAAAATGATGGTCCAGGGTAAAATATACATTTATTCACCGCAGCGTTTGCTTCCTCCAAGGGTACAAACGGGCCGGGAATGAAACCCTGCAAGGTTTTCTTTTTTGAGTGAAGCTAAACTTTGTGCTTCCTGGGAGAGTTTCTGCCTAAATGTTCAAAAGCCGGACCTCAGAGATATCACAAGGCGTGCGGCACAACGTAGAACTTCCCCGTGTCCCTAAAATAACAGTCTCAACAATAGCACCGCCGAACAAACACTAGTTTTGGCTTCTGCCTTTTATTTTATTTTATTTTTCCCCTCCTCTGAGCTCCACCCCAGCTAGCTCTTGAAAGGCCTTCTGTTCTGTCAGCCATAATGACATCTGCTGGCGGAGACAGGAAGTCATAAATCTGTGGGTCCCCTCTCAACCAAACCTTGTTAATGCTGCCATTTATCACAGGGGCCGGGGTGCCATCTCTGGAGGGCTGGTCGCACAGAGTCCATTTTCTCCCATACCCCTTTCCCAAGAGAGCAACCATTTTAAAAACAGCCACTTTCTCATTTCACATTTGCAGACCTGAAAGTCAGGCAGAGGCAGACCCCACCGTCAGCACGCGGCTCTTGGAAAGAAGCCACGATCCCGGGCAACAATAGACTCGATTTGATGTTTGGGGACCGAAGCGAGGCAGTTCTGACCACGCTCTGTCCTTCCTCATTTTAAATCAGCCCCTAACTGCCTCAAAGAGAGGAATGGAGATTTCCTTCCTCTGAGCCCTTCTGCCTCCGTGTAGGTTTTTAAAGGCCAAAAATCTTGCTGTGGGGAGCGGGGGGTGGAGAGGGAGTTTTAAGAGGATTATTGAAACTCAGAGTTCCTTTTATTCCAAACTAATTCAGGATGGTGTTCAGGTTTCTTTCTTAGGAGTTCACTGTGTCCTCGGCTTTGATTCCAGACCTGTGCCTATACAAGGTGTATCCTGGGTTTTGCTGCTCAGAGCATGTTCCCTGGATCAGAAGCGTCTGCAGTGTCTGTTTGAGCTTTTTGGAAATGCAGCCTCACAGGTGCCGCTCTAGACCTATTTGATCAGAATCTGTGTTTTCAGCGAGACCCCCGGGCGACTCCTCTTTAGGTCCCAATTGCTGAGGCTGGGCTACCTACCCCGGCGTTCTCGGCCTCGGCCCAACTAGTTGACGTGTTGGGGCTGGATCAGCTTTGTCTGCGAGGGGCCTTGACACTGTGAATACCTGGCCGCACTCCTGGCCTCTACCCACTAGATGCCAGTAGCCGCCCCCCGGACTGTGACGACCTCTAGACATCGTCACATGTCCCCTGGGAGGAAAAAACATCACCCCTGTTGGAAACCGGGCAGCCCAAAAAATGGGGTCCGTGGAGCTTCGGCATCGGTGCCGTTTAGGAGCTTGTCAGGAATACGCGTTCTCAAATCCCACCAGCTTACTGACGCAGGATCCCTCGAGATCCTGCAGGGAGCCCAGGAATCTGTTTTCACTCTGCAGGAGAAAAGTACGCAGGCTAACGTCGAAGAATTCTGAAACTGCAGAGCAGAACAGGGAACGTAATGGGACGATCAGCTCGTGACAAGGCCACAGCACCACCGAGAGTGAGTCACGCGTGGCCATTGGTGGCCCTTGGCTGGAGCCACACCCGCAGGGTCTGAACCAGCTTCCCCACTTGCTGCCTCCACAACCTTGGATAAGTTGCCTGTCCTCTCCGTGCCTCGGTTTTCTCATACATAAAATGGGGACGAAAGCACTTGGCCTCGTGGAACGGTTTTCAGGGATTGAGAGGTTCCTATTTGAAAGCGCCTAGAACAGTGCCCAGTACCACGTGCTTCCTGAGTGTTAGCAACTTTTACGATCGTTACTGCAATTTGCTATTCTTGCCCTAGATTCTTACGTTCCTTAGGAACCACACAGGTGCCTTGTTCCCTGCCGCATCCCCGGTACCCAGCCCAGTGCCTCGCCTGGAGCAGGTGCTATGTGAATGTCAGTGGGAGAAGGGGACTTTCAGGTGGAGAGAGAGGAAGGCACTGGCTGCAGGTTTCCGCTGCCAGTGGCTTGGATCTGTGGTCCGCTGCCTTCACCACATAAGGATCCGACCTCCCCTGACTGGCTGCCGTAAACTGGTGCCCTTGCACGTGGAGACGATTGAGGTGATATTCGCTTTACCCCCCAGCACAGATTAGATTAGACCTCAGGTATATCTATATCCGAAAGCACTCTGTGAACAATAGTCGGTCAACGAATACTTATAATGAAAAAGCGAAAGACCTGGGAGTCCTGTCTATGTGCCGGCGTCATGCTGTGGATTTTACATTAGTTTAAAATTCCTCTCTGTGCCCCTGAATGGAATCGGTGGCACATTTCATTGTCCCCATTTCACACATGGGAAAACTGAGGCTCAGAGAGGCTACACAACCTGCCCAAGGTTGTAGTCTTAGCAAGTTAGTAGCAGAAGTATTTTTTTCAAGCGCAGGTCTGAGTCCAAATCTACACTTCTCTTTCTTCCTGGGTGCCCACCTGGTGCCCTGCCCATTTCTTCACACCCCCATTGAACCACCCGCACCGGTGGCTCTTTGCCTGCAGGGAAGGCCAGGAACAACATCTACGCAATGACTGGCAGGCACTGACGGGTAAATACCCCAGCTCTCTCGCTCTTCGAGAGGGATATCTCGGAAGTACATTAAGCTCCACTGACTCCCCAGCAGGACTAAGGTTTCTTACCCACAGTGAGCACCTGCTTGACCACACACTGCATGTTGGTAGCCTTACTGTGTTCACTTTCCTCCTTTCCTACTGGAGTTTTCTAAGCTCATGTACCAAACAGACTACTCGCTTTCAAATCTTTATCTCAGGGTCTGCTTCTCAGGGAACCCAAAGCAAGACAACACAGGCCTTCTCAGCAGAGGATTTGCAATAGTCTTGAACTATTTGAGCATTTTAAGCCTGTGGGTTCCCTCGCTGTGTTGGCCTTCCCAGCAATGGTTAAGGAGAGGAGACAAGTTGTATTAATGGGCGAAAACAGCATCCAGGACAAGTCACTTTGACATAATCCTAGCAAGCAAGGGGAGAATCTCATGAAATTTTCAGGACAATAGGATGCCTAATGCCTAATCATAATAGATAAGACATGCTCCGGATAAGACAGAAAGGTGTTCTCAGAGTGAATTATATCATTCTCTATTTGCTTCTGAGAGTTGAGGGGTACTTTTGGGCACACAGTTCTAATGAGTCCAGGAAGGAGAGCTTGATGCATAGTCGAGGTGGCATAAAATATGCCGGAGCCCAGAACTTAAAGGCTCCTCCTCACATGGTTTCCAGGCTGTTCTGGTCCTTACATTCACTTAATGTCTTCCTGTGGTTAATGAAGTCGAGCAATGGAGTACTGGGCCAGCGACGTGGTCTGGATCCTTCCGCGCCGGCAAAAACACTGTCACCACTGCAGGTAGCCGCGTCCAAGGGAGACATGTGATGTATGTTCAACGCACCGGCTCCTGTACTCCCGGCCCGCCCACTCCGCAGTGGGCCCACCTGAGAAACACACAGTGCTTCATCGTTGTTGTGAAATTCTACGCCCAGCCAAATCCAAACAGTTTTCAAAACGAGAGCCCACCAACTTTTGGAGGCTATTTCCTTAGAAGCAAGCTTGCCAATGCCTGACTGTCTCCAGACCCTACTGTCACCGGCCTTGACAGGTTTCAGAGAGCAAATTCCCACCAAGCAGAACGAGACAGATTCTCTTCCGTGTTGGTTGAACAAATCCACTCTACTGGACTAGCTGTTTCGGGATGTAAATGAATGAACGGGCGTTTATCAACGGCAGAGAATAAAACTCATACTTGATATTAGGCCCCATGATATCCCCGGTGACCCAGCCACACCCCATTTCTCCTACATCCTTTCTGCTCCCCTCTCCCTGGCTGGCTCTCGAAATCTGGACCCCTATCGCTGTATCCTTTGTGTTCTGGAAACACAGAAGTCTCTTCTGATTTCAGGCCTTGGCTCCTGGTTGGCTGCCTTGTGTATTCCAGATTTCTGTTTCAGTGTTCCCTCCTCAGAAAGGCTCTCCATGACTCCCACTCTAAATTGTCCTGCCCCAACCCCTTACCCTCTGTCCCAACACCCCCACCTTATTTTCTTCCCATTGCTTTCCATGATCCATCTGGTACTTCCTCTTGTCTGGTTCTCCCCACCAATATGATGCCTTACCAGGTGTCGTGGGAAGGAAGAAAGTAACCCAAGACTGCCACCTTAAAATTTTTACAAAACAGTGCTGGTAAGAGGGATATCCTGAATGAGTTAAATGACACAAGAGGAAAGCAATGAATTATATCCTCAAGGGCAAAATCGTATGGTACACTGGCTCTCAAACTTGGCCGCATGTTGGAATCATCTGGGGGCTTTAAAAATACTGATGGCTGGATCCCGCCCCCACAGACTGATGTAATGAGTCTGGGGTAAGACCTAGGCACTGAGTTTTTTAAATCACCCCAGTTGACTGTGATACACAGCAAAGTTTGAGAACACTGCTTTTTTTTTTTTTAATTGAAGCATTATGTACATGTATAGAAGCACATAAATCATAAGCATGCAGCTGAATTAATTTTTACAGAACGGACACACTCAATAACAATCATCCTGGTTAAGAACAATGAAAGCCCCCACCCCACCCCCAGTAGCCTCTTCGTGCTCATTTTCATAGGTAAACGCTACCCTGATATCCAAGCATAGATTGGTTCTGTCTGTTTGTCTACTCATGTATTTGGAATCATACTCTATAATGACTCTTTGTTTTAAGAAGACAGGGATAGAGAAGTTTGAATCACTTGGAGCCCACCCGGGAAGCCTGCCTGAAGGAGGTGGTATTTAAGGGGGGATCCGAAGGAGGCAATAGACAAGAGAGAGAAAAGGGGAAAAAGGGAGGGAAGTTGGGGAAGGGAGGACAGCATCACTTGGCAAAGAGGCGCACAAGCTGAAATGCTCTATACCCATGTCTAATGAAGGCCCTACAGTGGGCCCAAATCTTTTTTTTTTTTTTTCTGTGCATGCTTCTTCGCAAGAATGCTCCACTTGGTATTCAATCGGTCCACAAATTTTCACTGAGCACCAATACTGTGCTGGAGTTGAGGATATAGAGGTGAACAGAACTTACATTTTAATCAGGAAAGACAGATAATACATAGGCAAATATATGAAGAAGATGCAGATGGTCATAACTGCCACGAAAGATAAGACAAAGAAAGGCACAGATGGCCGGGGCAAAAGGAGATGACCTCTGAGTTTAGAGTAAGGAGGAAAAACAGACCTGGGGGAGGGATCTTTCTGGAAAGAGAAGACGCAAAATCCTGGAGCAGGGATAGGAGGTGTTGCGTTAACTGAGGCATTCTCCCTCCGCTCCAGAATCCCACGGGCTGCCCCAGTGCCCACTCATTCAGGAAGTGCCAAGCTCAAGGTAGGCACGTGGCAAGTGGTGGTTTTCATTGCATTGGGTTGGAGTCCAGTGATAAGACAGGCAAACTAGCAACAACAAAAATCAGTAGGATAGAAATGTGCTTTTAATGGGGGCGTTCACGGGGTCGGCGGGTGCAGTGAGAGGGCTCCATAGCCGCCCTTTTGTGTGAATCCAAGAACAGACACCCTGGTTCTTCCTTGTGTGCAATGACTTCTACTAACTTGATTCACTTGTTACAAAATTCAGCTTCTGCAAAGGGGAAGGTACCCATGCCTGGCACCTTACCAATATCACCTGGGAACTTTTAAAATTTCAGATTTTCGGGCCCCACCCTGGGATCTAATTCAGTAATTCTAGGGTGGTGCCCCCGCTTCTTTATCTTAAGAAAAAAATCCCCAGGTGATTCTGACATTGAGCCAGTGTGGGAATCCGTGTTCTAGAAGATACGCTTGCCTCATTCCAATCAGTTCATGCCTTTACACATCCCAGAGTTTGAGTGTTAGATCTGAGGATGCTACGTTCCCTGGAGACCCAAACATAGCATTATTCTAAGCCACCAGCTCTTGGAAGAAGTTTCCAAAAGTGCCAGAGTCTGTGGTTTAACAAAGTATTTTGCAAATTCTAGTCAGGCCTATACCACCTTTTTCACATTTTGCAATCTCCACACCCCCTTGAACCATTATTTCTTCCCTCATTCCTTAGCTATATTTATTTTTTAAACCCATAAATTATATCAAACTTCAGATCGCTACCATAAATGGAGAGCAGTGTCTTTCGCTAAGATAGAAGTAAAAACTTAGGGTGACTTCAGTAAAAACAAACCACTTTTTTAAGAGTCTAGCCAGGTAACTCTTGCCCCTCCCAAGCTTCTAAGCCTGAGATCTGCGGTTTCTTGGTTGAGAAATAAAAGTCAGCAATTGTTAGGCATAAAAGTTGCACCTCGCACCAAACTGAGACGTTCTCGGATTGAAAGAGAAACGAAAGGGAATAGCCTTTTCGCTGTGCGATTCACGTTTTCCAATGTCATGTCTACACCACTGAACAGTATCTGGGTACCATTGTGTTATGCATCCACCTGGGGTAGACAAAATCTTCCTTGCTGGTAACTAAGCTAAATACTCTACGACAGTAGCAATAGGGTGAAAAATACAAATTAAAGTAAGAACGTAAGTAAGAATGTAAGAGACGAACCCTGGAGAGAGGCGGGGAGAGATTCTGTAGCCCAAAGTCAGTTACTCTGACCCATTTCCCTCCTCATCCTCTCCAAGGGTGGGTCCAACGCCAAGTCTTTGGGAGGTCATTTTAACAGAAGCCTTTTGAAGGCAGGGATCCTATCTTAAACATTCCAGCCTCTCCTGTACCTGGTGCAATGCCAGGCACCTAACACAGTAGACGCTGGTTAAATGATTGCACATAGTACCAACACCCAGTCAGCAGGCATAGGGCTCCTCCAGGGAGGATTCACGGTGAGCTCGCTGACGCCGCGGTCTTTCCTTCCGCTCAGGCCTTAGGTCTGTATGTCCTGATCCTGTAACTGTGGTCCCTGGCCAGCGGGGACCGGGGGTTTTACTCAGTAAGCTGTGGCCCCTGGCACTCCTTAAAGGTGTGAGAGGGAATTAGAATGAATTAGCATTAATACCCTTTTGCTGACATTGTCAACTAGGCAGTAGGACTTTCTGTGCCTCAGTTGCCTAAGGGCTAGGCTGGGATTGGGTGACAGTTGGTCATGGGCGGAGACCAGTTGGGTGATTTAGGGCAGGCGAGTTACCTTGTGTCACCTACATGAAAGGGATAAATGAGCATGTGCCTCCCCCGAAGTGTGGGTGTTAAGAATGATTCGACAACAAAAAAGATTAATCAGCCCTTTACAAACAGTGACAATGGCATGTGACTAGTAGGATGGGGAAAGTTATGTTTCCTACAGCCCCTAAAAGAACGATTCAGAAAAATATCTGTGGAACAGGTCACCCTAGGTCATTCCCCACAAGAGAGGGCAAAGTAGGTAGATGGGTTTAAGTGCTGGGCATCCCTATTACACTTGATCGAGATGGGTACGTGGTTGGGGGGCGGGTAGTGAGGAGTAGACCCAGGTGAAACCTCATCACAGTGACCACGGTAACGGTGCCGCGCCTTGAAATCCTAAGTTAGAAAACACCTAAGCCTGAGCTTGCTTTATATTCATATAATATCGTATACGTATTGTATATTGTAACGTAATACATTATAGATAATATACGTTCCAGTGTACAGTTGTATATACAATATACAATTGTCCTTGTATATTGTAACATAGATTATCTATAATGTATTATGTTACAGTATACAATTGTATAGTACAATATTGTAAACATATTGTATATGTCTGGCTCCAAAAGAACAAAGGCTATTTTTAGCAGAAGTTCTCAAACTGGAGTGAGCAGGAGAATCACTTGTTCAAAACACAGATTCCCTAAGCCCTGTTCCCGAAGTTTCTGATTCAGAGGGTCTAGAGCAGTGGTCCTCAACCAGGAGGCAATTTTGTCCCCTGGTGGTGGTGGGGGGTGGGGGGGAACACTGGACAAGGTCTGGAGACAATTTGGTTGGCAGGACTGGGGTGGAAGGGTCCGGCATCTAGTGGGTAAAGGCA
This sequence comes from Prionailurus bengalensis, assembly GCF_016509475.1. Lineage (NCBI taxonomy): Eukaryota > Metazoa > Chordata > Mammalia > Carnivora > Felidae > Prionailurus > Prionailurus bengalensis. Next base: position 9,348,385 of record NC_057354.1, on the reverse strand, counting down.
GGGGTTCCTGCCAAACGCTGATATTGCACAGAACAGCTTCCACAACAAAGAATTATGGCCCTGAATGTCAATGGAGCTGGGGTTAGATCATCTTCTGGGGGTAAGGCCTAGGAATGTGCATCTTAACAAGGGCCTCAGGGGATTTGGGTGCAGGCAGCCAGAGCCCTGTCTGGGGAAGCCCTGGACAATGCCTGCTTTCTTATGCTAAGGCTTTGGCTGTCTGAGTTACACTCTGCCTCGATCCTTCATATTTAGGAAGCAGCTTCGACTTAACTCTCTCCCCATGAAGCTCTTCCTCATAAGCAAACTCTCTTCCCCCAAGTCCAAGTCTATTGCCCTCCTAAGTATACCTCCTGCCCCACACGCATCACTTGCCTCTTTAATCGTCTCTCCCATGGGAATGAGAGTTCTTGAGGGCAGGGTCCAGGTCAGACCTGTCCTCAGCACCTAGGCAGGGGCCTGGCCCACACTGGGCTCAACAATCACATGTTGGCTGGAATCTGTCTCAGCTCTAGTGACATCTCCCGCATCGAGTCTAAAGCTACTCCCTCTTTCAGACACTGTCACAGACCCTACTTAAACATGTCCGTGGAGCTTATCGCTCTGCAGTTATCTTGTGTGTTTGCCTGCTTTTCATTCATTCAACAAATATTATATTGGGAAACTACTATATGTCTTGTCCCTTCCCATCACTGGGGATGGAACAGTGAACAAAAGAGGCAAAGTCCCTCTTCCCAACAGAGCCTATATTCCAAGAAAAGAACTAGGACAATAAACAAAATAGAAACCTATATATAATGTATGTGATATTGATATGACCAGTAGAGAAAAATAAAATAGAGAAATGGGACACTGTGTGTGTGTGTGCGTGTGTGTGCGTGCAAGTGAAAATTTCAAGTAAGATGGACCTCTGGGAAAAGGTGACATTTATGCAAAGACTGGACATCTGAGGGTGACATTTCTGCTCCCCCATCAGAATATAAACACTAAGAGGCCAGGATCTTCCCTTTCTCTGTAGCTTCTGTGTCTCCAGAACAGGCACACACATAGTAGGTGCTCAATAAATACTATGTAAACAAAACAAAGAGAATATGGGATTAAATTATCAAGGAGGCAGATGGGAGATTTTTTGCTTTTCTGACCATCCGCGGAATAGAAGGAAGGCGGGAGGGGCGGGGGCGTCGTTGAACTTGGGGTGGGGGTGGGGAGTACATCTTCGCGGTCAGATTAAGAGACTTGGGGGATGGAGGTCATTGCTGGATAAGGTGCCGTCCCCCTTCCCCGCCTGCCCGGAGCCGACCTAAGTTCTCACCTTCCGAATAAGTATTGTTAACGGCCCTGCAGGTCGGCTAACCCGACCCCCCCCCCCCCCCCCCCCGCCCCTCGGCTCCCTTCCCAGCTGCGGAGTTTGGCCCTCACCCTGCCCCCCTTTCCTCCCCGCAACCCTGCGGGTCCTGCCCCCTCCCCCGCCGGTGTCCCCCGCGCCGGGGTGTGGGGGGGGGCAAGTCCTCGCCCCAGCTAGGGGGGCGCCGCGAGGAGCCGCGGGCGCGCGGGGTCCCCGCCCCCAGCCCCTCTCCGCGGCGGGACACTGTCCCTTTAATAGACTCCCTCTGCCTGGCGCTCTGCGGCTGGGGAGTAAATTTCTCCCTGTCATCAGGTCGCGGGGAGACGAGGAGGAGGAGGAGTTTGTTAATGTTCAGTTTGTTCAGCGGGATCGATGTTTGCTGGAATCGCCTCGCCCTGTCTTGTGTGTGTGAGTGTGTGAGTGTGTGAGCGTGCGTGCGTGTGTGTGTGTGTGTGCGCGCATATGTGGGGGGTGTGAGTGTGTGAGAGGAAGCGCGTGTGTGTGCGTGTGTGTGTCTGTGTGTGTGTCTGCGTGCGTGTGAGTGTGTGTGAGTGAGTGAGTGAATTCCAGATTTTCTGTCTTTCCCAAACCCGCTCCTGTCCTCTCGCATATCATTCACCGACGGGAATCTGACAGCGGCCGCAAATCTACAGTGAGTGATCTCTCTCCCCCAGCGCGAATCCGCCATAGAGACCGGCGAGGAGGAGGAGGAGGAGGAGGAGGAGGAGGAGGAGGAGGAGGAGGAGGAGAGGAGGAGGAGGAGGAGGAAGAAAAAGAAGAAGAAACCACTACCTTCCCAGGATTGCCTTTTCCCCTTATCTTTACGCGCGCGTGTGCGTGTGGCGCGTGTGCGCCCCTCGTCCCTTCCATCCGAACCCGGTCTTGGATGTTTAATAAAGAAATCAAGTGTCTCAACAGTCACCAAAAAAAAAAAAAGAAAAAGAAAAAAAAAAAACCAAAAACCAAAAATTTCCAAAAAAGCAAAAACAAAAAGAGAGAGAGAGAGAGAGAGGAAAACAAAATCCAAAACAAACAAACAAACAAACACGGCAGAACCAACCTCTGCTTCCAACCAGCCGGCACAAGCCACCCGTGTCTGCCGCCCGGAGAGGGGGGTCTCTGGCCCGTGGTGGAGGAGTTGCAGGGGGGATCGCCAGGGGGACAGAGGCCGAGTGACGCCCTAGGAGCCACCGGGCAGGAGGCGGAGGACACCCAGAGAGGCGAGCGAGCAGCGGGCCCCCGCGCGCGGCTCGGGGCTGGGGCGCCAGAAGTGGGACTGGAGCGAAGTAGAGCGATGCCAAGGAGGAAACAGCAGGCACCCAAGCGGGCGGCAGGTAAGAGACTCGGCTCCGCTTCGGGGCTGCGGGGCGCACCGAGCTCCTCGCCCGCCCTCCCAGCCCCCGGGTGCCCCAGGACGCCACCCCCTGAGCTGTGGGGGGAGTTCGCGCCGGGCGCCCCTCTCTGCCCCGCGAATAACCCCATCCCCTCTCTCTCCTTCTCCCATCTCCCCAATCCTCCCCTTTGCAGGCTCCGCTTGGGTGGGGGGGAAGCTGTCCCACCAAGCCTTCCCTCCTTAAACTTTTTTTTTCCTCCACCCTCTACCCCACCCCTAACTTTCTCCCAGTCTGTTTCTTGCCTCTCCGGCCAAAGTTGGGTTGTGGATTTGGGGCGCGGGGTAGGGAGACCGTCCTTCCACCCCCGCATCCCTCCGCGTGGTCAGTGCCAGTGGCTTCTGGCCTCGAGGGACAGCGTCTGCGCTCGCTGGGGTTTGGGGCGCCGAAGTGTGAGGCATGCCAGAGCCCTGGGCTGCAGGCTGGCTTTGGGGCAAGCGAGGAGACTAACTTTGATCGCCAAGGTGGAAAAAACCCACCCCAGGAAAGGAATGAACCTTTCAATGTGCTTTCTAGATATGCTTGGAAATCTAATCACTCTTTCTCTTAAAAAAAAAAAAAAGAAAGAAAGAAAGAAAAAGAAAGAAAGAAAAGAAAAGGGAAAATGCCCAATAGAACATTCAAACAGCTCAGGATTTTCTTTGCCCAGAGAGAGTTGCAAACTTTGTAAATTGATTTGTAGGGTATCCCGTCTGAATCTTTCCTTACTAACCCCTTCCCCTCCCCCCAAAAGAGGAACAGGTTAATGGATCAGTACAATAGACCTTCTAAAGGATTTTTTTTTTCCTTTTGGGTTGCTTAATTGCTTTTTTAATAGTATGCTGGGGTTTTGTTTCTCGGAAGTGTAATATGAAAGTTCATTTTTCTCCTGCCAGACCCACCCACTGAAAAATCAGCTTTCCACTTGATTGCTAGTTTTGATTTGACATTTGATTGATCACCTGTCATCTCGCTGCCTTTGATCTATTCATTCTTGATATATATCAATAAATCACTCACCATGGTAACTCAGAGTACCAGTGACGCAAGCCTTGCCCTCTAGATTCAGAGCCAGACATGCACAATTATTATCTTGTTTGGCTTTTAATGTGGGCGTTTTTATTTCTTTGTGTCCTTCTGTTGAATCAGGGCTTTAGCAAAAAGCTGAAGTTCTTACCGCCCCCCCCCCTTCTCTGTCTTTACTTTCATGCTTTAGGGGACATCAGTGAAGGCTGGTGTTCGGCAGACCCAAAACACATTTCCTTCTGTTGTAACGGGAGCGAAACATTAGGAAGAAGTTCAGTGGAACACTTTTGTAAACTTTATAAAGCCACCCTTAGAATAAATCCAAAGTTAGTTGCAAATCTGAGCAAAGTGGGTGTTTGCGTCTGAACAGGCTGGACCACCAAGTTCATCCTCCACCATGGCTTGGTTCCAGCATGAATGGCAGTCCATGTGCTTTGAAATATCCCCAGCTATCTTCCCTCCAGAGCGCAGAATTGCTTCCGTAACCACGCGTAGATTGGGTCAAATTGCGTGCGGAAATATCATTTATAAAGCTTTGATTCGTGTGTTTTCCAACTGTTTCCCAGAGAGCAAAATAATTGCAATATTCTTAGTGCCATATATATGTAGAGCTTGCCTCGTCAGTGAGGTGTTCTTTTCTGCAACTCTGGCTGCCTCTTTTGAAAACCGTTTCTCCCTCCTGCCCCTGTCCGTGTCTACATTTCAACCGCTTATTTGTTAAAACTTAAGATTGTTTTGCAATCTGACAGCATTGGGGTGTGCACTGGCCTTCTAGACCCAGGAAAAGTAAGCGTGCTCCTTCTAGCTCTAACAACCCAAGTTTTCGTGTAGCTAGATGATTAGAGATAACGTCCTTATTGTCCCAAAAGAAAACTCTGGGCAACAGTCCAGCAAGAAGTGATACTGCCCTGAAAATTACTCTTTTTTTTTTTTCCCCCTTGTTGTTCCGGTAAAGGCCATCAACAACTAGGCAGTAATTTAAATTACCAGAATGACTGGACATGTCTCCTTTGGTTAGCTCATTACAAAAAGTGCATTGCTCAGAATTGCACTACTTTGATTATAATTATCCTCTGATCAATGAGGATCCAGGTGTAGTAACATAATGCTGTACCACATTATTTAAATTAGATCCTTTTCATTAAGCTGGTATCTATTGGAACTGGCTTGTCTATTTACTGTAGTGTGTGTGTGCGTTTGAAAGTTATGACTCTAGTTTCAGTTCACTAGCCTATTGTATTCCTGGTGTCTTTATGTTTGTTTTCATGGCTTTATTATTTTCACTGAAGAAAGCAGAAACCCTTGTCAAGCTGAAAGGGAATCATTCCTACTGCATGCAAGGAGGCCCTTCTTAGAGTATTTATTTGCTCACATATGAATAAAACAGATTTTTTTTTTTATGCGATGTTTCTTTCCTCCAAAGTCATCGGTGCTGTCTTCCGTTGTAGCTGAGGTGGCGATCCATGAGCAAAGTTAGCCACTTGGGGATTCTTTAGGTAGTTGGTCATGAAGGGAAAAGAACAAGGTGGGTTCCAGGATTGTGGCCGTACTAACTTTTATCGCTGCCTGAAATTAAACGCAATGCACAACTGTAAGTAATTACTCCCATGGACTGATGTTGAAAGCTTGATTTCTAGCTTGATTAATGAATAATGTAAGATAGAAAAAGCCTGTGAGTGAATCAGAGCTGAAACTCTTTCCCAAGAACTGTTCGAGGCAATTTGGTTTCTTTGCATTATTAGTTTTAAGTTCCATGGTTCAGGGAATCAGTTACAGAACTTTCTAATAAAGCAGGTATGCAGATAGAATGAACAAGATGATATTATAAGTGATGGGTCTCTCGGTCTTTATTTGTTTTGTTCTACCCACCCCACCTCCCCGCCCCCCCCCCCCCACCGCCTTAAAAGAAGGGATGTGAGGTAGGCAGTTCTCTTTAAGGAAACAGCTAAGTCAGAACATTTCCCTCTGTTTCCCTCTGAAATGTCATTCTTCCTGGCTTTCTAAAGCTATGCTTTTCCACCATACTATTACTTCGGGCAAGAAAAAAAAAGTTCAGAAAACAGCCTATGGTACCCCAGGGGTTTGTGTATGTGGGAGTGTGTGTGCTGGCTTCCTTGGATGTATATTTCCCTCACCACTAAAATGCATCCATCCACTTTTACCTGAGAATATTGTGGGATTTTCTATCAGCATCTTTCCCCCCTCTCCATTTTAGGGCAGATAGAGAAGATGGCAGAAAGGTAAAATAAAACAGAGCAGTGTTTTGATTTGTTTGTATTTTGCAGGATTCAGCGTAGTTAAAAATTTTAAATTGCTAACCCTTCTATTTTCTACAATCTGTCATAGCCTCTGTACACAGACATGTGTACTACGTATATTTTATGTTACCACCCTGAACTATTGTTTTTATATAACGCCAGCCAATTGTAGCCGAATGCACGGTCTTTGGGGCTTGTGAATATCGAATGTATGCGTAAGTTGCAGGATTCTGCTTCTTCCAGCCCAAAGAGATTAAATGTCTCCTTCTTGCTGACTCTCCTAAACTATCTGATAATCCAGATCTGAGGAAAGTCTCGCAGGGAAGAATGGCTCCCTCAATTTATTTTGTTTATTTAATATGGAGATGAATAATGCAGATTTTGTTTTCATGAATGTCCTTGTGTGGCAGTAAACATTAGACTATTAGCAATCATTACTTAAAAGTTACAATTTGCACCTTAATGGCATAGCTTATTTACATGGGAAACATATTCATCAGGGACAGTTCTGAATCCTGCAGTGGAGCAGGAGTTGACCCCAGCGATAGCCTTTTCAGCCTACTGAGAGCTGGTGCCTGGGTGAACCCACTGAGGTCCTAGCAATCTGTACCAGCAGGGTGGGGAGGCGGCAGGCCACTCATGGTGAAGTTCACGTTTAATTTACTGGCAAGTGGGATGGGATTCCAGGGAATAGGAATCTGGGTAGAGTCGGGACCCTGGCACTCTCACTTTATTTAAACATACTTCAGAAGGACAAGTTCACATCTTGCAGATTTAAACACTGCATGCTATAGACCCCATTCCCTTACCCAAACAGTACGTTTTTAACAGATGAATGGAAAAAATAAACACACACACACCCCCAGAGGAGCGCAGCAGCACGAACTGTTCTGGCTCTTCTTGTTATTTAAGACAGATCCCTGAAAAAGGAAGGACAGGTCCCACGGAAAACCGCATCCTGCACCGGAGCGTTTTGGATGGAAATTGATTACTTAAGTGGTCCCTTCCCCAACTCCCTTCCTGATTTCCTTCTCCCACTTCTCACCTCACCCTTAAAGACCCAGATTGAATGGGACATCTCAAAAGCCCATTTGTTTTAGGCATTTATTGATTTCATTTTTAATCTGCCATATCAGGACACAATACATTAGCCCTAATCAGCAGATTGCAAGTGACAGGGAGTTCTAGTGGAAGGTAGGGAAGGGGGAGGGGGCTCTGAAGAAACTTCTGCAGGATGAAAATCTTCTTGAGGCCTGGGGGTTGGAGACTGAAGGCTACTTTTGAGGAGGGTAGAAACGTTCCTCGGAACTACCATGCGTTTATTTTTCTGCCACCTTACACTGATTTTTCTCCCAGTCACCTCGGTTCTGTTGCTACCGTTTGGGAAACCTTCACATCCAACAAATACCTCCTAGGCATCGGTAGCAGGTCTGTGCCTGGAAGCACCCTGCCTTTTGTCACATTCTCCAACAGAGGCTTATGCTTTCGTTTCATCCCAGGTGACGCCTTTGACGGAATTTCTCCAAGCGGATAATGTACCTGGGTTCATCTATTTCTCTTCCCACTGGCTGGGGGATTCTTCTCTCACTTGAGCAGGTTTTAAAGGGGCACTGCGCGTGGCATTATTTAAGGCCATTGAAACGATACACTTCTGCTCCTCTGCAGCTCAGCTTAGGAAAATCAGCCAGGAAGAAAACCTGTTCGTGTCGGTGCTGGGTCTGTAATTAGCTAACATGAGTTAAATGACCAGACTAGATCTTCCCTTCCGTCACTGTATGCTTACCATCAGTTTTATTTAGGTATGTCAAGGTCTGGGAAGACTGTGCCACTATTTCAAAGGCGTGTCTGCGCGCACCCAAGTTCCCTTTAAAAAGCACAGGATGGCCTAACAAATTCTATATTAAGACCAGGCATCCACAGAGTATCATTTTTGTTTGATGCAAAGTCAGTTGGAAATACATTAAACTAACAGAGAGGGTTGTATCGCTTCCCTGAAGCACTTCTTTTTCATTACATATTTAATTACAATCAAATCGAGCGACTTTTATAAAAAAAAATTACAGTGGTATTAAAAGAAGCTTGGCACACAAATAATTTTATTGCTTCGCAAGTTGAGACTGCACTTCTATTTTTATTTACGTGGGAGAAATTTATTTTCATTTTCTAACGTGACAAATACATAGTATATTTTCCTGTCGTCTGTATCAGGGAGATCCAATTCTCCTGCCTTCTTAGAGCCTGTTCATCCTGGATGTGTTTACATCCATTTTTCAGTAATTGGTAACAATTTGTATTTTTTTTTATTATTTTGAGTTTTATAAATTCCATTTCAAGTTAGAAATTCTCCTGTTCCTTAGGGTGACCTTTGGTGAGCAGCTCTTTGATTATAAATGAGCTTAGTCATTCTAGCCACATAAGAAACAACCTCATTGAGAGGGTTTGCTTGATTGCCTGGATATTGCAGTAAGAAAAAACAAAACAAAACAAAGCAAACAAACAAAAAAAACACCATATATTTACCGGCCTGTATCATAGAAGCCGATTTTCACTGGATTTACCATTTCTTTCATTTTTTTTTTTTTTTTTTTTTTTTTTTGGTGTTACTGACCTTTCAGTCACTCGTTTGTTTTAGGTGTTGCAATGCTAATTGAAAGGTAGTTTCGAGAAACACTGGTCTCTAAGAAATGGTAATAAAAATTCGGTCCTTTCACAGCCCATATATCCACTTCCGGACTATGCGAACTCACGGGAAAGTGCCTCCGTAAACACATGGTTTGGCATCTGACTTGGACACCAGTCTGGAGTGCCCCCAGTGGGGTGGTTTCCCCCCCTCGCTTCAACAGGGAGACCTTCATGAGGGTGTAGGACTTAGGTCCCCTCTGAAGACTTTGTCTGCATCACAGACACACAGAATAGGAATCTGAGAGGCCAAGTGGGAATTGCTGATATGTTTGTTTCCAAAGCAAACTCTGTGGGTGAAGTGATAAAATAATTTGAAGAGACTTGAAAGTCATTAAAATGGTTCTGTAGAATTTTCATTTGTTGCCTCTGAACCTTTTGCATTTCCTCCGCAGAAAGAAAAAAAAAAAAAAGATGCCCTCTGGGCATCCTCCAGTACGCCATGATGCCAAAGCAAGGCCTAAAATTGGTTAAATTTTTAGAAATTAAAATTCAGGAGGCACGGCCAGATAATCCTGTTATTAATATATCGGTATTTTTAGAGGTAATGAATTTAGAGACATTACACAGGAAAAAAAAAAAAACCTGGATCATATTTGAAAGCATTTGTCTTGAATTTTTCTAAGAGTTCCCTTTCTATCCGTGTTGTTTAAAAACAACAAAACCAACAATTTCAGTATCGTCATACCTACTCCTCAACCTTAAACAGGGTCTACCTAATAAAGTTCTCTCTGGATGGACCAGGACACAGGACACCGTAGCACACGTCCCTGTTTGCAAAACAGCTTCAGAAACCCAAACGTGGGCACACAAAATAATAGTAAAATCTCGACAGGTTATTCTAGCTAGCTCAGGGTTCAAGATCGAAAACTTTGTTCGGCAGGGTAAGAAGGAAATAGCAGTGCATTTTAACTACACATCTCCCCTTGGCACATGAAAAGTTGCAGAGCAGGGAAGATTTTTAAGGAGCTTTTTAGCTCTTTTGCATCTCTCTCTCTCCAAAGACTAATTTAATTGAAAAGCTGTAGTGTCCATTTATGCTAAAGGAAAAGCCTCATGTTTCCATAAAGCTGCCATAATGCTAAGGTGGATTTAAAAAAAAAAAAAAAAGACAGCGTTCTGCAGTTTCTGTTAGTACAGAAATTAAGATCACGGGTCTTAATTAGTTGAGTGCTTTCAGAACCGAATGAATACTCTGAAATCACCCCTGAGCTTTCTTCTTAAAGCTCCATCTAAGTCATTTCTATGGAAATTACCCAGTTTAGATATTAAGGTGGGCAGAACACAGTTATTGTTTTTAATGAAAATAGTTAACAAAGGGCAGAAGGAGATCAAAGCTGTTGTCAGCGGCCATTCTGTTTGTCATGAATTTGGAAGAAACTTCCCAAACGCTTTCCTGCATCACGAAAAATCCATGAAATCTGGTGACGCGGACAATTCAAAAAGGACACGGAAGGTCAAGGTGTTCTATAAGGGAGAAGTGACTTGGGTAAGCCAGAGCAGCGGCATGTAAATATTTCTATACAAACTGCAAAGGGCTTACTTTAAATCACCTGAATTTATCAGATTCTTAGAATTTTCTATGTATTTAGAAGCCCCTTTCTCATAGGCCCGGGGGGGATATGAATAGCTTCTGGGCCAAGAGGATGCTGTAGAGAAGAGGTAAATCTACTCTAGGCATTCGGTACCGTTTGGTACAGAAGAAATTCCAAAATGAAAAGCTATAAGCTTGTTTTATATGAGAGCTGCCTTCGGCTAGTTTCCTTTATTAGGAAGTTGGGTCCATGGCTTTGTGCTTCTTTTTGTTTTCCCTCTTGAGGTTAGGTTTGAGACCGTGGATGGGGCCTTAGAACAGGAGGAAGTGACTTGGGTAATGGTTCCAGCTTTGCCCACACTCATTGTGCGGCCCTGAGCAAGCTCGAGAGAGAAACCTTGCTTCAGGGGTAAGAACGTGAGTTCCGGAGTCAGAACGACCCAAGTTCAAATCCTTAGGTCTACTCCTTTTCTTTGCCTTATAGATTTGGGCAAGCCGCTCAAATCTCGGTTCCCCCCTCCCCCCACTTTTTAACCTATAAGAGGGGGGTAATCATAGTTCTTCTTAAGGCCCGGGTTTTTTGAAAGGATTATATGAGACTGGGGCTGAGAAAGTGCACTGAAACTATTAGGGGTCAAACCTGACAGTAGGTGTATCTTCACCCTGAATAGCCAGACCATGAAGAATTTACACCAGAAAGGAAATGAGCAACCAACCAACAAATATCATAAGACTAGGAGGCCGGGGCTTGAAAGAAGTCAGCCATGGGTGCATTTTGGTTTTTCAAACTGGAAATCCAGTCACTGAGTAGGGTTTTAGCCCTTTCTGAGAATGAAGAGGGAATGGTTGGAGCCCCGTGCCAGCTCAAAAGAATATTTCTTTCCCAATAGATAGTAATTATAACACTAGCAGCAACAACTATAACAACAATGGCAATAACGATACCTCCCACTATGGAGGTGCTTATTATATATACCAAGCACTTTACCAAGTGCTTATATTTCATTTACTTAAACAGCAGTTATTTCTTGAGTCCCTACTACGTGCCAGGTTCTGTTCTGGTCACCTGCTTCCCGGGGAAGGAGGCAGGGGCAGTTAATAGGATGAATAGGGGATCTTACCCTCCAGGAAGGGCAAGCAGGAGAACATACAAGTAAATTAACAAAGGAAAAAAAAAGATAAAATTCATATAGAAAAGAAACTCCGTGATGACAGTGGTTTCAAAAAAGCAAAAGTTGAAGAGTGGGAGTTGGGCAATACAAGTGTGGATGGCCAGGGGAGAGACCTGTCCCAGGGGGGACGTCTGAGCCAAGTTTTATCCTTCTAACATTCTTATGCATTCGATGCCAGTGTAATCCCTATTACTGATGGCGATCTGAGAAACCTGCAGAGCAGCCCGTTCAAGGTCATGCAGTGGCCAAGCTGGGTTTTAAACTCCCTGCTTCCAAAGCCCATACACTTAATCTATTGTGATATTTTATCTGGAATAGCTATATAGTCATTTGCCAAGGAAGGGCCCCGTTCCTATTATTCTTTCCCTGCGTCTGTTATGAAGTCTAAGCCTGCGGGGAGGGTACTGAGAACATTGACGGAGGATGCTGCCTTCAGTGGCATCTCCAAATAGAATCTCGGGCCCTCTCCCATATATGAAGTCGGTTCTTTCTTGAGGGTTCCTTCTTGTGTATGGATGTGCATTTGTGCATTCATTCATTCAACAGATGTTGACCTGCTCTGGTCAACATGTCTGCCGGGCATTGATCTAGGGGCTGGTGTATCACAGCAGAAAAGCCCATGCCCTCCCACAGATATAATTCTTTTAAGACCAGAAAGCTAATACACAAATAAATATATAATACAACATTAAATAGTTCTAACTGCATTTCATAAAAATCCACTAGCATTAATGGAATAAAGAGGGATGGGAGGGTTGCCTTTTTATACAGGATGGTCAGAGCTGGTATTCCCCAGGTGCCAACACTTGACCAGCCCTGCACAAAAAGCGAGGAACCAGCCGAGCACAGATCTGGGAGAAATGTTTCAGGCAAATGAAGCAGTAAGCACTTACGACCAGAATTGACTTGCCTCTTTGAGGAATATGTAGGGGTCCGGTGGGGCCCGGGCAGGTTAAAATGGGGGAGGAGGTATAAGGAAAGAGGCAGGGGAGGTGGGCGGGGGCAGGTGTGGTGTGGCTTTCCCTATATGGGTCTCAGTGTGAGGGGAGGGAGGGTTTCCAGAAGGGAAGCGATGTGATCCATTTGGGTGTTCAACAGAACATAGGCACTTGTTGTGGCCAGCGGATTGGGTTCAGTTTGCCCACCTGGCCCCTCAGTGATGGTGAGCGGGAAGGTCAGAACCATGGAGGCAGCACATGGAGATAAAAGCACAAACCCAGCCTTTATGGAGGGATTGCCCGGTGCCTGGTCAGCCAAACGGGGGAGGCTGTTGAAAAGCAAATGTTAAGAGGCAAGCCGATCGGGGATGGGGTCGCAGGGCTTGCCTATTTAACTGGCCAGCTGTGTTTGAAGGGAAGCTCCTTAACCTTGCTGCCCTCCAAGTCCTCATCTGTCGAGTGGGCACAGGATGTCTCTCGCCTCCCGTTGTGGTCAGGACGGTTAGGTGATGCGACGTAGAGAAAACCCTCGGTGCAGTCCCTGGCACGCACACAAGATCTTTTTCCTAAACGCTCATGCTGATTCTCCTTCATGTTGTTATTTTTTGTCTGTAGGGATTCTAGGGGGAAAAAAAATCTAGGCTCTTGAATTAGTCCTTGGTACCTATTAGGCACTAAATAAATATTTCCCGATGAATGAATAAATGAGGCTGTAAATAAAGGAATAAATACTTTAATTAGTGTACTACTTTGTATACTAATTAATTACTTTTGAGAAGAAGGATCTCTTTTACACATCTAACATTTTTTTTTTTGGCAGACCTAGGTACCAATCATGATCAGAACGGCACTCTGAATATTTATCAGTTAAAAAAATACTAATGACAAAAAGACCGGTGATTTTGGTAATGAACGTGTATTTTGTTCATCATGACATCATCTGCCTTCGCGCGAAGAGCAGGCATTTCGCCTTTTTGCAGTAAACAGTACGTATTCATCTCGTACAGTACACAGTGCTTGCTGCCGATATGGGTTAGTAGCCTTCCTCATTAAGCCAAGACCCTCAGAGGGAGGGTCCCTGATGTTGGTGAAGGGGCTGGGGAATCCTCATTTCTGACCCCTGAGCTGGACCTCTCCCTCTGCCCTCCGGGTGCGCAGCCTCCCAGGGTTGGGCAACTGCCCCTCCCCCAGGGCAAACCTGTGCTCATCCCCTCAGGCCCCAGGAGAGGCGGCAAAGCTTAGGGGTTGTTAAGCTAATGGGAGAAGGCTACAGGCTGTTTCCTGGTAACGCCTTCTCCACTTTTTAATTGTCACCTTCAGATTAGCGTCTGGGAGAGGGGAGAAGGGAGGCTGGCTGGTGCCTGTTAAGGTGTATCTCAGGACAAAGGGATTTGGGATCTCGGTGGCGAGCCAGGTGGGAGTTTGGGCTGCCTGCCTAGAAATCTTTATTTAACCGATGATGTTACTGACGGTCTGCTATGCACCAGGCACCGCGGGAGGTGCTGGAACCGGAGGCTTGAAGGAAGTTGACAAAGGCCTGCCTTCTTGAAGCTTCCATTTAGTGTGGCAGACAGAGATCCCAGACAAGTGAGCGGGTGCATGTGGTCATATGCCAGTGTGTGGCGTGTGCCCGAGAGAGGCCCAAAGGCGGGCAGGGCGTAGGGCACCAGGGGAGGGGGCGCCGTCTTGGATGGGAGGCCCAGAAAAGGCCTCTCAGTGCAAGTGACATTGCAGCTGGGTTCTGAGGGACGTCGCGGGGAGAGAAGCGCCCCCCCGCCCCGTGCCCACTGGGGACACGTGTGACCTTGTGGGTCAGGAGCAAGGCGGGGGCTGGCGGGCAGCAAGGTGGCCAGGGTGGCGGAGCTTGGAGGAAAGGTGTGGGGTCATTCTCTGAGCCAGACTGGAAACGAGGGAAAACGTTTGAAGGTGCATTGATTCTAGAATTGACTGTAGAGGGGGAAAGGGCCCTCTTCCAAGCACATTTCGTGGAGTCCTGGAATCGCCTTTCCCCAGCTCCACACACCCATCAGACGACACAGTGTCAGGGCAGGGGGGTGACCCTGGAGTCGATTTCTCTCCAAAGGGTCACTTCCTCCCTGTATGACCTTAGGCACTTTTACCTCCCGGACTTCCAGTTTCCTCATTAGCAGAGTAGACCTGATAGAAGAACTCATCTCATGGGGTTTTTACAAGGATTCACCGAGACAAATCAGAGGGCGTGCTTAGCACGGTGCCCTGTACAAGGTAAGTGGTCAATACATTTTAGTCATTACGGTAACAAGTTAATAAACCTCTCCATGCCTTGATTTCCTTATTGGTAACGTAGCAATCATACAACCTCCCCATTGGGTTGTCGGGGAGCACAGTATGAACCCCTGCAAAGCAGTTAGAACAGTGCTTCACACATAGTAAGTGCTCGATAATCATGACCGCGAGTCTGAGCTCATGACCGTGAAGGGACCTGCCTTCTGTCTTACCTGCCTCCCGTCCACAAAGCCTGGCACGTAGTTGGTGCTCAATCAGTGTGATTTGATAGAATGAATGATGGGGGCATGGTGACTGGCAGTCACAGGGAGAAAACCCCAGGAGACAAAATTGCGTCTCTGTGGGGAGGGGCCAAACAAGACCCCTGACTGGTACCATGGCCTCCTCTAGTGGACACTCCAGATGGCCGTCTCCTCTGCCCAGGCCTGCCAGAGCTTTCTGCAGGGTTTCAGTGAGCAAAGCAAGCCTATTCCTGAAGGCTTTTAAAGCCAGAGCTGCTCCGTTATGGGCGGCCGTACCACTGGTGGTAAATAGTTTTAAGCAGCACGGACTCACGCACTAAGTGCAAATGATGTTCCTTTTCCAACACTGTTTTCAACCCCTCTGATTTAATCAAGAAGCAAGTCTTAGTTGCTGTTAGCCTGCCTTAAACAGCTGTCTCATGCCCCTTTATCAGAGAGGGTAGACCTCGAATTCAGAGACTTTTTCAAGTAACGCTTGGATTTTCCTTTTCTGATCGTTAACGGCAAATGATGCTGGGTTTTCACGGACTGTGGGGACATAAATTTTCATTATAAAATAAAATTACATGAGGACATTAAAGAGGGAGTCGCTGTAAGGAAATATATAGCGAAAGCAATAGTTGGGGGTGGGGACTTGCACAGACTGTGAGGATGGGGCAGAATGACTAGCTGGGAGGACCCTGTGGTTGCCCAGGACCCGGACAGGGCAGGGGATTCATGACCCAGATGTGCCCAAAGGCTGCCAAGTCGCATCTGGGTCAAAGGAACACCTGGAAGACAGAGGCTTTCAGTAAAACTTCAAAACACTTTGAACACCAGAAGGAACTCCTCCCCCCCCCCCCCCACCAGAACATCAGAGAGAAACACTGGAGAGCCTTTATTGGCCGAGGAAACTTTGCAGATACGGAGGAATTGGGAATAACGTTCTGGTTTGGCATGTGGAATAGAGGGGTGGTTCTCGCCTTTACTTGGCGTCGTCATCACTTGGAAAACCGGCAGAAGTGCAATCTTGTGGAGTCCCAGGCCGGGGCCTAGTAGTTCCCATTCCACAGGATGGGGCGGAGGCCCATGAATCTGTATTTGAAGCACCCACCATGGCTTTGAATTGCAGGATACGGGGGGCGGGAATCTAAGCAGATAGCCTCCTGCGTGGTCAAACTGCCTGAAGCCTTGGTCTCTAATACATCACATGGCAGCCAGAAGGATGCTGTAAAAACCAAAGCCAGATCCTGTCTTCCCCCCTCTTCCTTTTTCTACTCTCTTTCTCTCTCTCCCTCCCTCCCTCTCTCTCCCAATTCGGAATGCCAAAACATTTAAAAAATTATCCAAGGGGATCCATATCCACTTTTGGCTTTTAGTCAACAGAAAATATGTAAGCACTCTCTCCTTGAAGTCTCTTGTGGCAATCGCCTAGTTTTTAGAAATGGGGGGACCACTTTCCCTGATGCCTTTCGGCAGAGAAATGCATCCATTCGCTCATCTATCTACCTAGTCATAGCACGGAACATCAGAGCCCAGAGAGTCCTTCAGCTAAGTTGAAAGACAAGCAACGCAACCAATATAGAATAGGGGCCCTGTCTGCCCGGGAGTTGGCCGGCACCCTAGATACCAGAGTCAAGAGACAAGAAGGAAACACAAGGAATCGCCCAGAGCTTGATTTTTTTGTTCCTTACAGTCTCTGAAATTCCCGAAACGCTACAGAATGGGAGGGCAGAAAACCTCGCTTTTTTCTTTGGTGCCTCCTTCACCATCTCATTCTGTCTCGTATTTTCTCCTGCTTTCCTCAGTGGCTCTTCTCCTTCATCAATTCCCTCTTTTTTCTCTCCCGGTTCCTCCCAACAATGAGATTTCTGAGCCCTTTCTATCATCTGGGCTTCCGTGAGCAAATGGGACCAAAATGATGATGGCGGTGACGAGGAAGATGATGCCAGTCCTAACTGTCGCTGTCATAATGCAACAGTGACCGTCAACCTAGTCAACATCATACCGTCAACATAAAATACCGCTTGTCGACCCGCATGATGCCAAACCAGAAAGTCTACCCTTACTAGTTAACATTTACAGAGCATGGACTTCATGCAGGCCACCTACATAAAGTCTCTCCCGATGACATCCTGAAGGCCAGATAGTGTTATTATGGGCCCATTGAAGAGATGAGAGAATTATCGAATGACAAATAGCTTGAAGATCACATAAGCTTCCAAACAAGACATTGAAACCCGGCTCTGCCTACCAAAGGCCGAGCACTCAGACGCTGTGTTTCATTGCTTCTCACAGTATTTAATGCTCAATAGCTGAGCATCACGTAAATAAACGTCCCCAGGCTGGGAGAGAGACATGCAGACTAAGGGCGCGAGCTGAAATTTAGGGTTTCTTCCAGGTTGAAGTCAGTCAGTTGTGGCAAAGAAAAAAAATAAATAAATAAAGAGCATCATCCTGCTTATCTAAATCCAAAGCACCACCTTTAAAAGTTGAGCCTATGAAGATGAAAAAAAAATATATATATATGTATCTATATACATATATATATGATTTTTGAAACCCCTTGAGCTTTCCACATGCCACAATGGCATTTCGTAAGTCCATTCCTGTTTGATTAAACAGAAGGAGAAAAAAAACATGAAAACCACGATCACAGAAACATGAAAACCACGAACACGGTCCATCTGGGGTGTCTCAATAAGTGATCGTGCTCGTCCACTTCCTACAGCATCTTTGCGGATGTGTCCTGAAATCGGACGCTGCTCATCTGTTCTCCATAAATCTCTTGTAGGCCCCATGACTCCTCCTGGCCATCAAAAATGTGGGATACGTGCAATGATGCTGGCCCGTTATTTATTTTAGCAAATGAAAAGCTGGCCTCCCAGATTTCCCGTTTAGCGCTCCTCATAATATTTATGGTCAGGGTCTCTAAAGGTGTTTCTTACTTGTAAGTATTTAATTATAGGTGACATTTAAATGATTACTTTGAAGAATCTGAAAAAGAGATGATCGTGAAGGTCGAGGGGCTTGGGTCTCAGAGGGAAAACGTTGCCTACAACCGAAATCATGATAGGATCTTTCTTAGGGGGAAAAAAAGGAAACCCCTAACAATTATTTGTAGTTGTTGTTGGTTGTAGGTTTTGTGGATCTGTTTGTTGGTGGTGGTGTTTAATTTTTGAATGCGGTGGCATTTTGAAGCAAGTCTTGTAATAACACAGTTTGGCAAACTGCCTCGCTCTCTGATTTGAGGTTATTTTCGTATGTAATGGAATGAAATAATCATCTTCTTTTCTTGTCTTTAACGTAAACATTTTCATTATTAATATTGGATGGGGATAGTCAATCGTAGAGAATAAAAGGAAGAGCTGTCAATAATAAGATGAGCGTTTTTCACCTGATGAGTAAATTTCGGATAGAAAGGAGTTAAACTTCACAGATAAAGTTGTATCACTTTTGAACACCAATCTTAAAATTTCTGTGCCTCAGTCCTGTAAATAGGCATAAAGGAGAGCAGTGACTTGTAAGCACCATTATGAGGATTTTAAAAAGTAGATCCTTGTTAAGTACTTAGAACAGTGTTCCATGATAGTAAGTGCTCAGCAGATACTAATATTTCCCCCCACCCTCTCTCTCTCCCCAGAGGCAGGCACTATTCAGACTTTGGTGGGCATATCCTCCATTGTTTATAATTCTGCCTGCATACATATGTAGCGAGGGGCATTATTGTCCTTCTGTATATGTTTAATATTTGTATGCAAATATTTTTTACACTATGTATTGCACATTGATTTTTAAGTCTGTGTGTAGACTCTATCCAAGTATGTAGATAGGCAGCTAAAGAATAAAAGAGGGAGACAGAGAGAATAGATTTAAAAATACAGTGAATTCCTTTTCATATGCTTTATAATATTCTACCATAAGAATGTGCATTTTTACACACTTATCAACTCCTCTGTTAATAGACATTTAGCATATTTTTAAAGTTTTCATTATTACGTACAATCCTGTACCGGCTATTCTTAAGAATTTTTACAATTGTCACATAAATAATTGATGCGGAGAAAAACAGTTGTGAGAATTTTACTGCATTTAGCAAGAGATTCAGTTGAGAAAAGTAAACATTATGGAAACAGCTAGTATTTCTTACTTTGAACCTTCTTGGTGTCTTTCCTGAAATATACACTTACCTTACCAAAAATTTAACTGGCTCATTTGCACCTAGTAGGCGCTTGTGAAATGTTTCCTTGAAGCAAGTAAACTGAATAAATAAAATACGTCAATAATCCCAATAATGCGTGAGACTCAACCATCAACATGGCTTGAATCTCAGGTACATCCAGCATGAGAGCATTCGTCGTCTTGGGGTGGAGTGGGGAGCACAGAGACGTTAAAAGGGAAGTGTGAATAGCATAAAAGAAATTTCATTTGTCCTCAGGGGGTGTAATCGATGGAGCTTCAGAGTCAGACAACCATTGCCATCCAGATCCTGGAATCCATGCGGTGTTAAACATGGGTGGGTCAGGTTAGGAAAGGAAGGACCCTGGGATTTTGTTTAGAGGTGTTACAAGGTGAACCGTAACAGTAGCCAGTTCGGCCGTGTGGCATGTTAGGCCGTCAGACTGACCTTTAATGCAGTTTAGCAAACATGTAGCGAGGCAAGCTGCTCAGTCCTGGGGGGAGAAATATTAATAAGGTAGGACCTCAGGATCTGGAGGGTCGATGTTGGTACCAGCTGCTTTTCACAACCAAGATCAGCATCGTCCTTAGCATGTGTCGAAGTGTGTGTTGTGAGCGTGTTTTCTTGTGGGGGTGAGTTGTGATTGTGTGTCTTTTGGGTGTGTCGTGGGTGTGTGTTTCACATATGGCGGGATCACGTATGCTTTGAGTGTTTGTGTGTCTGGGGGTAAAGACCGAGTGTAGAAGGACCTTGTTATGCACGAGTTTTGTGTTGGTGGTGGACCTCGTCGATGCAGATGCTCACGCCGAGGCTGACCTATTAATGGAATCAACCACGAAGCTCTTGGGGATTTTCCCCGTGAACGTGAAGCCAGCATCACAGTGTTATTTCCCCAGGGGTCTCTCTGTGGCAATTCCCTGGGGGTTCTGAGAAACAGAACCATAGTTACACCGATGTTGCCTGCACAGGAAAATCAGCACTAAATTTGTAGGGTATCAGTTGTAGCTGATGCAGGAAGGTGGGCTCTGCACGGGGCCCATTTCACTTACAGTGGGTGTTATTGTTGAATACCCGGATGACTAAATGAGTGAATTGAAGAGTCATCCAAGGTTCCCGGAGCCTTTGGAATATTTAGATACCTGCACGATTTGCGCCCACAGGGCTGAATATAGTGGATTCTCAGTAAATGTTGAATGGATACGCGAATGCACACACATCGCACATGTGAACGTTTGCTTATCTCTGAAGCAGGCTGGAAACCGTAAGAAAACAGTTCCCTGGCGGGGTTTTTATTCTTCCTCTGTTGGTCCCACAGAGCACTTTGTCTGCTGTCCCTTTGGTTTAATTATTGTTCTTTGAGATCGGCACGACAGCCCTTCTGTTTACTGTCAAACTGCAGCCACAAATGGAGAAAGAAAGAACGAGGTGGGGAGGGGGGGAGCAGTCTCTCCAGTCCAGGTACGGGAACCTCCCCAAAGATACTGTCCCTTTACGGAGGCAAAGGGAAGGTGGAAAATTTGGGGCTCCGAGTTTCAAAACTTGCCAAACCCATAAACCAACAAAACTGCATTGCTGCTTCCATAAATGTTTCATAAGTTTTATCATCTTGTGACGACGGTTAAGCAAATGTGTGTCCTTTGAGGAATTATTTACTGGAAGCAAGGTTATGGCATCAACATCTGTGTTTCCAATCACTTAGATGAAGAATGGATGAAATAAATCACGAGTAAGTTCCACAAAGTAACTTCTGTGTTATTATCTTTGGACAAGCAGAACATAAGTAACTCTTTTAGGTGCCCTCTCGTTTGGAATTTGGACTTTTTAGTTGTGAGGCTTCTCCCTTTTTTTTTTTTTTTTTTATTCATTTCATGATCTTCAAAGAATATGTCTTCACTTTTTTTTTTTTTTTTTTTGGTAGAAAGTTACCATAAAAACATCCACAATACAAGTACTTAAAAATTTCTCTCAGGGAATCTGGCTATTTCAGCCAACATTCTCATTTGGGAATGGGCTAACAGTTCCAATATATAACATCCATATAATTTAACCTCATAAATTTCTTTTTTTCACAGTGATGTAATGGGGGGACTGACCTGGAGTTTGTAAACGTTCCCTGCTCACGGCATTCCCCCGGGCAACATAACATTCTAGACAGTGTTTTATGTGCCCTGATTAAAATATAACGTATTCTTGCATTTCCTGTGGACTGACCTGTTAGTACTCTAAGCAGAATATTTAAGGAACATGGAGATGTTTTCAAATGTGTAACAATGCACGGTATGAGGTGGGTTTTTTTTTTTCTTTTTAAAACAATGATCTTATTTTCATTTTAGACCGTATTCCCCTGGGCACCCACTCCACAAGAAAAGTTTTGTGCTCTGGTTTAACTTTTGAGTCTGCCCCAGCACTCCGATAAACAAACAGAAATACTTGTTTGTAACTTCGGTTTGAATGCTGGGGCACGTACTGTGATCTGCTCTCCTGCAGTAGGGAAGGACTTGGGCAAGTTAGTGGCGAGTCCCCCAAGATAAAACAGTAGCGACGGAAACTTACAACATTCTTTACGAAAAGAAAAAAAAAATTCATTAAAATAAGGGGAAGGGTTTCCTAGAGTTCCTGCATCACGAAAACAGCTGCGACAGATAAACCACTCAGCAAAGCCATTTGTGGATGGAGATGTTTTAATTTTCTAGGGGAGGAACATGGAATAAAAATAAAAGGCAGTTCTTGTTTCCGGAGGAGCAAAGGAGAATTTGTGGGGTGAGGGCTTGAGCGTGAAACTTTGCTGGTGGACATTGATGTTGCCTGTAGGTCTTCCAGGGCACGAACCTCGATCCGGGAATAACCTGAAAGAGACATGGAAACGACATGAGGGAAGGAGGGCTGGTTGGATCGATCAGATTCGTGGAAGATAAGTTCATGAAAGGGGTACATGTATTTGAGAGTCATTATTTTATTCATCCAGCAGATATTTATTAATTACTGTTGTTTTCAAGACCTTGTGCTGTGTGCCAGGACTATGAGGATAATGAAGGCATAGCCTCTGCGTTGACAGGTTAGTGATAGAGTACCCAGAACAAAGCCAGGGAGTCTTAACTGGATGGATGGATGGATGGATGGATGGATGGATGGAGATGATCCATGACTCACTAGGAATTCAAGCTCATTTCTCTCTCTCTCTCTCTCTCTCTCTCTCTCTCTCTCTCTGTGTGTGTGTGTGTGTGTGTTTACTTCTGGGTCTAATTGTTGATCTGTCAAGATTTTATCCCAGGCAGCCCCTGGCACTTCCATCAAGGATGGATAACCTCTTCCAAGGAACCATTCCTGAACCCAGGTCCCTTCTTGCCTGCATATCCTCGCCCCTACTCAGCTCTTAGGGCAATAACTTTCTGTAAAGGTTTTTGGATTTGCTCTAGTTGGCTACACTGGATCTTTTTCACTCCTCACCATAAACTTTTCTCTGCTTTGTTCTCTGAAAGATCATAATCAGACTCGTTAATATTTACTAAGTCGTGCCAGGCACTGCCCCGGATCCCTTACACGTACCTGACTTCATTCAGCTTTCCTCTCAACTAAGGAGATAGGCACACTGCTCATATCCCCATTTTCCATGAAAACTGAGGCACAGAGCTGTTAAGTGATTCACTAACATGGCAAATATATAGTGCAACTAGAATTTAACCCCAGGAGTGTTTGCCTTTAAGGGTGCACTCAGCCAGATTTTTAATGAATCATGGACTGGTGATAAATTATACCTCATCTGCATGACTCAACTGAGCCTCAGCCTTGGCACCTATCGGTACAGAGACCCAAGGGGTGGGATTGGGACAGGTCTATCTCTGAGACTCTTCCTTCCTTTTCACACACGGTGGTCACAATGGTCACCTGGCAGCGTATGACTTAGCAATTCTGGCAGAAGAACGCTTTCCTTCAGAGGACCCCCGGCGAATCGGCTCCAGGGTTTACGTTGGCCCACATGGGTTTGCATAGCCTTCCCCCAACCAATCACTGGCCTCTGACTGGCCCGCCTCGCTCATGTAGGCCCCCAGTGCTGCAGGAGCCAGGAGCAGCTGGTGGCCAGTCACCAAAGCAAAATCAAGGTGATATTACCAAAGTAAGGGAGACTGGATGCCGGGCCAACAGAGTCAAGAGCCTCATGCTGTATGCTCTGAAGGGTTACAGCCCATGGCCTTGAACTCAGATGAAGATTCAAATCGAGGCTGTTATTTACTTTCTGTCTGACCTTAGATAAGCTATTAACCTTCTAAGCACTAGGTTCTCAGTTTTGAAAATAATTATCCTGATACCATGTGGGGTTGCCAGGGGGGTTATACAGATTGAGTATATAGTGTGTTTCATGCATACATGGCACATAGTAAGTGCTCAATAAATGTTCGTTAATGTGATGGTTATGGAGGTAACCGTGAGAACTACCAGAATAATGTCTTTGGAGACGTTCGTGCTTCCGGGCACGTTGTGTAATAAACGTGGAGTTGGAGGTGAGCTTCAGCCCCCGGATTGAAAGAGCCACATTGTTAAGTCTCGCTCACCATAGCTTCCTTTCGGTTAAGGCCAAAAGTCCTTGGCAACTTTCCTTTCCTTTCAGGTGTTGATTTATTTATTAACTGGGCAAAATGGGAATTGACGAGCCTGAAACGATAAAGATGCCCATGATTTTCTTTTTTTAAAAAGATGTTTTTGTACGTCAGGAATGAAGGTTGTGGCGAGGTAGAACGGGAGAAAAATGACTATGTCAAAGCCAGCTGGGGTAGTGTCACTTCCCCGCTTTCCCGGGGTAAGAAAGGGGGTCAGATGTGGGCATTCTGCGGTTGAGAAAGCGAGACGCTGCCTGCTTTCTTCTACTGCATTTGGGACTTGTTCAGAGACTAGCTGGTTGGATGGCAAGTTGCCTTCTTGCAGAAAAACTGACATAACAAACAGGCACTGTGCGTTCAAGGTTCAGAGAAGCCTTTCCTCCTCCTTTATTCTCCTGCATCGTGGTGTTTCTGGGCTGCTGACGTAGGCGAAGGAATCGCTGTGTTTATGTGAGTATGTGATGCTCTACCAGGCACACACGTTTGCTCGTGGCCGAGTTATACGTGTATCCGAAGCTACGGGTCCTGGCCGCTGTTGATTTAGCCCAAGGCATATATAATGTCCTGTAGAAACCATCCTGCTTAGTGGCCCCTCACTTACTGTGTTCTACAAGCTGCTGGCAAAGGTAATTATACTTAATAGGAGCCACCTTTGATTTAAAGCTGCAGAGGAGAGTCATTAAATTGAGCGGCAAGCATGGTGGAGGGGTGGCATGCAACCTTTGTTTGGGGACATTCGTTCGGAGCAGCTGGGATTGCTTACAAGGGCAGTGTTCCCCGGGCCCACATTTGTCACCCAGATTGTCTTGCAAAGACAATCAGCGGGCCTGGGAGAGAGCATCGAAGGTGGCGTGCAGGAAGCTGCTTTCCCGGTTCTCGCCTCTCCAGCCTCGTCCGTCCTGGCTCATGTGCTTGCCTCCCCAGGTGGGTTCAGCATCCACCTGCCCACTGGACCGGCGGTCCTGAGATGTCTAATCCCACGGCCTCTGGAGGGAGAAGTCTGGGTCTGCCCGGACACCTGCGGCGACAACAAAAGCATCCCAGCCTCATAATCCTCCGATGATTTAATGTGAGATGATTTAGTGTCTTTAAGATTTCATTTCAGTCCTTCGTGTGGCTATGGTTACATTTCAAAGACTGTCTATAGACGCGTGTGTATATATGTGTGTGTGTATATGTATATCTGTATCCATACGTTTTTATGGCAAGCCTAGTTTGGTTGAAAGGAAAAAAAAAATCCATGTGTGCGGTCACTCCTCAGAGTTTCCGAATTGCAACACCCAAGCGAGGGAGTTTGTGCCGGGCGGAGACAGCCTGTTCTGTGAGGATGCCACGTAGAATTGGGACTGATACAGGTGTCTGCAAAGTCTCAGCGAGGGAGTACCGACACCAGCTGAACCTTACAGGCTTCCAGAGGGTTCCCGGGCTGCCAGATGCTTTCACGGAGTCCAGAGAGATATCAGGAAAACCCCCTCCCCTAACCTCACCCCTGCTCCGAGGATCGAGTCATGGCCTAAAACTTTCGTACTCACGGTGCGTTCTGGGGGCCGGCGGCCTTGGTGTCTCCTGGGAGCTTGCTGGACACATGCAAATTCTCAGGCCCTGCCCCAGCCCTGCTGACTCAGAGACTGCATTTTAACAAGATGCCCAGGGGATTTGTGAGCGCGTTATGTCTGAGCAGAGTTCGCCTACAGTGCCCTGGAAGGCTGGCTCCTTTCTGGCAGGACACCCTCAGTGCTCTCTCCTCCCGTGCTCTGGCTTTGTCCTGTTCTCCTTGTCGCCCAGCTCTTCCCTCCGCTCAGTTTAGCCAACACCTCACGTAGTTCGGGTCTCGGCCTGAGTATCACCTGCTCAGGGAAACTGTGATGCCTCGGATTATATCAAGCCCACCCCCATCCCCATTATTGGCCGGAAAGTACCATGTATCTCTGCTTTGTTCTTTTCAGCATTGACATTTTACCATTCTTGGGTTACTTGATTCTCATCCATCTCTCCGTGCTGCCCACCCCCACCCCTAGACGGTAAGTTCCGTGAAGGCAGAGGCCTGGCTTTATCATCCCCATGTCCTGAGGCCCCAGCACTGTCTAGTATATGCTAGAAGCTCAAGAAGTACTTGTCCAATAATCAGATGCACGTTCACAGGCATATCCTCTCGTGAGGACTAGGAGATGCGTGTGACTTGCTACTCAGTCTGTCTCCTTAGGAATTGTCAGAACATTCTAGAACTGTCTTCTGTTGAGTCATTTGCAGGTGATGAGGCAACAGAACTGCTACTTGTTAAACCTCATCCACATACTGAGCATCATCCTATTTAATACCTCTTACCAGTCATGAATGAACACATGGATCAACTATGGCTTAAAGCAGGGATTTCAGATTTAACAGCCAGGAGGGGGCCGGACAAGAAAATATGCTCCACCCTTAACTCCAGCACCAAGGAGGCTGAGCACACGCTCTACCTTGGGTTGGCCATCGGGTTGGCGCTCGAAGAGGTGCGGAGTTCCCTGTTCTGCCTGTGAGAATAAATCTTTATTGGTCACACTCACTGTGTGCTAAGCACAGCTCTAGGCTGGGAGGGGACAGTGGAGACAATATATCAGGTCCCTCCTCTCATGGGGCAGAGCCAACATACATTTAAATGTGTAAGGGCTAAGTAGAAAAATCCAGCATGGAAAAGGGTAGATGAGGAGAAGGGGCTCTTGTATTGTAGGCCTTTGCTTCCTTCACTGCTGTATCCCCAGCAATTAGCTTGAGATATGGCACATAACAGGTGCTCAGTTAACCCCAGTTGTTGACTGACTGATGGACTTTCCAAAGGGGGCTGAGCACTAGCCCTGTTGTATGTGGCCACAAAATAAGGCAGAGAAGATGGGCCATTTGGGGATTGGAGTTTCTGACTCTGTTGTCCAGATTAAGTGCCCTCGAAGGCACGGGTTTCTGGTTAGAATCATCAGAATCACCCCTAGAACTTACCCAAAAAACCCCAAACACACACACACACGCACACGCACGCACGTGCGCGCGCGCGCACACACACACACACACACACACACACAAGTGTTCAGCTTATTTTTTGGACGAATTTTGACATCACGATTTCCAGAAGTGGAAGTCAGCATATGTTTTTAAAAATAGCCTCCCACTTGAGTCTGATCTGCAAAGAAGGCTGAGAAACAGTTTTCCAACCAGTTGAAGTAAAAACACCGTCCATCATTTGTTGAGTGCCTACTGTGTGCCAGGCAAGGTACTCGGTGACCAATTGACCTCATTGAGAGAGAAGCTGATGATGATGACAGGGACAAGAACCACAACTGACGTTAACTGAATAACTACTTTGTGCCAGGTGGTGTGCTAAGTAAGCACTGAACGTGTTTCAACCGGTTTTCCTTTTCATAACCATCCCGTGAAATAAGTCCTCTTATGTCTCACTCGCCATTATGGGAATTTCAGAGAAGGTTCAAATGAATATCAGATATGTGATTTTGAGCAGGGTTCTAAGTTGTGACCCATGAGCCAGATTCAGCCCACCACCTGTTTTTGTAGGATTCGTGAGCTAGAATGACTTTGACATTTTTAAGTGTTCAGCAGAGGGGGAAAATGTGGAAATTTGTTTTCTCTTATGTTACCTAAGTGCCTACATAATATCCTTGATTTTGTCTCCTAGCCTTCAAAGCCTCAAATATTTACTATTTGGCTCTTAATGGGAAAAGTGAGCTCGCCCTTTTTCCAGAAGCTCATTCCCAGCCTGTGATACGCATAAGACAGTTGCATGCGGGATAATTTTTGGTGGTAGAATCACGCATTTTTTAATAGTTATGGTTTTAATTTTCTGTGTATTATACAGGGAAAGTGTAATGGGTACATCAAAACCATGGTTTCATGAGTATTATTGCTGAATCCAACGTAAAGAAAACAAATGAATCCATTTGAAATCAATTTTGAAAAACAAGTGAAGTAAATAATAACACACGTAGTATGGGATAAAACAAAAATCAAGAAGATGATTTAAAAAAAAATAAAAGGATAAACACTGACTTAAAGGCCAGAAAGTAGGGTGAGTAGGAAAAGAGGAAAATAATGAAAGTAATTTAACTTGGATAAGAAAAAAATAGAAGGCCAGCAATGACTGTAGCTCTTTCCATTTTTAATATTCTGTGAGCTTGAGTTTCTTAGAACCCTTGTTTTTCAGGACTTTTTGATCTCTCGAGGTCTCTTCCAGGCTCTGATTCTATGAAGTTTCCTCAGGAGATACTGACACAAACTGGGGGTTGGCCAGGATTCGTTATAGTTCAAGGCACAGTCTTCCTGTGTTTTCCCTTCTGCTGACTTGGAAAGACAGATGTGCGAACCTCAGATGGGTTCAGAGGTTTGGTGGGGAAATCTCAGCGGCTCTCCAGTTCAGCCAGGAGTAGAAAAGGGGGGGGGGGAAGAGAAATTTGGTAATTACTGTTGCTATTTCAAGACGCAGATAGCAGAGATTGGGGAAATCATGATTAAAAATCTTACTAAAATAACCAAGGAGGTAATAACAGGAACCAGTTGAGCCCTGGGGAGGCCAGGTCTGGGTTTATAATGACAAGGGTAGCGGGGTGTGTGTGTGTGTGTGTGTGTGTGTGTGTGTGTGTGTGCGCGCGCGCGCATGGTATGCTGATTTTTTTTTTTTTAATACAGATCATTTTGTCCTCTGCAGTTAAAGGTTCAGTTCAGTAGCTTTGAGACAAACAGGAAAGTCTGTGTTATTCTTTACAGGAACACATCAAAGGTAGTTTCTGGCAACAGTCAAAATGTCTGTCAAGGAAAGA